>NC_089585.1:3857033-4174461 GCF_019320115.1 Miscanthus floridulus
TAAGGCTATAAAAGCTTATCATCAGCCATTTCTTCTATGAGTTTAATCTGAATAGTCTGGCAAGAGGTATCCATATGTGGTGGTGCATCTATGTACAGTCGTGAGATCGAGAGGGGGTGTTTAGTTTCTCCTGGTAGCTTGATATGAAACTGATTGCACTATTCGTTATATGTTTTTATTCTACTAAATCTGCTATGATATATACCTGATAATTTCAAGCACACAAAATTTGTCCAAAATCCTTCCATTGAGATTATTTTCTTCACGCAGAATGTATCCACATTTTAATTTGAACATCGTAGTGAGTATAGGGCATGCCTTGCTGACAATATTGCATCCAGAAATATGTTATTATTACGAGGAATCAGTTCTGCAATTTTCTGCACAGCAGATTTGTTTATTTTCTTATGAAATCTGCTTAATTACCCTTGTTTATGGCACCTGTAACATTTCATTCGCGTTATCCATTTATTATTTGTTTTCTTGCCCTTTAAGTTCCGTACTTTCCTCAGTGATATTTTTCTAAAGGCAAATAGTAGTTCTGTCCCAAAGCAGAGCAACAGGAAAAATGATGGCAGTGCTGATCATCGTGCTTCTATTGGTGAAAGGAACAGGAGTTCCATGCTGAACAACTGCTACTACAAGAAGAAAGCTGGCAAAAAGGATCACAAAGAGCCCTACAGCCTGATGCTTAATCGAGCAAGGTCCTAGCTCTTTGAGAAAGGGGAAAAAAAGGAGGGAGAGGATGGATTGTAATCGCATCTCCGAAGAGATTGCACTTAAATTACGATCGACTAAGAGGATGGCTTCAATGGTGATGACTGAACCACTGAAGGAGTCGGCTTCTCCTCTGATTGGCTGCTCCAGCAGATGTCATTGAGTGAAGGTCTTAGGCCCTTGTTGCAGAACCTCTCGTACTCCAACGTGTCGCCTGCCGACTTCTTCACCTCGACGACATAAAAGGCCGGTGTCACCTCGAAGATCTCGGCGTCGATCGCAAGCTGCCCCTTCCTCCCTTCTTTGGACCCCTGCAGCTTCACCAGGCCGTCCTGTTTCTTCACCATGAAGCGCTCTGTCTCAGCAATCTGCTCCAGCTTTGACACTATCGCTGACGCCGGCTTCTGGGTCATGAACCGTGAGTTGCTGGCCTTCTGCTCTTGGTCCACCTCGAACAGGCCTGACAGATCAAATCCTCTGGAGTGGGAGATGATGTCGAACGCGTTCAGGCTCGTCGGCTTCAAGGAGCTGCCCGCCGGCTGTTCCACCTTGCTGCCGCCTTCATTGTCGGCGGTGCTGAAGGCAACCTGAACATCCTTGAGGCTGTTGGAGCCATGCGGCTGTGCCAGCATGACAGCCGGCTTGTACCCCTTCTTGAACCACGGGTGCTCGACCAGCTTCTCGATGGTGATCCTGGTGTTTGGGTTCGGATCGAGGAGCTTGGACATGAACTGCCGCAGATCAGAGGAGAACCACTGCGGGTACTTGACGTCACCCCTGCTGATCCTGCGGTACATCTCCATGAGATTGGCGTCATGGAATGGGAGGTAGCCGGCGAGAAGGACGAAGAGGATGACGCCGCAGGACCAGATGTCGGCCTTGGCTCCGTCGTAGCCCTTCTTGTTGATGATCTCCGGCGCAACGTACGCAGGCGTGCCGCAGGTGGTGTGCAGCAGCCCGTCCTGCTTCTGGCACTCCTTGAGGGCGCTGAGGCCGAAGTCGGAGACCTTGAGGTTGCCGTGCTCGTCGACGAGGAGGTTCTCCGGCTTGAGGTCCCGGTGGTAGACGCCGCGGCTGTGGCAGAAGTCGACGGCGCCGATGAGCTGGTGGAAGTACCTCCTTGCGCTGTCCTCCTTGAGCCGGCCCCGGGCGACGCGGGTGAAGAGCTCGCCGCCCCGGACGTACTCCATGGCGAAGTATATCTTGCTCTTGCTGGCCATCACCTCGTGCAGCTGCACGACGTTGGGGTGGCGGACGAGGCGCATCACGGAGATCTCCCGCTTGATCTGGTCGATCATGCCGACGCGCAGCACCTTCTCCTTGTCGATGACCTTGATGGCCACGCTCTGGCTGGACGCGAGGTTCCGGCCATGGTACACCTTGGCGAAGGTGCCCTGCCCGAGCATGCGCCCGAGCTCGTACCTGTTCATGAGGATGGTCGGCTTCTTCTCCATCCTTTCGGATTTGTTGACGACGACAGCTACAATGGTTCACGAGCGTCTACTCTGCGCCACTTCGTGCCTCTTACTTCCTCTCTCCCTGGCACACAGGGAGTAGAGGAAGGAGAGGTGAAGGGCGACAGAGCGGGCGCTGTGATAGGAGGAAACTAACACACACGACTGATGTGAGTGCTCAGGATCCTCCTCTCCTCCAACGGGGAGGAGAAAAGGAGGCCAGGAACCAGTCTCTTGTGGTGGTCAGAGCTTTCCCTGTGACATGAGGCCAGGATTTGCTCTTCCTTTCAGATGGATCGGCTCACTGGTAGGTGGCTAATAATAGGCTTGGTGTTTGTGTTGGACGGCTGTGGTTCTGAGTGCTATTTGTAGGATCTCGATCCCTGCTCGGTACTCACTGCCGAGTGCAGCAGCTATCAATATGCTGGCCTTTCTACTCAGTTATTGCATGTGTCTTTCGTGATGGAAACCGTGGATCAATTATTTGAGATGTCATTGCATTTGCATCTATGATTGGTTTCATCCAGAGGACATGAAATTGGCGAACCGCCACGTGGGCAACTGATTATGGTATGATGTGTAGTGTAGCAGCAGCTTCCAAGTTACAGCATGTCAGATATCTAGAGCTGCGATGCTTGTGGCCATCAGCTGGCCATGTCTCTCTGATGCTTCTTCTATAAAAAGATGTTAGGTTTTCTTGGAACAACAGTTTGGCGAGTACGCATGTGTATATATGTACGTTCTTGTACAGTTTGGCCATCGTTGATCCAAAGTCTGGTGCCATCTGGGCTCGATCATGCAACTGATACCAACCTGTCCTTCTCTGTGTTCCATCGTTTTATTTGTGGTCTTCTGAATTTGTACGTTGCGTGTACACAAAAGTGGTCTTCTTGTGTCTAAGCATGACTGCAACTTCGAAGGGTCCAGTTCCGTCATCTCTTTTTGCAGCATTACCTATGGCATACTACACACCACACAAACTCTGAACATTATATTTTGCACCAAGCAGACGATAGGTGACTGATATTCTTGGAATCTGGTTTTGAATTTTTCCACTTCTTCAGCGAAAGGAATCTGCTAGAACGCATGAGCATGTTTTGGCCTCACGTTAGTTAAACGCGAGGTCCAATGGGGACACCTGGTTGGCTGAAGCGCTTTGGTCCCTTCCCTCGAATGAGACTGAACACCGAACGAATAGTCAGTCTCTCATAGCAATGGCGTAGGGAGCTGTTGCTACTTGCTAGAGCCTGATCCCTGATGTGTAGATGCATGGTTCTAGGGTCACAGTCACAGGGTTACTGCGGTACTCGATCAATCATGCAAAAAATGGTTTGATATCCAGCAAAAACTTAGCTGCCATCTCATAGGCTTGTGTGAGTTAATCAGTTAAGGCTGAGCCAAACCTGCCAAGTTCAGTTCAAAATGATGACTTGGCAATTGGCATGCATGAATATACACGCAAGTTAGACAGATACAATGTTCGCGTAACGCAGTATATATACTATTAGCCTATTTTAATTCCTCAGGCAACATGGACGGATAGGACAAGAACGTGCCTTCCATTTTAATTTGTGTCAAAATATGCCCTATGGTTTGTACGGACATGCCAATTCCAAATTTTTTTGGCAAATTGGCTGAGCTTCTGTCATCGTTTTAATAAAAATAAATTAAAACATCATTTTTGTTCTCTGGACTAAATTAAACCATGATGATCGTGCAGTTTTTTTTTTATTATGGATCATGTATTTATGTGCTCCTCCTTTCGTCTAGAAACAAATGGAGATGCATTTTCTTTTTATTTTTGTGAGGAAAAAAGCATGGCTCTGATGGCTACATATTGTTGACTCATATACTCCTTCCATTCTAAATTATAAGACGTTTTGATTTTTTTAGTACATCTATTTTGCTATATATATAGACGCACGTTAGATCTAGATGCATAGCAAAATAGATGTACCAAAAAAGTAAAAGTAACTTAAATTTGGAACAGAGGGAGTATCTTTTATTTAAATAGAGGAGTTAATTTGTTGACAGTTAAACGTGAGTGTCGTGTTAATTTGTTGACAATTAAATGTCAAGGTTGTGCCAGGTGTCAAATGCATGCATAATTTGGGCATGCATAAATAAATGGGGGAGGAAGTCCACAGAGTGACAGAGCAGCACTGAGGGTCTGAGGGACATGCGGCAAGTTTCTAAGGCTCAGAACTTTAGATAATAATTTTGTAAAGAAAAATTGTTTCCGTAGCGTAGAAAGGTTAGGACTTCCGTAAAATACTATTAAAAGATTTTGTCTCTATAAAATAACATTGAAAGTTGTAACCGTGAACTAAAAATATCAATCCATCAATTTTTACACATAAAAGCGTTAATTTGACGTAAACTCAAAAAAAAAAATTGGTGACCATCTTGCCCTTACCTTATCCACATATACAGGAAAGGGACGCACGCAACTGGGGGTCGCTCGCACGGGAGACAGACAGGCCACGACGCGCCGCGCTCCCCCTCCGCCGGCCGCTGAGCTCCGAGGGTCTCCTGTGCCGTCCACCGCGGGTCGCTCCCAGCGCGCAGGCCTCTCCCCGCGTGGAGGCCGCGCCGTCCGCCGCAGGCTGCTCCTCGCGCGGAGGCTGCCCCACCCACGCCGTCCGTCGCGGGCCGCTCCTCGCGCCGAGACTGCGGCGCCTCCGGCGGCCGCTGCCTCCTCCTTCTCCTCGACTGCGTGCTGCGCCGGCCACGACTCCTCCACCTCTAGTGCGCATGTGGTGGAACAATGCATCGATCTAAGATCCCTGACGGGTAAGAATGAAACCTCGCTATCTACTTCTTCGTGGTTCGTAGTACAATTGAAATTAGTTACGAATTGCGAGTGTTCCTGTGTTATCCGGTTCATTTGTGTGTGTGATTTCACCTGATATGAGGATGATCACCGATGAGAAAGGATCAAGAGCGAGGGTGAGCATGGAAAAAGGGGTCCTTACCAATGTAAATGATGTTTTCAATTTAGGCACATTGAGAAGGGTTGTCGTGAGCCCCCGACTGAGCTTGGTGTTGAATTACCGCAACCAGTACCTACTAAATCTAGGTAAATTAATTTTATGCTCCTTTCACTTAGTACAATACCAATTCTTTTTTATATAATTGTTGATTACCTTGCTGTTATGTAGGAGAAGGAAAGAAAAACCAAGTACTTCAAATTCCAGCAAAGCTCCTAAGAAATCTAAGAAAGTATCTGCAGCAGCCTCTACTTCCTTAGTCACACAAACACCGGTTAGTCCAGGGCCAACAACGAGGTTGATGGCAGCTTCTACTTCTAGTCCTCTCGGTCCAGGGCCTACAACAAGGAATAGGGCAGCAGCAGAAACCTCACCAGGAGGTATTGCGAGACGACTTATCATAGGCTAGGCATTGGATTTGTAAGAGCAAAGCCTATGTGTGGTGCCACTGTTATTTTCTAGCTAGTGTTGGTGTTATTAGACTTTTGTGTGCTGGTAGACTTATTAAGTGTTGGGTGCATGTTATAAACTATGGATGTGTTTCCATGAATGTAATGCGCTGCAATGACAGTTCTAATATGCTGGAATGATTGTCCTTGTGTATGTGTTAA
This sequence comes from Miscanthus floridulus, assembly GCF_019320115.1. Classification (NCBI taxonomy): domain Eukaryota; kingdom Viridiplantae; phylum Streptophyta; class Magnoliopsida; order Poales; family Poaceae; genus Miscanthus; species Miscanthus floridulus. The sequence goes on from NC_089585.1 coordinate 3,862,806, forward strand.
ATGGTAAAAAATGGTGCTGGATGAATCTGCATATATGTGCTGTTAATATGTGAATGGACCCAGGTGCTTAATTATCTGTTCATTTGTGCTAGGTTCAACCTATTACTATGTGCTGGGGTCATGCATTCACGTTCTACTGAGTTGGGGTTATTTTGGTCTCTCGGAATGGTATTTTCAGTTCGCAGTGGCAACTTTCAGTGGTATTTTACGGGGCCGAAATCTTTCAATAGTATTTACGGAGGTCACAACCTTTCGATGCTTCGGAACCAATTTTCCCATTTCGTAACGGTGTTTACGTCGAAAAAAAACTTTGCAAGGGTGTTACATAGTACATGATTCACCACATGATTTCATTCAGCAGCGAAGGCAGGCCAGAAAACATCTAAGAAATGGATGACGTTCTCACAAAAGTACAAAAACCTAAATCACGATTCACGAACTGTACCAGTGAGTTTGAACTCTGTTTGGTGTAAACACCCGCAAATGCTCACGAACTTGAATTCTGTGAACGTTTACGTGATTACGTCCTAGTGATAAAACCATTTGTAAGGTGTATGACCAAAAGTTCAAATATTCCACCTCAGTGTACAACAGTTAGACCGCATTTGTCTCAACTGTTCTCTTTATGAATTATCATTACAGTACACTCATAATTTTTTTGGAGTGAAGAGAGGAAAAGTGTTTGGCACAATAGCAATTAACATAGCCAGGTTTCACTATATTAAAAAACTACACCATTATTTGAGAAAGAAACAATCTCCTCTCTTGGAGCAGCACCACAACTGATCAATAAGATATTGATCAATACCCAAATATGTTTTCAAACACGTTCAGGATCAGTGGTACATAGGCAATTTTGCCCAAGAACTGTAAGAACCATGCTCATGTGATGCCCCGAAACCACACTCTTGTAACTTTTCTCTTGACCTCGATTTCCAGTAAATAAACTCGTCAAGTGTAACTGCTAAGGCCTAAGGGGATGGTGGTACAGGATCCTCATATTCCTCGACTTTACAAGCCTTTAGATAGTAGAGTTGCCGCCTTAGATGCAGTATCTGTCAGCACATAAATAGTTATACTAGATACTCTCCCTGCTAATCTGCTAGTGTAAGGAAAGTTTTCAGCATTCATAATTGTGACATGGAAAAAATAGCATATGATAAATTTGTTTCCAGTGACATTATAATGGAACAAGCCATGGAATGAGCAAAAGGCATGTGAAAGGTTATTGTGATAACGTTCTACTTCTGGAGAGAGATGACCTTTACATAGCTAAAAATATACTGCTTACAGTTTCTATGCCAAGGTGCAGTGCACAGAAAACTTGTATCCTAAATATGGTGCGAGTGAGTGCTGGGCACTGGACCTTAGAAGAAAGGAACTTAGGTGCAGGACCAGAGCCATTTTTTTTCTTTTTTCTTTTTTTTTTTAAAAAAAGATAACAATGTGCTCTCTAAGACATCAGACTTTAACGAGTCAGGAGAACATCAACACCTCACACTCACACCCTGTGCAGTGAATACCTAATAAAAAATAAATTTATGAATGCCAAGATGCTTAACTATACCTGTTTTACATCCCAGTTTACCATTGTGTCTGCCTTTTTGTTTGTCATGGCAGTGATGGGTTTGGGCTAGTTTCTAGGGGCCTGTTCGGCTGGTATTAAAGCCGGCTGATAAGCCAGCTGAAGCTGTTTTGTTGTGAGAGAAAAATACTGTAGATTCTAGCTGATAAGCCGGCTGATAAGTTCAAGCTTCTACTTGGTACAAAGCTTGATATAGAGATGTTGATATCTGTCCTACCCCGATCCGGTCACGCCCTCCTTGCTTTGCTATAGGGTTTGGGGGATTGGGTTGCGGCCAAATGCCGTCTTGAACACATAATGTTGATATATCCAAATACATTAGGAAACTGTTAGAAACAGTTGTGCCAACTTTAAGCTGGTCTGAAACAGTAGTCTTCGTGATAATAACTATATCAAATTAGGTTGAAAGTATTTTTAATCATAAATAAACTAAAGAACCCCTGATTCACTGTGGTCCCATTGATTAATCAACCGCAAGGTGAAGTGAAACAGCTCCCCACCATCAAGACCTCTAAAATTTGGCATAATTTCCACAAGAAAACATGTGTGTATCTTCTTTACCCCAAAAACATTTTCCCAAAAGTAGACAAATAGGGATGCTTGGATTGTGACAACACACCTCCCTTTTAAGAACATCAGGTAGATCATCTGTTGAAACAAGGGTCTGAAATTCAGCTTTCAGCCTCTCATCTATGATGCCTGACCATGTGCCAGGATGCAAAGCCAGCAGCAGAACAGTTAAAACATCTGCGCTTGAAGGATATTTGATGATTTCATCTCTCGTGCTTGAATTGTATGAACTCCAGCTGTGATGGGACATTGGTAAAAGCATATCAACACCGGGTTCATTGCCTTCAGATACCACAAAGTCTGAGATAGCAGTCTTAGGCCGATCACCATTAGCTGGAACACATTCGAAACATGTTTCACTGCAGCAGAAACCGTCACTTGATGCAAGGTTCCTTGAAAGCATTGCTGCTCCTTGACAGCACACAGAGGCTGCAATCCTAGTAACAGGATCTTCACTTGATGGTGAACAATTACCGCATTGGATACTAGCACATTGCAGGTCATGGACAATCATAAATAGCCTGGTATCACGTACTTGCTGTAATACATTTTCCTGCAGATGAGCGCAAGGCATGCTATGTAAGGGAGCAAAAGCTTTGATCCAGCAGCAGAAAATGAAATGGAAAAATGACCTTCACTAAAAGCCTTTCTTTCTCCTCTTTGCTTAAGCATTGCCCACCTTCCTCTTTTCTCCTAACTTCAACAACCCATTTGATAAAAGATCCAGCATTAGCTGGAAGAGTACCAATCAAATGGGACAAAAGTGTTGGAACATTGTAAAGATTCTCGGTCTTCAAAAGATTAGGTAAATCTTCGACGCAATATTTTGCCATGCTTTTCCAGCTTTCATCTCTGCAACTCTGCAGAAACTGAAAGTAATGAGCAAAACAACACTACATCAAATGCGTTCACTTACATTCAACAGAGCGAGCATCAGCACTTTTTACCACTGTGTAAAGCGATGAAGGATCTGCACTGTGCCTTGACACAAGCATGAACCTAGCAGATAATAAAAATACCATTTTTTTAAATGCAAGGCGTACAAGTGACTGGTATGATCATATGGAAGAAAACTCAATTGCACTGCAACTTTTTAAATGAATACGAAAGAGCATGCACAACAGGTACAGAAGTGTCATTGTCTATGAGCATTACAAATACATAATAAATTACTAGTTGTAACTGAAAAAAATGCCTGACGTTCCTCCCTCCAATTACCTACCTCAAGTGCCAACAACGAATTACAATAGTTTCTTGGTCAATAGAAAACACAAAAACACCCACCAAGCAAACTGAGGCGTTCTTATAACATCACATCATGCCTTAGCCCTAAAAGGTCTGAAGGACGTAAGAGGAAGCCCTCAAAACACCAGCAACTGATTTTTCATTTTTTTTAATCCTATGATATTTGCTTCCACTAAATCCTGATAGTCAGTAAATCGCACTCCAAAGTTCTAACTAGATTTGCTTAATCCAAGTTGCAATAGATACTAGCCTAGATAACAAGACAGCAATCCCAACTGCATAAATGTCAGTTAAGGATTTTTTTTTTTTTGGATAAAGGTCGGATAAGGAAATGAAAATGATCAATAGTAGAAAACAGAGAAGAGAAGATACCCCCTGAGAAGTCCAGTTGATTCATCCGTCGTGTTCATAGCTTCCCAAAGAAGTGGCAGTGGAACCCAATGAGGTGGGTATTTGAAGCGGGCGACATCTAAGATGAGCGCCATATCCTGTCCAGCGTGGTAGCCACCGATTGGGGAGAAATGCCCGGTTCCGGTCTGCAACAACGGACATGGCACACATATATAAACAATCCCCTAAATCCAAAGTATCATAGGAACGGTAGGGTCTCACCTGTTTGAAATGCCTCCTGTTGTAGGAAGCGATGAGATGGCAGTCCGTCGAGGAGGCGCAGCGGACGAGGTGGCGTCGGAGGTCATCGATGGTGACCTGGTGAGCGCGGAAGGGCTGGACCTTAGCGCCGGCGCAGTGCGCGAGGCAGGCGACCTTGCCGAAGGTGATGCCCCTGGCCTTGACCGCGTCGAGGGGCTCGCAGCAGTCGAGCATGGACTCGTCGAACCACCGCCAGGGCGCCGCCCCCGCCGGGCCCGGGTCGATGGCGAGCGCGTTGAGGACGACGGCGAGGGAGGCGAGGCCGCAGAAGGCCGGCTCCGACTGCGTCTTGAAGCAGGAGGCGAGGCCGAAGAAGCCCTCCATGGTGCCGCCCTCCAGGGCCTCCGAGAAGAGGCGCTTGCCGTCCGGCGAGGTGAAGTCCACCGCCGGCGGCGACGGGAGCGCCCGCCGGTACAGGGACGGCGCCGACGCCGCCATTGGCCTGTCTCCCCCCTGGCTGGCTGCTGGTTGGCTGGATGATCGATCGCTCTGGTCTCTCCGTCGATGTTGCTCTTTCGTTCTCGTCCCTCTGCAGTCTGCACACACACACACCACAACAGCAGCAGCGAATGCGAATTTAAATTCGTATTCGGCGGCCCTACTCGCTTTTCTTCATTTCGATATCGGATTGGAAGATTCTCGAATCATTAGACGCTTTTGAAAGAATTTCCTCCCTTGTTGTTCTCACATCAAAACTTTACACCATGTCGTATCGAATGTTTGACACAGTATAAATTTAAAAAAATAACTAATTATACAGTTTACGACTAATTAGCGAAATGTATCTTTTAAGCCTAATTAAACTATAATTCGATAATAAAGTGCTACAGCAACACATGTGCTAATGACGAATTAATTATGTTTAATAAATTCGTCTCGTGGTTTACCGACATCCCATATAATATTTAATATGACACCCTAAAACTTTATCGACTAAATCTAAACAAGACCTAAGTTAAACGCTTTTGAAACAGCTAGCACCACGTTTGAAGTTGAAGTCTCGCCGGCAACGGCAGCGGGGACCGGGCCCCGCTCTGAGTATTCCGCAGTGCTTAGGCTCTGCTCGTTAGAACTGGTATAGAGTTTTTCTCTAAGAGTAAAACAGTTGCGGCTGGTTTATTAGCTACAAAGATTATCAACTAAACAGCATCGAATTTGTAAACATCTTGTTCGTAGGGAAATCTGATGGACACACACCTTCGTTTCTAAATATTTCCTGCCTCCACGGATCGCAGATTTTGTTTCCTACAAAAGGACAAATCACGCCTCGTGAAGCACAGCACGGCGCACGCGCGGCGCAGGGTATCTATCGCCGCCGATGCTCCCGAGGAGGGCCATCGCTACACAACGCAGCCGTGTGCGGTGTGCCCGTGTCGCGTGTCCACCGCGGATGCGGCCTGCGGAAGCGAATGAAACGGCACTAGCGGGCTAGCGGCGGCACTTGTTCCTCTCTCTCCGTGGACCGTGGCGGCCCGGTTTCTTCTCCCGTGGGCCGACTCCGAGACATGACCTTCCTCAAAAAAAAAAAAAAATATGTACACGTGACAAAGTACGTATTCTGTTGCGAATCGTTAACCAGGCGAGCTAAGAGAGCTGTGTTTGCTTTCTATACGTACGTAGCCGAAGTAAAGTAGGTATTCTCCCAAAATATCTGTCGTTTTCGCTTCCTGAAAAACAACTTTAATAAAATATATTTATTAAAAAATATTAATATTTATAGTATATAATTGATATCATTGGAAAGATCTTTGAATCTAGTTTTATAATAAATTTATTTAAAGATACAAATATTGCACGTATTTTTTACAAATCGAGTCAAACTTGCGGCACGAAAACCAAAAGCGACAGATAATTTAGGACAGAGAGAGTATATTTTTCGGCTCAAACTATCTCTACAACTAAAACATACGGATTGTCAACATCTACCCGGCAGGACCAAAACACTCATGCGATCCATATCTGGCAGGCAAATAATCACCGCATCTCATGCGATCCATATCCGGCAAGCAAATAATCACCGCATGGAGACACGGGAAGGCAAGTAAATAAAATAGAATAAAACTCACCGAATTACCGGCAGGCAAATAATCACCGCATAGAGACACTGGAAGGCAAGTAAATAAAATAGAATAAAACAGAAAGAGAATTATGGGAAGAGAAAGAAATTTATTGGAATATCACCACGCAATGATCATGATCGTAATCTAAATCCCGTTCATTGTCTTTCGCGTTGCGTGTTGACAACAAATACTTTTTTCCCCAAAAAATGAATTATTGACATTCCTCATGCGGGCTAGGATATTGTAAGTCCGAGTATACATGCTTTGGCAAGGCAGAGCATGGATAAATTCAATTCGATGCCTAGCAATAAATTTTCAGCCTTTGAGGCAACTGATGTTTGTCGTAACTTTCAGACAAAAAGTTCCAAGCCTATCTTTTATTTCATATTCATTACGATAATGAATATGTTTCTAGACATTATCATGGTATAATACACGTGAAAAATTAAATTGATATATTCTTGATTTTGACCTGGCTAACAAATATCTCATTCAATTTATGTTGCACCCGTTGCAACGCACGAACACTCATCCAGTCTGGAATAAAAAACACAGAGAAGGCATATATATCGAAGGATTTGTTGGTATACAAGCATTGCACTGTCGACATCACATAGACAGTGTCATCGTCATGTCCTGCCGCCTTTTAATCATTTGCGGTCTGATTGGCTGGTATTAAAGTCGGTTGATAAGCTGACTGAAGCTAATTTGTTATGAGAGAAAAATACTATAGATTTTAGTTGATAAACCGACTGAGCAAGGCTGGGCAGGGAGATGGCTGCAGCGGGTTATGGAGGATAAACAATGCGATTATGTGCGGTGTGTGTTCGCCAAGGTTGATACGGTGCGGATTAGAATACACTAGCCTGCTAGGACATGTTAATCTGGCAAAAAGTGAGCCGCTTGCTAATGGAGTGTGATGACTTTGTTGGTGTCACTTTTGATCCATCTAACCTAGCTAGGGGTGACCACAGACATGGGAAAGGAATCCTGTGATGACTTGCTAATTGTTGTTTAATGATGGCGCTATCATCTGCGGGCGGCCTAGTGAGAAGGAAAAAACAAGCAACCCTATATATACAGAGGTAGCAACCGATTGATCGATGTGATAACGTATAATCGCCGAATCAATCTACTTCGCATCTAGTATTTTATTTGCCCTATTTTACTTCTTGTCAGCTGCCGTCTACTTCATTGCAACGGGAAACCACAAGGTCCTAGAGGCGATCAGACTGACCTAGGATAGCCCCATTGCCATTGCTCGCCCTGAACAGGTCCCTTTTAGGTGAGGTGAAAGTAGATTCAATAGACATCGTCAATGTGTCATGCTATCGATGAGTCTTCTCCTATGACATACCTTACACACCACGCTCGTTGCTAGGGGCACACGTGACTTGTTCGTGTGTAGGCAATCACACATTTAGATTTCACATTGTGTTGCATAAGTATGTTCTGTATGTTGTTCCAGCTGTACTCTTAGCTCTAGACAGGGGCAGGGTTTTGAGTGTGGATCTTAAAAAATTGCAAAGGATAAAAGAGATTATTCTTATTTTACAGCCTAGATTCTATCTTTTTTTTGTATATCTGGTTATATATAGGAATCATATACTACTAACTGTATAACGAATAGAAGATGTAACACAAAATTAAACATTATATCTTTGATTCATAGCTTTGATCATAAGTTGAAAGTGTTCAACAAATAGAAATATTAATTATTTAACAAAAATAATGGGCAATTCAATTGAATGCCCTATAACTCTAGCAGGCCAACCTCTGGCTCTCTTCTATCCATCGAATTTATGGCCCTAAGCTAGAGCAGTTGGATAATCTAATACAGTTATTGCAAAAAAAATTGTTTTCTTATGTTTTTGCTTATTTTCAACATCAAATACTACTGTCGTTAAGCTATTCATATTGCAGTGTTTTTAGGATAATTATGTCATTGTGTGTTATAGTCCTTGGTGTCGAAGTATAAGATTGTCCTCTCTCATTTATTAGCTTAAGTTTTTGGGTATAATCAATGCATGCAAATCAATTTTAGGTTAATATCTACCTGTTCCATTTTTCTTCAAAACATCTTTTGTTAGGTTCTATTGAAGTCAGCAGTGTGAATGATTTGTGCCTTGTAAACGGTAAACCTCACCAACCAGTGTTACGTGTGGCTAGTATATATACATCTAAAGGCACAACAAGTCTCATAATTTACATGTCATAAACATGAAAAGGTTACTCACATCTTTTTTTTTTGAAAAAAAAACATGTCTCCAGGTATCCTGACATTGCAAGATTTACGATGCCTCCAATTGGAGATCCTGATGCTTCGCTACACAGAGTTGCGTATGAGATAGGATATGTGTCTTGCATCTTGGGGTGCTGTCTTTGTGGGAGCATCTATTCTTCTATGACAATAAACGGGCATACATATATAGATTTGACGTTTCTTTTGATGGGAGTGTTAGTTTTCTCGCCAAATGTTATATATTCCTAGCTCTTGATACATTGATCCCATTAGATTCACGGTCTTGGAGTAATAGGAGGATCTAACAATACCTTTTAGTCTATTATCCCGTTCCAATCTAGAAATAGCACCCAACAAGAAAGGGTGTTTCTGGATTAGAAATTTTTGGAATGACAGAGAAAAAATTCATCTCATCTCTTTGTCTCTAGTTGGTCTATGTATGGTTCTTGAAAATTGTATTCTTTTCTTCTGTATTAAGAATAATAATATAAAGGAGTGTGTTTAGAGTGTTGCCTGTTGTGCCATTCATGTGGACAAGATGTTATGCCTTTAATAATTTGCTACTACGGTTTGTGTCTTCGAGGAGAGAGGAGGTGTGAACTGAATAATGAATAGGTGGTGGAGTGGCCATTGATGAATGAATTTTGTGACTTCTGACTTCCATGTAACGATTCAGCAATTAATCTAATGAAGATCTGGGGATTGAATGGAGTAGATGAAACCTCATTGCAATGCAGTGAAAGATGAAACCTCATTTTTTCAAGAGAAAAAGAGAATAAGAACCTTGTTTATCAATCATGGGGATTAGCAAAACACACTCTGGTTATAGGCATTTATAATAAATTAAATAAATTCTGGTAATCACATCACAATTTCTAGAAGAACATGATTGCAACTTGGTAGAGAGAAAAAACAAGTTAGATTCAAAAAAAAGAGAAGAAAATAAAACAAGAGATTTTCCAAGAAACATCAGGCTATCTTAGCAAAATTATGATCCTAGAATGCAAACCAATGCCATAATGATCCGTGAAAGATTTCCAAGAAATCTGGTAAACTTAACTATCTCAATTTGATGACTTTCAATCTCGATTCACTAATCATACACTCCTAAGTATGTACAAAATGGAACAACTTATTAGGGGTGTATCATATATTAGGGACCCCATTAGCCGTTAGTGTGTTCAGGGCCCAATTACTTAGCCTAGGCTTATGAGATAATGTTTAGGGTCAATTTGTAGCCACTAGAGACTCTTTTGTAAATACAAAATCCCATTAGAGAAAATAATGAAAACCTCCTCTCTCTCACCTTCCCTATAAAAGGGGAGAGGGGGAAGGTGGAGAGGGAGTCGTTGACCCTTTACTTATTTGTCACTCTCTCACTAATCATACTCCTAAGTCTATAACAAAATGGAAACCCATCAACATATGTTTACTCGATTTAGTATCATGCACTCCTATGTCAAAATGAAAACCCATCAACATATGTTTACTCGATTTAGTATCATGCACTCCTATGTCTATACAAAATAGAGCACCCCCAGCATATGTTTACTCCAGTGGTAATCCATAAGCATGTGCTGCACTCCAGTGTTTACGTACTCGTAGTTTATTTTAGTTATGTATCTCAGAATCATTTGCTTTAGATGCTCCGAGAGTGAGAAATTTCCTTAGAGTAGTGTAACTCCAATAGAAAAGGAAAGAATGGTTCAACCAGCAATCAAACTATTTTAGTTTTCTCTATTGTTTTTCTTGTTGCAAGAAAAGTTGAGCTAGCTCCATCAAATTCTTGTGCTTCTCCTGACAAAATAAAATAATACCAGAAATTGAAAATCATAATAGGAACGGAATAATATTCTAATCCAACCGTCTAGATGCAACATTGTGCTTCTTCTTCTTCTTCTTGCCCTCAAATCCCCCAGCATATATTCTTTAGGAGAAGGGTTTACTCGTCCAACTCCGGTGCCGAGTGGAGCCGAAGTAGGGCTACAACAACCTTGGTTCTGGTGGAGAAGCCGATAGTCGAAATGGTAGAAGAGCCCTCCGCGAGCTACCCGTTAACAGTTGGTGCCACCAACGAGACCTCCATAGGCACCCCTCCCGCTGTCGCTACCGATGAGCCCTCGACCTCCGGCGGCAGCGCATCTTCACCCTCCGACTTCGACGATAAGGACGACCATATGCTCACGAATTGCTTCAAAGAGAAATGACTGCACAACTCTTCTGATGTAAGCCTGCATTGTGTGCAGCGCCCACAAAGTCAACGACGACATTCTTGGAATTCGAAATAGAAATCAGGTTCAAAGGCATACGTGTGTTCGACGGTTGGTTTTATTGCCTCGGGCCCACGAGCAGGGGCGGATCCAACTGTGGGGCGAGGGGGCTCGAGCCCCCTACCCATACCGGAGCAGTGGAACCCCTGGAGCCCTCATGAATTTTTAGGCAAAGTTATATAGTGTAGGTAGGGCTGAGACTTAAGATCGAGCAACAGTTGGAGGTATGTGTTATTCAGCCCCCCCCCTAAAAATTTTCCTGGATCCGCCGCTGCCCACGAGGATGTCTCACCTCTAGCTCCAACCCTCGACCCCTTGTAACCGACATACTGGTACAACACATCTCTTTTTTATTTATATATAAATATACATAAAATTAGTATTTCTATATATTAGAAATAAACTATATTTTTGTAAGAAAAAAATAAATTATATTGGCTAAATATACACTTTAGTACTATTTTCGTTTAACCTCAACACAGAAATGCTAGATAACTTATTAGTGACTATGGAAGCCTTCTCTGTCATAAAACCTGAATCACGCGCTGAGTGGAATGTAGATAACTTTAGATATTCAGAAACTTAGATAGTTTGAGCAGTCATGTCTTACGGTAACAACATGTCTTACTGATAACAACGATAATTCGCTTAACCCTTCTGTTTGCGGAGAATATATTGAAATTGAATTGCCGTTTGTAGAGATATCAGCATCTACATTAGTCACAACAATTATGTTTTTAGGGCAATTTTGTTTATGAATTAATCACACACGGTACATTCATAGATACAAATGATACGATACGAGGAATCTATTCAGAGTATAGACAATATGACAAGGTTTAGCACAGAAGTAAGGAGAAATGGTTTAATCATCATTCAGAAAAATAATAATAGCATCTCCTTGAGTAAGGAGGATAATGGCCTCTCTTCGAAGGAAACGACACCAGAACTGAACAATAAGATACCATCACTACACTACTATCATAATTCTGCTCATTTGGTAGTCTAGACTCTCTGCAAACTTTTCTCTTGACATCAATTTCTTGTAAAGTAAATTGACAACATGGGCAGATTGCTACTTCAGGACTGCTGCTTAGGCGATGGCTGCTCGGCATCTTCACATCCCTCTTCTTTACAGGCCTTTAGATAATAGAGTTGCCGCCTTAGATGCAATATCTGTCAGCACATAAATAGTCAATGGTTACTCTACCTGCTACAACACAAGCTCCAGGCTTTCACATTTATCAGAAGGAAATGAAAACACATGACACTTAAATTATTTCTGTCCAGCGAGACAAGACAATAAGCCTACAGAATGATGGATAAGGCATAAGAGATGTAGAAAGATTATTTTACAAAAATAACATTTCAGTGTGGAGGGAGATAGTGCTTCTAAAGGTTTTCGATGTGAATACAACTCATATGGGAATAGTATCATATGGAATTGTGTTTCAAGTGTAATATGGTGTGAAGAGAATGTCGAGCTTTAGAAGAAACATACTATATCTATATGTATCACAATTCAACTAGCTACAGAGTTTCAACATCACAAATCAGCCAAACTTCTGCAGGGTGCACCTAAAAATAACTTCATGAATAAAAGCATGCTTGATTGTTATCTTTCTATGTTACAGTTTACCTTTGTGTCTATGTTATTTTGTTTGATGGAAGTGATTGGTTTGGGATTAGCTTTCATAACTAAAAGCATATGTATCCACTTGGCACAAAACTTGGTAGAGATTTAGATCTTGCTCCATACCAACAGAGGCTCTCTCCCAATGCAGCAATTATCTGCCTTGCACCTAAAAATTGTAAACTAAAACCTGCTCCCATCTCCAAAAGCACCATTGACTACTCGATCCCAACCGTCCACCCTCCTGACCCCACCCCTACTAGGCTAGGGTGGATGAGGGTGAATCAAAAACAGCCCTGCCCCATCTATAGACCTCTAAAGCTTGACATGACTTCCACAAGAGAAAATAGCTGTGCACCATATTTTCAGGAAAATACTATGCGAGGAAGAAAAGGTAGACAAATAGGCATGCTTTGATTTCAACAACAGACCTCTCGTTTCAGATCATCAGGTAGACTGTCTGTTGAAATAAGAGTCTGAAATTCAGCTTTCAGCTTCTCATCTTTGATGCCCAACCACGTGTTGGGATGTAAAGCCAGCAAAAGAACAGTTAGAACATCCACACTTGATGGATATTTAATGACATTGTTCTTCAAGTTTGAATTGCATGAACTGGCACCAGGTGAAGACATTGGTAAAAGCATATCAACACCTTGTTCACTGCCTTCAGATACCACGGAGCCTGAGATAACAGTCTTAAGCCCATCACCATTCGCTTGTACACATTTCATACATGTTTCTTTGCAGCAGAAGGCATCTCTTGGCACAAGGTTTCCTGATAGCATTGCAGCTCCCTGACAGCAAACAACTGCTGCAATCCTAGTAAGGGAATCTTCTTCGCTCGGCGATGAGCAATTACAACATGGTTTATTAGCATACTGCTGATCATGGACTATGGCAAATAGCCTGGTATCACGAACTTGCTGTAGTACATTTTCCTGAAAGTGAACACAAGGTGTGTAACAGTGTGAGTGTGTTATATAAGGAGGAAAAGCCTAACCCAGCATCCGAAAATGAAACAGAAATCAGGAAATGTCACCTTCAAGAAAAGTCTTTCTTTCTCCTCTTTGCTTAAGCTTGGTCCACCCTCCTCTTTTATCCTAACTTCTACAACCCATTTGATCAAAGATTCAGCATCAGCTGGAAGAGACTCAATTAAACGGGACAAAAGCGCTGGAACATTGTCTAGATTTTCTGCCTTCAAAAGATTTGGTAAATCTTCAACACAATACTGTGCCATGCTTTTCCAGTTTTCATCTCTGCAACTCTGGAGAAATGAAATTGCTGAGCAAAGAAAGCTACATCAAATGCCTCATTTATGCTTAATTGACCGAGCATTGGTATTTACCACTGTGTACAATGATGAAGGAGCTGCAGTCTGTCTCGATATAAGCATGAACCTATCAAACATGAGGATGCCAACATCTTAAAATGGCATGATTAAAAGTAAAGACAGACTACTGACCAATTTGATCAAACTGAAATTTTCTGAATGTATCAAGCCGAAACATCACTGAAAAATTCTGAATGCATAGGGAAGTGCATATAAACGATATGGCGTTAAGGTATACTGTATGTATTATGGACAACACAGTTTATATACTTGCTGTTCGGTACAAAGGTACAGTTATCTTAATGTTGGCTTGACCCAAGAGAAAATGATCAAGAGTGAGTGAGAGGAAGATAGGCAAGAGTAGACACCCTCTGAGAAGTCCAGTTGAGTCATCAGTTGTATTCATGGCTTCCCAAAGAAGTTGCAATGGAACCCAATGTGGAGGATATTTGAAACGGGCGACATCCAAGATGAGCGCCATATCCTGTCCGGCATGGTAGCCACCGATTGGGGAGAAATGCCCAGTTCCAGTCTGCATCATCGCAAAAGGCGTGCATCAGTCTACACAGAGACAGTAGTTATCAAGTTATGCGCAATGGAGGATGACGAACTCATCAATCCAATCTAACCAAATGGGTACATGTAGATAGTAGTTACATGCAATGGAGGATGACGAACTAACCAACCCAATCTAACCAAATGGGTACATGAAGATAGTAGTTATATACAATGGAGGATGACGAACTAACCAATCCAATCTAACCGAATGCGTACATGAAGATTAATTGGTGGTAGTACTGTAGTGCAAGTGATCAGGAGAGCGTGACTAGGGGAATTCGCCAGGGGAATGTGATATTTAGGGGGCCGTAACCTGTTGGAAAGCCTTCCTGTGGTAGGAAGCAATAAGATGGCAGTCCTGGGAGGAGACGCATCGGATGAGATGCCGCCGTAGGTCGTGGATGGTGACCCGGTTAGCGCGGAAGGATTGGACGTCGGCGCCGGAGCAGTGCGCGAGGCAGCCGACCTTGCCGAAGGTGATGCCCTGGGCCTTGACCTTGTCGAGGGGCTCGCAGCAGTCGAGCATGGACTCGTCGAACCACCGCCAGGGACCCTTCCAGCGGCGGCCCGGGTCGATGGCGAGCGCGTTGAGGACGACCGCGAGGGAGGCGAGGCCGCAGAAGGCCGGCTCCGACTGCGTCTGGAAGACGGAGACCAGGGGGAAGAAGCCCTCCATGGTGCCCGCCGCCAGGGCCTCGGCGAAGAGGCGCTTACCCTCCGGCGAAGCGAAGTCCACCGCCGGCGGCGACGGGAGGACCCGCCTGTACAGCGACGCCACGGCCGCCGCCATCCTGGTCCCCTGGACTGCTCGCTGCCTCGACTGCGCTGGTGGATTTCGCGGTGCTGATCTGATTCCTCCGCGTGAACACAGCGGCGATCGAGCCAGCCAAGGGCGCCTTCTTCCCTCTGCGATGCTCTCTCACTTTCCTTTCGAATCTCTGCAGACGACGACGGTCACGAACATCTTCTCGAAAAAGGAGAAAATAGGAATTTTACACCTACCGGGAGTGGGCTTCCCTGGAATGCGTTTTTTTTCTTCGCTCCTATAAAAGGTGTGTTTCAGATTATTTTTGTCATTTCATGTTTTTTTTAACTTTGTAAATTTTTTATTCATCTTTTTGACCAGGCGTGACCGTTTTATCCCTGTCTCCTTCTACCTTACCTCTTGCTCTACTCCTCACGGTCACGACAATTTCTCCTTTCTCTCCGTTCTCTCTCCGTCTCGACCAGTGTTCGGGCGGGAGCCCGACGCCGCCCGCCGTCCGTCCGTCCGACGCCGGCCTCTTGGCGACGCGCGGCCAAAAACTGGACAAATAAAGACAAAATTGTGTTTGCCAATCTTCGTACATATAGACTTAGTGGGGGCATTATGAGCGGCGGCGGCGTGGTTCTCGGGCCGCACGGTAGATCGAGGCAGCGCTGCGCGAAGGGCACGGGTGAAAGGTCCTTGTTTGGTTTTGGTAATTGAATGACAACTTAGGTGGACTAATTGTGTTTATGTGAGATACACAGGTGATTAGTCCACAGGTACATGTGTGTGAGCAACATATGCCATGAAGGTGAAAATGGCTTGGAGATGTTGCAAAGCTCACACATGTGATGATGAAGGAGCTTATTGCACATGAGACATGACATTGAGTCATGTGATCAAGGTGGAGAAGATCAAGACAAGACTTGGCTTGATGGACCGGTTGCAAGCGTGAAGGGCAAGTCGAAGGCTTTGGAGTGATGGACCGCGTGGCGGTGAAGCTTGAGCAAGACTTGGCGCCGATGGACGATGGCAACGGTGAAGAGCAAGTAGAGTCAAGATCGATAAACCAATATGATCATGTGATGATATGAAGTGGATCATATCATTGTTGATCGTGTTGGTGCATGTGTTGCATCAACATTGGAGGAGATGGAATGGAATGCGCAAGGCAAAGGTATAACCTAGGGCATTTCATTTCACCGGTCATAGGTGTATAGAGAAGTTTATGACCGGGTTTAGGATAGATGGTCGTACTATCAAGAGGGGCAAACTTGTTTGCATATCGGTCATCTAGTGCCACTCGAGTGATCTTACTTTGCATTGTCGCTAGGAACGAGTGGCGTGGCAAGTTGAGTGGCTAACATCCTTTGGGAAATGATTGTGAAAATGCTAACACACATACACATGGTGGTGTACACTTGGTGGTGTTGGCACATTTACAAAGGAGGTGGTGTTTGCAGGGGTGAGATGGGTTTGGGTCCCTCTCTCCCTCCCGCCGAGCAAGCTCGGCGGGATTCGGCGCTTTCGAGAAAATGGAATGTCTATTTTCTATTACGCCGGATGCAAATTCTGGTGGTTAGCACATTGGTGCAAGGGTGAAGAAGTTAGAAGTGAAAACGAGTTGGTCGTGAAGATACCGGTGTCGGTCAACTGATCGGACGCTGGATCTGAATGCACCGGACGCTGGAAGGCTGCGTCCGGTCAGGCTGACGTACGGTGACGCAGTAGCTGGAGAGTGACCGGACGCTGGCTGCGTCCGATCGCGTTCGACCGGACGCGTCCGGTCATGCTTGGGAGCTTACTAGAAACGATCGGACGCTGGGGGTTCAGCGTCCGGTCAGTTGAAGCTGGAGCGTCCGGTCAGGTCAAGTGACCGTTGGAATCGGGACACGTGGTCGTCTGCAAGCGACCGGACGCTGGGGTTCAGCGTCCGGTCAACACAACCGGAGCGTCCGGTCGACCCGACCGTTGCCCAGTGAAGGGGTAACGGCTAGTTTAGCCCTTGGGGCTATAAATAGAAGTGGCCTTCGGCCATGGCTGGTGCTGAGCACCTCAAGGGACTTAGTGTCCATGCTTATGAGTGCTTAGGAGCCCTCCATCACACATATACTTGATAGTGATCATTCGATTGTGTGAGTGAGCGATTCTAGTGCGATTGTATCGTGAGGTTGCATCGAGTGGCACTAGGTGATCGAGTTGCAAGCCGGTGGTGCTTGTTACTCTTGGAGGTTGCCACCTCCTAGTCGGCTTGGTGGTGGTCTCCGTCGAAGCGCGCAAGAAGCTTGTGCGGCGCTCCGAAGAAGTGCTTGTGAGGGGCATTGTGCTCGCCCCGTAGGAGCCGCGAAGAGCAACTCTAGTAAAGCGTGTCATTGAGCTACCCTCACTCAAGGGGTAGGTTCTTGCGGTGCCCGACGTGCGGGCTTAGCGGGTGATGCTAATTAGCCGCCGAACCACCAAGTGAGCGGTTGACACAACGGGGACTAGCATGTTGGCAAACACGTGAACCTCGGGAGAAAAATCATCATGTCAACCTTGTTCTTCCCGTTGGTTTGCATCCCCATTACACAAGCTTCCAATTACTTTTATACATATTAAGCTTGTGTAGTTGCTCTTGTAATTAGATAGCCTGTGTAGCTTGCTAATTACCTTCTTGCTTGTGTAGCATAGAAGTAACTCTCTTGCGTGGCTAATTTAGTTTTAGTAACCTTGTTAGTCACATTGCTTAGTTTGTATAACTAAGTATTTTCGCTCTCTAATTAGACATTGGTTGTCTTGTTATTGAGCATTGCTAGTGAGCTTAGTTATCTTTGTGCTTTTGCTTACTAGCATGTGTAGGAGCTCCCTTGTTGCTTAAAGTACTAGTGGCATAGGTTTGTGTGACCTTGCTCCTAGAATTGTTTAGGAGAGCTCTAGCTAGCCCGGCACCTTAGTTGCATAATTAGTATCTTTGCAAGGTGCTAGTGAATATATATAGAGGGGTATACTCTTGGCTAGACCGATAATTTTAATTCCGCATTTGTATCGGTTAGCCGACGTGATTAAGTTTTAGAAAAGACTATTCACCCTCCCTCTAGTCGCCATCTCGACCCTTCAACGGGGCTGCCGCCGTGGCCTCCGCGATGGGTCCGGGGCAGCAAGGCGCCACGCGCGCGAGTCGAGGAGGCTGTCGTGGCCACGTGCGGCCAGGGCAGGAAGCCTCACTACTTGGAGGACCAAGAGCCCTATCGGCGCTGGGAGAGGGAGGCTCAGCAAGGATAGGTGAGGAGAGAGAGAGGGGACGTACCAAACCGATGAGCGGACGATTGGGCGGGTGACGCGCGGCGCGGCCACCGGTGGGGCTCGCCCGTACCGCCGGGGCTTGCTGGCTGAAAGCTCTAGTTTGGTTTTGGTTAATTGATGAAACCCTAAGTGTTAACCTAGTTTATCAAAATGATTATGAGATAGGTAGCACTACTCCAAGTGATGAAACAATGGCAAAGATCATGACAATGGTGATGGCATCGTGATGATCAAATGCTTGAACTTGAAAAGAAGAAAGAGAAAAATGAAAGGCTCAAGGGAAAGGTATAAATAGTAGGAGTCATTTTGTTTTGTTGATCAAGACACTTAGCGAGTGTGATCATATTTTAGGTTAGATGGTCGTACTATTAAGATGGGTGAAACTCGTATTGAAATACGGTTATCAAAGTGCCACTAGATGCTCTAACTCATTGCATATGTATTTAGGATCTAGTGGAGTGCTAACACCCTAGAAAGTATTTGTGAAAGTATGCTAACACATGTGCACAAGGTGATACACTTGGTGGTTGGTATATTTGAGCAAGGGTTAGAAACTTCACCAGCAGAGTGCGGACAGTCTGACGGTGCCACCGGTGTCCTATACAGAAGAGATAGGGGTTCACAGAGTGACTGGACGCTGGTGGCGCAGTGACCGAACGCTGAGGTCCTGAGTCTGGTCAGTAGCAGTAGTGAGCACGCGTCTCAATCTTGTGACCGGACGCTGGCGCGAAGAGTGATCGGACGCTAGCAGGGTGCGTCTGGTTAGTGCTGACATACGCTGACGTGAGGCGCATAGAGGAAACGTTGTGTGACCGGACACTGGGTGTATCCGATCGAGCATGACCAGACACGTTCGGTCGTAAAATTTCATGTTTGAAACCTTACTGAAAATGACCAGACGCTGGGGTCCTACGTCCGGTCACTTTCTAACTGACGCATCCGGTCATCACTTGACCGTTGAGATCGGGCGATCGGCGTTTGAAGCCAATGACACATGGCTAGCATCGGACGACCGGACACTAGGGTCCTACGTCCGGTCAAACTGACTAGAGCGTCCGGTCATCCCGTGTTGTGCCCAGTGAAGGGGTACAATGGCTCTATTTCATGGGGGCTTCTATTTAAGCCCCATGGCCGGCTCAAGCTCACTCTCTTAGCCATTTGCATTGACATAGCAACCTTGTGAGCTTAGCCAAAGCCCTCTTACTTATCTTCATCATTGTTTCATCATCATTATGAGATTGGGAGAGAATCCAAGTGCATTGCTTGAGTAATTGCATCTAGAGGCACTTGGTATTCGTGTTTCGCTGCGTGATTCACTTGTTACTCTTGGTGGTTGTCGCCACCTAGATGGCTTGGAGCAGCGAGGATCATTGAGCAAAGGTTGGTGATTGTCTCTGGCTCCGGTTGTGGTGATTGTGAGGGGTCTTGTGCCTTCTCCGGCGAAGAGCCGAAAGGTAACTCTAGTGGATTGCTCATGTCATTGAGTTACCTCACTTGAGGGTAGGTTCTTGCGGTGTCCAATTGTGTGGACGAGGTTCGTGCAACACCTCTTAGCCACCGAACCATCAAGTGTTGGTCGACACAACGGGGGCTAACGTGCCAGCAAGCACGTGAACCTCGAGAGAAAAATTAGTTGTCTCTTGCCCTTTAGTATTCTTCTGGTGATTGATTTAGTATTCATCTGTGATTGGTTCTCTCCCCTACACGGCGGTATACTTACCCTACTCACTTATTTATATTCTTGCAACCTAGTTGTGGCAAGCTCTTTGGTGTAATTAGAATTGAGAGCTTGCTTTGTTATTTTAAGTTCATCTAGTGGAGCGCTTTAGAGTAGCAAGATTGAGAGCTCCTAGTGAGTAGTAACATTGCAAGTTGTGTGTCTAGTAATCATTGCAACTAGAATTATTGGATAGGTGGCTTACAACCCTTGTAGAGCTAGAGCAAGTTTGTATTTCGCTATTTGTCATACTAATCAAATTGCTCTAATTGATTTGTAGATTTTAAATAGACTATTCACCCCCCTCTAGTCATATTAGGACCTTCCAAGTGGTATCAGAGCTGTGATCACCATTTTATTGAAGGCTTAACAACCTTAGTGTCAAATTATGGCTCAAGTTGTGTTCAACCATGTGGGGGGCAAATCACCGTTCTTTGATGACACATGCTATGATTATTGAAAGAGAAAGATAAAGATGTATCTTGGTTCAATCAATGATCAAGTATGGGAGGTGACCGAGAATGACTATGCTATCATTGATCCTGATGACCCCACCAACCAAAAAAAGACCAACAAGCAATGCAATACAATGGCTCTCAATACCATATACAATGTCATTGATTCCAAGGTGTTTGAGCAAATCAAGGATTGTGAAAGAGCAAATTAGGTGTGGAGGAGATTAAAGAAAACATATGAGGGCACACCGATGATGAAGAGTGCTAAGTTATACATTCTCAAGGATAAGTTGACAAGCTTCAAGATAAAGGAAGATGAAAGTATTCTAGAAATGTTCCATCGGTTGCAAGTGATTGTAAATGACTTGAAGACCTTGAGAGAGAAGATCAAGGATGATGATGTTTCTCATCGATTCTTGATGTGCTTACCTCCAAAATTTTAGATGTTGAGATTGCTTATCATAAGAGGAGGATTGAAGAAGATTACCCCTAACCAATTACTAGGTGATGTCATAACCTAAGAGACATACCATATGGAAAGGAAGGGGGATGACAAGGATGACAAGAAGGAAGAAGAAGAAAAGAAGAAGAAGAGTATAGCATTCAAGGCTAGCTCATCATCATCTAAGAACAAGGACAAGTCCACAAAAGAATCAAGTGATGATGATGATCTTAGTGATATTGATGATGAAGCTATGGCCCTCTTTGTACGCAAGATGGGAAAATTTATGAAGAAGAAGGGCTATGGTGCAAGAAAGAGAAGAGATCATACCAAAAACAAAGAATATGTGAGAAGATGCTATAATTGCAAGAGTTTCGATCACGTTGTAGTAAATTGTCTATATAATAGTGACAATGATAAGGATGAGAAGAAGAAGCACAAGATGGATAAGAAAGAAAAGGAGAAGAGAATGACCTTCTAAAAAAAGAAGAAGGGTAGAGGCTATATGGTCACTTGAAATAGTGATGGCTCTTCGGATAATGATGACTCTAGTAATGATGGTAAGAAATCTATCAAGAAAGCACTAGCAAGCATCGCCATCAACAATAAGCCCTTCATCTTTGACACTCCTTTAACATGCCTTATGGCAAAACCTACCAAGATAAAATATGATGTGAGTGATGATGATGAATATGAAAGTGATGCTTGTAGGAGTGATGATGATGATGAGGAGTACTCTAAGGAGGAGCTCATAGACATGTGTGAGCAAGTGCATACTTGCTTTGAGATGAAGAGAAAGGAGTGTAAGGAATTGAACAAGAAAGTCAAATTTCTTAAGCAATCCCTTGATGAGCTCAATACCACTCATGAGAGGCTAATAGAAGTCCATAAGAAGCTTGGCAAAGCTCACTCTAAGCTTGAGAAAACTCACTCCTCTCTCATCGAGCAAGTCAAAGAGGAAGCCAAGAAGAAGCAAGCGATTGTATCATATGATGTGGGACTAACATATGATCTTATTGATGAATCTTTTTATAAGCCCATTATAGTTGCTCCCACTAACACTTCTTGTAGCACTATTACTTCTACTTCACCTTTGAGTGATGGTCTCACTTGTGATGCCTCAATGGTGGAAAATAAGACCCTCAAGAAGAAGGTGAATGAGCTCACTCGTGCCTTAGGCAATACCTATGGTGGAGATGCCCACTTGCTAAAGTGCTTAGGTAGCCAAAAGTTTTCTCTCAACAAAGAGGGATTAGGCTATACCCTCAAGAAAGGCAAGGCGGCCTTTATCACTCCCAAAGTTAACTTTGTGAAGGGCAATGATCGGTTTTGTAATAGATGCAAGCAAGTTAGGCATGTAGAGCAATATTGCAAGATTAACAAGAACAAGCTATCTATTGTATCCTCAATTAAATTTGATTCTTGTTACATGCTTGTTAAGGGTGCAAATAGTGTAAAGGCTAAGTTCATTGGTACACCAATTATGGACCCAAAGAAGAAGACCATTTGGATACCAAAGACCTTAGTAACTAACCTTCAAGGACCCAAGCAAGTTTGGATACCTAAAAAGAATTGATCTTCTTTTGTAGGTCAATTATAAAGCCGGAGGAAGGCATTAGGTGCTTGATAGTGGGTGCACACAACACATGACTGGTGATCAAGAATGTTCAATTCAATCAATAAAAACAAGAGTAATAGGATTCATAGTATCATATTTGGTGACAATAGCAAAGGCAAGGTCAAAGGGTTTGGTAAGATTGCAATATCCAATGACTTGAGCATTTCCATTGTGCTACTAGTAGAGAGCTTAAACTTTAACCTTTTGTCGGTAGCTCAATTGTGTGATCTTGGTTTCAAGTGCATATTTGGTGTGGATGATATAGAGATTATAAGTGTAGATGGCTCTAACTTAATATTCAAAGGATTTAGATATAAAAATCTATACTTGGTTGATTTCAATACTAAAGAAATTCTATTGACAACATGTTTGATCACTAAGTCTAGCATGGGTTGGTTATGGCATAGAAGGCTTGGTCATGTTGGAATGAAACAATTAAACAAGTTGATTAAGCATGACTTAGTTAGAAGCTTGAAAGATGTCACATTTGAGAAGGATAAGCTATGTAGTGCATGTCAAGCCAGAAAACAAGTTGGTAACACATATCCTAAAAAGAGCATGATGAGCACATCTAAGGCATTTGAGTTGATGCACATGGATTTATTTGGACCAACCACATACACAAGCATTGGTAGAAACAAATATGGATTTGTGATTGTGGATGATTTTACTAGATACACATGGGTATTCTTTCTTGTTGACAAGAGTGATGTGTTTGCAACATTCAAATCATTTGTCAAGGGCATTCACAATGAGTTTGAAACAACCATCAAGAAAGTTAGAAGTGACAATGGTAGTGAATTCAAGAACGCTAGAATTGATGAGTTGTATGATGAATTTGGAATTAAACACCAATTCTCGGCTAAGTACACCCCACAATCAAATGGCCTAGTTGAAAGAAAGAATAGAACTTTGATTGACATGGCAAGATCAATGTTGAGTGAGTACAATGTGAGTCATTCATTTTGGACCGAAGCAATCAACACGGCTTGCTATTACAACAACTGACTCTATTGTCACCTCATGATGAAGAAAACACCTTATGAGCTTTTGAATGGAAGAAAG
Source organism: Miscanthus floridulus (assembly GCF_019320115.1). NCBI lineage: Eukaryota > Viridiplantae > Streptophyta > Magnoliopsida > Poales > Poaceae > Miscanthus > Miscanthus floridulus. Next base: position 3,886,280 of record NC_089585.1, read on the forward strand.
CCCAACATAGCATATTTTCAGGTTTTTTGTTGTAAATGCTACATATTGAAGAAAGGCACTAGATTGAACAAGTTTGAAAAAAAATATGATGAAGGTTTCTTGCTTGGTTACTCCACTACTAGCAAGGCTTATAGAGTTTGGAATTTGACTAGTGGTACTCTTGAGAAGGTTCATGATGTGGAGTTTGATAAAACAAATAGTTCCTAAGAGGAAGATGTAAATCTAGATGATGTAAGAGGTACTCAATTAGTCAATGCAATGATGAATATGGACATTGGTGATATAAGGTCTAGAAAGATGATTGATGTTGAAGATGACAAGAATCAAGTGCTCTCTAACTTAAATGTGCAAGCTAGTGGTTCTTATAATCAAGTTCAAGCAAAAACTAGTGATGATAAAGTGCAAGATCAACAACAAGTGACTAGTTCATCATCTCAACCAAGTAATCTATCAAATGCAAGCAATCAAGATCAAGTGCTTCAACCAACCAATGTTACAAGAGATCATCCCTTGGACACTATCATCGGTGATATTTCAAGAGGTGTACAAACTAGATCAAGATTGGCTTCATTTTGTGAGCATTTCTCATTTGTGTCATCCATTAAACCTAAGAAGATAGATGAAGCTTTAAAGGATGTTGATTAGGTCAATGCTATGCATGAAGAGCTAAACAACTTTATAAGAAACCAAATATGAGAGTTAGTTGAGAGGCCTAAGGATCATAATGTGATTGGAACCAAGTGGGTCTTTCAGAACAAGCAAGATCAAGATGGGATAGTAATAAGGAACAAAGCAAGATTAGTGGCTCAAGGTTACACTCAAGTTGAAGGTCTTGACTTTGGAGAAACATATGCCCCGGTTGTAAGATTAGAAGCAATTAGGATCTTGTTAGCCTATGCTTGTACCATTTGTGAGTCAAGGCAAGTATATCAAGAAAATGCTCAAGAAGTTTAGAATGGATGATAGTAAAGCTATTAGTACATTAATGGGGACAAGTGGAAGCTTGAATAGTGATGCTAGTAGCAACATGGTGAATCAAAAGATGTATCGATCTATAATTGAAAGCCTACTCTATGTGACCACATCAAGATCGGATGTGATGTTTAGTGTATGCATGTGTGCTAGATTCCAAGCCTCACCAAGAGAAAGTCATTTGAAAGCAACAAAGAGAATATTGAAGTACTTGAAGCATACACAAAATGTTAGATTATGGTATCCTAAAGGAGCAAGATTTAAGTTGATTAGATATTTGGACTCTAATTATGCGGGATGCGAAGTTGAGAGAAAGAGCACATCGGGCATATGTCAACTATTGGGAAGATCACTTGTGTCTTGGTCATCAAAGAAGCAAAATAGTGTAGCACTTTCAACCGCCGAAGCAGAGTACATTTCGGTCGGTAGTTGTTGTGCTCAATTACTTTGGATGAAGGCTACTTTAAGTGACTTTAGAATTAAATTCAAGCAAGTGCCATTGCTATGTGACAATGAGAGTGTCGTAAAGCTCATCAACAACCCGGTTCAACATTCAAGAACAAAGCATATTGATGTCTGCCATCATTTCATAAGAGATCATCAACAAAAAGGGGACATTTGCATTGAGTGTGTGGGCTCCGAAGATCAACTTGCCGATATCTTCACCAAGCCACTTGATGAAAAGCGGTTTTGTAAGCTAAGGAATAAATTGAACATACTTGACTTCTCCAATATGTGTTAATACACCCCCCACTTATATGACATGCCTCTCCTTCAAGCAAAGCAAGGTAAAGTTGATTAGCATGTCATCCATCTATTGCTTAGGACTTATTTAATGCATCTAGTCATTCTTATCATGTCCTAGGCTTATTCATTAAAATCAAATGAATTTGATGCTTGTATGCTACCACTATTGCTTGTATGTTTGAAATGATCTAGTGGTAGCATATGACATGTTTGTGGGCTTGTAAACCTAGTGTTTGATCTAGAAAATAAGCTATAAGTGTTTAACTCAACATGGTATAAGATAACCCTTATTTAGAGGTGTGAAGAAGCTTGTCCTTGGATCAAATCGAATTAAATATCTTTTGCAAGTAATCTAGATTAAACCAAATTAGGAAAATAATCCTCATTTCACATGGTTTCACCCCAACCTATCTATAATTTGAGCTTACCTTTTTGTGCTAATTGTTGACAAAGGGGGAGAGAAATTCACAAAGATAGTAAGATAGGAGAAGTAAACAAATGAAATGACATTGTAAAGAGAAAAATAAAAAATACACATAAGTAGGGGGAGCAAGCTCATAAACTTGTATGTTGCTTTTAAATGTGCATTTCATATATTTGCTTGCATGGCACAAGTTCTAAATTTTAATATCCATACTTATGTGGTGTATGCTAGTTATATGCTTAAATGGTGAACTGAAAAACTAGCATGCATAGGCTAAAGTAACTAGACTTATGAAAACTAGACCCTTGCTTGTAATGTTGATCTCATGGGGTATTCTAGTTTTTATGTATGTATAGTTACTAATGGTGCTAAGGATGATATATTGGTGCACTCTGATTGGTATCACGCTTCAAAGGTTCATCTCTTACAGCTTAGCATCATACGGTACAAATTGTCTCCTATATTTCCTATCTAAGCATATGTGTAAGCTACAATCCAAACTATTAGCACATATGTAGGAGGAGCAATTGCTAGCATTTGGAGTTCATGAAACTTGTCTATATTCTTTTACACATGGTAAATATGCTTGGGCAAGCAACGTGGATTTAATTAAATCTTAATTTATATCTTTGTGTAAGGGTTATCATCAATTACCAAAAAGGGGAGATTGAAAGCTCTAGTTTGGTTTTGGTTAATTGATGAAACCCTAAGTGCTAACCTAGTTTATCAAAGTGATTATGAGATAGGTAGCACTACTTTAAGTGAAGAAGTAATGGCAAAGATTATGACAATGGTGATGGTATGGTGATGATCAAATGCTTGAACTTAAAAAGAAGAAAGAGAAAAACAAAAGGCTCAAGGCAAAGGTATAAATAGTATGAGCCATTTTGTTTCGGTGATCAAGACACTTAGCGAGTGTGATTGAATTTAGGTTAGATAGCTGTACTATTAAGAGGGGTGAAACTCGTATTGAAATACGGTTATCAAAGTACCACTAGATGCTCTAACTCATTGCATATGCATTTAAGATCTAGTAGAGTGCTAACACCCTTGCAAGTATTTGTGAAAGTATGCTAACACATGTACACAAGGTGATACACTTGGTGGTTGGCATATTTGAGCAAGGGTTAGAAACTTCACCGGCGGGAGTGTCCACCCGTAGAGTGCGGACAGTTTGACGGTGCCACCGGTGCCCTATACAGAAGAGACAGGGGTTCACAGAGTGACCGGACACTAGTGGCGCAGTGATCGGACGCTGGGGTCCTAAGTCCGATCAGTAGCAGCAGTGAGCACACGTCTCGGTCTTGTGACTGGACGCTGGCGCGAAGAGTGATCGGACGCTAGCAGGGTGCGTCTGGTCAGTGCTGACGTACGCTGACGTGAGGCGCATAGAGGAAACGTTGTGTGACCGGACGCTGGATGTGTCCGGTCGAGCATGACCGGACGCATCCGGTCGTGAAATTTCGTGTTTGAAACCTTACTGGAAACAACCGGACGCTGGGGTCCTGCGTCCGGTCACTTTCTAATTGACGCATCCGATCATCACTTGACCGTTGAGATCGGGCAATCGATGTTTGAAGCCGATGACATGGGCTAGCATCGGGCGACCGAACGCTGGGGTCCTGCGTCTAGTCGAACTGACCGGAGCGTCCGGTCACTCCGTGTTGTGTCCAGTGAAGGGGTACAACGGCTCTATTTCGTGGGGGCTTCTATTTAAGCCCTATGGCCGGCTCAAGCTCACTCTCTTAGCCATTTACATTGACATAGCAACCTTGTGAGCTTAGCCAAAGCCCTCTCACTCATCTTCATCATTGTTTCATCATCATTGTGAGATTGGGAGAGAATCCAAGTGCATTGCTTGAGTGATTGCATCTAGAGGCACTTGGGATTCATGTTTCGCTGTGGGATTCACTTGTTACTTTTGGTGGTTGCCGCCAACTAGACGGCTTGGAGCAGCGAGGATCGTTGAGCGAAGGTTGGTGATTGTCTCCGACTCTGATCGTGATGATTGTGAGGGGTATTGTGCCTTCCCCGGCGGAGAGCCGAAAGGTAACTCTAGTGGATTGCTCGTGTCATTGAGTTACCTCACTTGAGGGTAGGTTCTTGCGGTGTCCAATTGTGTGGACGAGGTTCGTGCAACACCTCTTAGCCACCGAACCACCAAGTGTTGGTCGACACAACGGGGGCTAGCGTGCTGGCAAACATGTGAACCTCGAAAGAAAAATTGGTTGTCTCTTGTCCTTTGGTATTCTCCAGGTGATTGATTTAATATTTATCTTGTGATTGGTTCTCTCCCCTACATGATGGTATACTTACCCTACTCACTCATTTATATTCTTGCAACCTAGTTATGGCAAGCTCTTTAGTGTAATTAGAATTGAGAGCTTGCTTTGTTATTTTAAGTTCATCTAGTGGAGCTCTTTAGAGTAGCAAGATTGAGAGCTCCTAGTAAGTAGTAACATTGCAAGTTGTGTGCCTAGTAATTATTGCAACTAGAATTATTGGATAGGTGACTTGCAACCCTTGTAGAGCTAGAGCAAGTTTGTATTTCGCTATTTGTCATACTGATCAAATTACTCTAGTTGATTTGTAGATTTTAAATAGGCTATTCACCCCCCTCTAACCATATTTGGACCTTCCACTGGCGCGGGTGCGCCGCGGCACGCCTTGCCGGGAGGCGGCGACCTGCTGTGCTCCCCTGTTGCGGGGTTGCGCTAGGGCGAGGTGCCTGGGGAGGGGGAGACGGACGCAAGAAGGGGCGAAGACGTGGTGGCAGCCCGAGGTGGCGACGGCGAGGAGGGCAGACTCCGCCGAGCAGGCACAGGCCGCGCGTCACTAGGAGGCCCGCGTCGGACGGACGGGCGGCGGCGGACGGCATCGGGCTCCCGCCCGAACACCAGTCGAGACGGAGAGAGAACAGGAGAGAAAGAAGAAATTGCCGTGACCGTGAGGAGCAGAGCAAGAGGATAAGGTAGAAGGAGACAGGGGTAAAACGGTCACGCCTGGTTAAAAAGATGGGGTCAGAAATTTACAAAGTTGAAAAAAAACATGAAATAGTAAAATAGCGTGAAACACACCTTTCATAAGGATATTCTGACGAAGCCCACAAACTTAAGAGCATTCAACGGAAACCGACTCCTCACGAGGGCAAAATTTCCATTTTCTCTCGAAAAAGACGACGACGGCCATGAGGAACGAAGCCCAAAGTCCACCGCTGCTGAGCCTGGAGTCAAACAATGCTGACCCCCCCCCCCTTAAAAAAATACTTTATTCTTAAAAAAACGCTGCTGAACTATGATAGATAAATAGATAATCCATCTATTTTGAATTTTTTCCAAAAAAAAAAAGTTCACATGATTTTTTTCAAAACTTAAACGAAAATTTATAATTCTCTATTACTATTGACCATGATTTTGGAGTGGATCTGAATTTTGACAGCATTGAATACAGCAACAGCAGCAGCAGCAGCAACAACAAAGCCTTTTAAGTCCCAAACAAGTTGGGATAGGCTAGAGTTGAAACCCAGCAGAAGCAATCAAGGTTTAGGCATGTGAATAGCTGTTTTCCAAGCACTCTTATCTAAGGCTAAGTCTTTGGATATATTCCATCATTTCAAGTCTTCTTTTATTGCCTCTACCTAAGTCAACTTTAGTCTTTCTCTGCCTCTTTTCATGTTACTATCCTGGCTTAGGATTCCACTACACATCGGTGTCTTTGGAGGTCTCCGTTGGACATATCCAAACCATCTCAACCGGTATTGGACAAGCTTTTCTTCAATTGGTGCTACCCCTAATCTATCACATATATCATCGTTTCGAACTTGATCAATTCTTGTATGACCGCAAATCTAACGCAACATGCGTATTTCCGCGACACTTATGTGTGGAACATGTCGTCTTTTCGTAGGCCCACAAACTTAAGAGCATTGAATCAATCAAAAAAAATGTACCACTTCTCCTATATTTTAGATCCCTGATTTTTATTGTTGTGTAGACAACATGTAATTTTATCATTGTTTGGCTATAAAAATAATAATAAATTGTTTCTTGTAAGTTTTTTTTTTAATTGTACTAACCGGTGGTACAAGATTGTTGCCTGGAAATTCAGAATATAACAACTCCCTTTGTCTACACCCATGGATGCTCAGAAACTGAAGGCTTTGCACACTGACGATAAGTGAGTGGCAACTGGAAACGCCAGCTTTTTTTTTTTATTTCTATACAGTCACACGAGTTTGGAATTACAGGTATTTATACTAGTCACTGTATTTCCCCTCCTTGGTAAAGATCAGCATGTACATGAGTTACATCGATCACATTTTTCACAACATTTCTCTGCATCAACCATGACCACTTACGGTCAGTAGAAATGTTGATAGCATCAACAGCAGGAGCCTCCTATACAATATGTGATCTTGTTAGAGAGGGGCGTTGGAACATGTTGGTACAGTAACAGTATATACAGCGTTCTCCACTAAGTTGACTTCACCGACAGCAACTCCAGCTCCGCCCACCAGAGCGGCGACAGCCGCGGCACTGCTGCCTCCGGTGAGATGCCGAGAGGTGGTTGCAGTTTTCCCACGACGTCTCTTATTGATGGCCGCCGCGTCGGGTCGGCGTCGATGCACTCTTGGATCACCTCGCAGACGGCCTCCAGCTCATTATCCTTGTGCTCCTTCAGCGACGCGTCCACCAGCTTGCTGTAGTTCTTGTCTTTCAGATACTCAGAAGCCTGTGGCGACGAGAAAGAACTTTAGAAGTGCAACCCTACATAATTTGAAGAGCTGAGATTGGAAAATCCATACCCAGCTGCATATGGGTTTATGATCATCTGGATCAGGAACCCTCCCGGATATGATCTCAATCAGAAGCGCGCCCAAGCAGTAGACGTTGCTTGGGAGATCTGGAGGAGCTTCAGAACGGCTGCTGCCGTCCTCCTTTCCAGCCTTTGCTTTGGCAGCAAGTTCGTTCCATACACCAACATCTGCAATCTGCACCAGCAGAACACATTACACTATATTAGCTCAAGACAATAGCCATCCACAGGTTAATTGAGCAAAATATCCGTGCCAGTTCCTTCACTGGAATTTATATTTGTTACTGAAAGTAGCATAGCTAGCTGAAGCTTGTACCTTGGCTGCATAATCATCTGAAATGAAGGTTGTGTCAGATCGCACGTCGTGTATCGCGACAGGTGGGTTGAGCTCATGGTGCATGTATTGAAGGCAGTATGCGATGCCCATGATGACTCTCATCCTCGCAGCCCAGTCCAGATGCTCAAATTCTTTGACTGCAAAAAAAAAACAGTGCACTCAAGTTGCAGGGAACACATATGTGTATGAATTAGGTGGTTATGCGCAAGTAAAATCACTTGCCGTGAAGATGCTGTGAGAGACTGCCATGTGGAGCGAACTCAAACACCATCATTCTCGTGAAAGGCTCATTTTCTAGACAATAGCCAAGGAGATTGATAAAGTTCTTGTGGTTGACCCTTGACAGTGTATCTATCTACATGGAGGGGAGGATTATCGACGAAGAATTAGTATTGAAAGATCTTCTATTCTCAGGTAGTTTGTGTAGAGAACAAGATGTTGCTAGTCATAAACCTTTTTCTTGAAACATGTTTCCGCACTCCTGGACCAGTCTTTGCTCGATGATATGACAGTGGAGACAACACCAATCTCAACTCCGCTTGATAATATGCCCTTGAATACAGTACAGGTAGGAAAAGTATTGATGATGTTGCTAAAATCCTCACAAGCAGCTTCAAGCTCAAGTCTGTTCAGTTTTTGGGCACCTGAATACGAGAAACAGAAATGCATTGAAGCACCTGGATGCTCAGACGTAATTATGAGTGGTAAGGAACTATGGATATAAAAGTACAACTACAAGCACAAATAGAACTCCTGAACTGGCCATATCTTAACCCACCAAGAAAACCTGGGAGTCTCAACGACCAAAGCCTCACAAAAGTTGCACAGGCTAGTGATCTTTGTATAATTGCCAACGCAGAATGTCACTTTTCAAACTTTGCATGTATTCCCTTCCCAAGTGTAAAATTAAATAGAACAATAACAATGTCTCACCTGTTACAAGGGCCTTCTGAATAGGGCCACTTAGCCCTGTTTTCCAAGGGGCTACTGATGCACGCCCTCGCTTCCGCAAAACCAAAACTATCAAAACTATCAGACCAATGAGCAATATTACAGCTGGAATTGTGATAATATATGCCCACTTGCTATACTTTGTACCAGACATCTCTACATCAGTGGACTGGGCCACTTCTGTAGACAGCTGCTGAACTGTGGTAGCATCAATATCTTCGGGAAGCAAAGGTGTCAGAGCATCGCCATATATGCCCGGAAATGCAGGGAATGAGCCACTTCCTAGAGAAATCACATCAACAGGTCTCTGAATTTCTTTTGGATTTTCTGGATCAGAAGATTTAGCATCATTTCCCGAAAGAGCAGGCAGGTTGTCAGTTTCACTAAGAAGCCTGCGGCGCATGGCACTTGCAAATGACTGCAAATTCTTTATGACGTATGCCTCACTGAAATCTGAAAGATGTACAAGGATACAAATGTTAAATGCAGTGTATATAACATAAAAGCACAAGGGCTGATTTTGCAGCATGAAAAATGCAAAATTACTTGGTACATTGGTGTTATATTTCTCTCGGAGACCACAGAGAGATATCCAATCCTTAAAGTCCGACTTGTACAGCAAAGACCTTTAAAGAGTTGAAATATTTAGAAACAAAGACTAGAAATGTTGGAAGCTAATATGGAGCACAGACAGAAGTGGCACCAAGTATATTCCCTTACCAGCACCCTAGTTTTCTGCTCAAGCATCCTGCCTGATCATCAGCTATCGCTTGGACGCCTTCTTGGAACTGATTATCATGAAGGGATCTGAAACATAAGAGCCCTTAATTATACCAAGGAATGAACAGAACGGAGAACAGAGGACAGAAGAAGCCTTACAGTTGTTTGAGCAGTGGCATAGCCCCTAGTTCTTCTGGAATTGTTCCATCCAACTTGTTGCTGCTCAAATCTAGCACTTCTAGAGCAAACAACCCTCCAAATTCTCTGGGGATTCTCCCGCGGAAGTTGTTCTTTGGAAGTAAACTAGACAAAATAAGGAGTACGAAAATATCATCCCACACAAGGATTTGCGGTACATAATACATTGCACAAGAGCTAAGAAGTGACTTGACTGTGGAGATGAGTGTAAAAACCAACTCACAGGAATTTCAGACCTTGAAGGCTCCCAATCTCAGGTGCGAGAGTTCCAGCCAATTCTCGGCCTGTTAAGTTCCTGTATGACAAAGAAAATAAGAATCCAATGTACATGATTTGTGTAAAAAGTCAAGACACAAATAAAACAATAGCAGCAAGTCAAATCGGCACAGCAGCTTTGTGAAAAAATCATGCTAATTACAAGAAAGAAACAATATAAATTAGTTCTTTCCTAAATCTAATGTCCTCTTAATGGACAGTTGTAGCAAACTATTAAAAATGGAACTTCAAAAATCATCAATAGGTTGTAGAAAACTATTAAAATGGAACTTCAAGAAACATCCAGAGGTTGTTCGTGGCATCAATTTGTGTGGAATAAAGGAAAACCACACTTACAGAATCTCTACTTTACCGTCAAAGCATCGCACGCCGGACCAGCTGCATGGGCTGCCGTCCATGGGATCCCAATCCTGGAAGACACCATGGGGATCAGCTTCCACCCTCACCTTTAGTTCCAGCAACGCCAGTCCTAACACACAAACAGGACTTAACAGTCACAAATCACCAAACCGAATTCACCGAACGCGATCGCCACCCACGTCATGTCCCAGAACAAAACTGCGCTCTGCAAAATAAGTAATGATTACCTTCACCGTTGATCGAAGCCGCGCCACGGCTGGCCTGTGCCTGGAGCAGCACCACGAGGAAGAAAAACAGCAGCTGGAATCCAGAGCCGTGGCTAAGCCACCGCCGCGCACCCATGGCAACGGGAGCGCCTCCTCCCGGAGAATAGCAACCCAGTAACCAGGCGCCAGTTCGCTAACTACCGTCGCTGGCCGAGGGCCGAGCCTCTGCCTCTCAGGTTCCCAATACTTTGGAGAACGAAAGAACAAGACGGGACCACCGCAGCGTTCAACGGCCGGGCACGGAAAATGTTGGCTCAGCTTGGGGGTCGGTTATCTATCCCCTGCTGCGTCGCCATCACGCCGGGGAGAACAGACGCCGCGCCGCCTCGGTTGTTCCGGCGAGCTCGAGGTGCTCGAGCTATTCGCCGGGGCCCATTGGTCCCGCCGCACCAGAATGGGGTCCTGGCCTTTTCCCCCCGGCGTTTCTGGCGCCGAGAAAATTGGGTTCCTGGCGGAGCAGCCGGATAGAGCCCTTGTCGCCGGGATGGGTGGTGGTCGGCGGCGGCGGCGCGAAGGGGGAGGGGGAGTTTTCGCGCGCGAAGGTGGCGGGCGGCGGTTAGATTCGGTTCAGAGGTGGCCAGGGACAGGGAAGCGAGGGAGCGTGCCCGTCGCCGCCGCGCGCGCCAAGCCACTGCCTCGGTGGGCCCTCGTGGGGAGAGGCAATTAAGGCATGACCAACCCCATCATGTATACTCATCACAGCCGTCCATTCCTCTCTTCGGCATTCATCCGTCCCTTGATTTTCTTCACCTTTCCCACCATTCTTTCCTATACGAATTTGGAGGTATAGGTTATTGAAATGATTCAGTTCGTCTGAAGAAAAGGATTCAGGCATTTGGGGGAAAACCATGCATGTGATGGTGATAATTTAGCTATTTTAATTTATGATATAATTTCAATGAAGTACATAGTTGGTTCTGTGATGATCAGGAGAATGATGTTGTTATTTGCTATACGGTTATTAGAGGGAAAAATCAGTGATTCCCCAGTGCAAAAAAAGATAACAGTTGGCGAAACATGGCAATCAAGGTCCAAGTATGCCTTGAGTCAAAAATAACTACCAGCATACATATGTGCAAAGAGATTTTTTTTTTAAAATAGCTTCTTAAAAAATACATATCTGCAAAGAGGACAGAGAAGAGCAGCAAGAATCTGTTCATGCCTTGATGGAGATCGGAAATTTGGAACCAAACCGATCAATGTGGAGTAAGCAATGCTGGCATAAATTAATAGTGTGATTGTGTCAGAATCTTGATTGGTACTAGTATTGACCGAAAGTATAATGGTTTGAATTATCCTTCGATGCAGCTAAATAGTAGACATGATGATGATGCAATTGATAGTGACAATAGCCTGCCACTGGATCTGAATTGGCGTATTTATAAAGGCATGCCCAAGTTTCTTACCCACTTTCTGAAGCATGAGCTACCTAAGGAATCTTTATTGAAGAAGCAAAGTAAAAAAACTGAAACGTGGCCGAATTTAGATCTTTTCCGTGCATTACAATTTGTTCGCCAGCAACTTTCTTCTTGCTGGCTGATCATTAAACTTTGCGCTGGCACCTCTATATGCTCCTTTTGAACAAGAATCATCAGAGCGGTCGAAAAGTACAGTGTAGTTCTTGCTGCTCACATCCCTGAAGTAGCATCCATCAGTTCCCACATACTTATACACCTGATGGGTCTTCCCCAATCCACTGACCACCAAATTCTTCTTCACCCTCATAGTGCCTTGTGCCGATTGTGCATTCCGCAGGGAGCTGTACAAGAAGCCCAGTTTCCCACCAGAAGTCTTCTTCTCATTGATACCAAATTTGACTAGTGAATCCAGAGAGTACTCATCACCCACTTGATCTGAGGTTCCAGTATAAAGATACAGCGGGAAAACCTCATGGAATTCCTCGGAGAGCAGCACGGCAGAAGCATCCTTGGCAAAAATGCCAGACTTTGCATCGATTGTTTGGTTCACGATTTGCACAGTGCCGTTCTTCCTAAACACATTGCTGTTTTCATAGCTGAATCTCTGGTAGAAGGTTGTGGTGACCTCCCCGAACGACGATTTCACCCATCCAGTGGCAGAGACATGCCGACTTGCACTTGTCACAAACTGCCCATCTAACCCAGTGAATTCTGAGTTCACATTAAGGTCCAATCCAGATGCATCATAGCTCAGCAAGCTCCCAGTGGTCTTCTCACTCTTGTGATCCAACCACAGATGCAAATTGGCATCAATGTACCACACATCAAGAGCGTTTGTCACGCCAAACCCAAAATCATGCTCCTTGCCATCCAGGAGCTTGCCCAAGTATGGCGTGATGTCAATGTCATATGTCGGGAGATTGAATGAGCCGATTCCAGTGATTGGCCGCCATAGAAGCGGGTTGACACCACCGGTATAAATCACAGTGAATGGCCAAACAGCGCCGACGACTTCACCATCCACCCTAACTACGACTTCCCTGAATGCGCCATTGCCGGGGACATTGGACAAGTTGTTCGCCTGAATGTAATCGTTGGGTGGATTGGTATACCAGAACTCGTCGTCGGAGTGGAAGGAAACGAAGACCTCAAGTACGGCCCTGTAGGTGTTCGACGGAATGGCGAGCTTCTTTGACTGCACATCGGTAGCGTTCTGGATGGCGAACCACTGCCCGTCGTTCAAGGGTAGGCTCCTTGAGATGGGCACAATCAGATCGGCCTGCTGCTGCTGCGGCTCGGCGTGGAAGTAGAGGTGGAGCGTGAGGTTGGCGTGGTAGACGCCGGTGTATGTTTTGTCGATGAGGTTGCCGAGGTACACCGCGACCTCACCGGGCTCCGCGAGGAGGGCGGCGTACCTGGTGACGTCGCGGGACACAGACCAGAGGATGCCGTTGGGGCGCGGCTCGGCGGTGCAGCTGCGGAGGAGCTCGGTGCCGGAGAGCCAGACGCCGAAGATGCGGTCGAACTGGCGGCCGCGGCAGTCGGCGGCCCACTCGAGCACGGCGAGCGCGACGGCGCCGGCGCCGAGGCAGGCCGGCGGCGCGTAGGCGGCGGTGACGGGGGGCCGGCCGTAGGTGGCGCCGAAGGTGGCCGAGAGGAGCAGCGTGGAGCAGGGCCCCGCGCTGCCGCGCGGCGGGCGGATCGGGCGGTCCACCTCGAAGAAGGTGGTCGGCGGCTCCGACGCGTTGGGGGAGGCGACCTGCAAGGACGCGCCGAGGCGGTGCCTCCTCTGCGGCGCCGCGGCCGCCGACACGGCGGGGGAGAGGAGGAGGGCGAGGAGCACGAGGAGGGCGCTCGAGGCGGCGGCGGATGGCGCCATGGTCGGAGCGGTGGGCACGAGGGGAGGGTGGACTGGGCGGAAGCGGAAGTGGACAAGTCAACTACCTACCTGGGGGTTTAAACGAGGTGATCTGTGTGATAATATATCGGAGGTTGTTGTGATGATTGACAGGTGGTTGACAGGTGGGCCTGGCTCTGCGTTTGGTGATGATTTTTAGGATTCTAGCGAAGCGTAGTGAGTCACAAGATTCCATGCGTTTTGGATTCTTCCTTTCAAAGGGAAGACTGTTGCGTACTTTACTTTGGTGTCGACACAAAACCATCAGCCTGTTCGCGTGTTGGTTTCAGCCAGCCCAAACCAGCCAGCCAACAGTGTTTTTCTCTCACAATAAACCAGCACCAGCCAGCCCAAACCAGCCCAGAAACCAACCAGCGAACAGGCCGATGCGATTGTATAGAAAATTAGAGATAACAATAATATAATGTTCTATGACTTGTAACTACAATTTATACACATGATGACACGATTTGTATTAATGGACTACTCCCTTCATCATCTTATAAAGAAAGAGATTATAAGATTTTTAGAACACATAACACATTAGTGATGAAGTAAAATGATCGGGGCACCCTCAAAAGAACTTATGGGCATTACTTTATACATTATTACTGGAAGGGGAAACGCTGGTAAAATTATACTACTTATATTTACTAATATAATTGAATAAATATCATAATACATGTTAGTGGATGATTTTAGCATCCTGATGTGGACAACTAAATATATGTTAGTAAATGATGTGGTTTGCTAATGTGAATAGCTTGAATAAAGACATAATGCCATGTGTTAGTTGGATATGTCACTGGATGCTGATTTGGATACTTTGCATGGTAAGATAATTGAATGTGCTAGGTAGATGCTGATGTGGACACTTTGCATGGCAATATAAATTGCTAGTGAGGTTTATCTTTATAAGAGATATAAATTGTACAATAGCAATAATGTCTTTTTTCGTGGGACAAAATTAGAATTCTATGTAATCCTAGTTTTATGGGATGGAAGGAGCAAATGTGGCTGCGATCGATCTCGATTGCCGCCTTTGTATTTGTTGTCTAGCTCCAATCAGCAAGCACTTTAAGAACACAATATCTACATGAGAAGGTATGGCGGCAGCAAGAAATTGCCTTATGCCCCGTTCGCGTATCCTTAAATTCGATTTGATCTACTTTTTTTTTTCATTCGGAACAGTATTTTCCTCTCACAAATTCCTCCAGATTCCTCCAGAATTCCTCGAAGCGAATGGGGCCTTATTGGTACAGAGAATAGTACACCATTTGCTTGGATTTTTTTACGAGTAAAGAGAGAGCTTTATTAGCTAGACACCAGCGTTAATACAACCGGTTTTCAGGGGATCCTGAGCACACTCAGGTAGTCAGGTGCCTGACCCCACCGTGCCTCATAAAGTTTAGTGCGCCTAGCTAAACTAGTTAAAGCATTTGCAACTTGATTACAATCTCTCCTTACTTGGGATACTTTGAACTCCCCTACAAGACGAGACACATGGCCGCTGACCTTGATGCAATGGATTAACCGATCGAACTCCAATCCTAAATTTGTTGAGCCTTTTTTCAAAAAATAATGATATGTCATAACCCGAATCGTCAAAAGATAGATAAGAAATTAATTCATTTAAAAGTATCATGTAATGATCTGAACCTTTTACACCAGATTACTTCTTCATATAGTTAAACCAAATGTATGGGTTGCACTCCTGACTGCGTGACCATTTAGTTGCACAGTACTTGTACAGAACATAGCTCCGCTGCAACCAGGTAAGCAAAGGCGGTCACACTCACACTTAGAGCACCCTCAATTTAGTAACTCTTATATAACTTCTCCAATAAAGTAAAGCAGAATAGGTCAACAAAAGGAAAATGCTGAGACTCTGAACGTCAAGCAGATCTTGATACTGATAAATAAACCTATTTTTTTCTTCAAGGAGAGAATAATAGCACATTTTATTTGAGGAGCGAGATAATGATGGACCATTCGATTAAACTTCAAACCTAATTTTGTAGCGGTTTTAAAAAGTAGACTCACCGAATGCATCATTATAATCCGAATCTTTAAAACGCACACTAGGACTGATTTGGAAGGTGTGGATACATAACACAGGAATATAAGAAATCGCATGAAAGGAATAGAAGCGAGGTGTCGAAACAGATGATTAAAAAAACATAGAAAAAAGACATAAAGAGACGTTTGGAATGCAGGAATTTATAGCATAGGACATAGG
This sequence comes from Miscanthus floridulus, assembly GCF_019320115.1. NCBI lineage: Eukaryota > Viridiplantae > Streptophyta > Magnoliopsida > Poales > Poaceae > Miscanthus > Miscanthus floridulus. Next base: position 3,901,900 of record NC_089585.1, read on the forward strand.
AATTGAGAAAATAGGAAAGGTAAATAGAACATTAATATGCAGTGGCAGATTAACAGAGATTTTTACTCCACTTGTAATATTCGAAATCGAGTAACACTTACATGTGGGACCAATGGTCCATGGTACATGTGCGACGAGGCGAGACAGGTTATTTATGAATCTAACTTCAGCAATGGCTATCCTGAAGCAGAACAGAACAGGTTGGGGATAGAACAATTAAACACTGTCACACTGAACGTCAAGCAGATATTGATACTACGATGGGGGACCACTACGGCCCTACAGACAGGAAAAGGAACAGAGGAGACGAAAGCCACAGATGAGCCACAAAAATGGGCCTCCACAGGCCAATTCTACTGGAGGCGCGAAGGCACCTGTGCTGTGTTCCGTCCGGTTACAGGCTCATTTAGGCTCATCTCGAGGGGAGCTACACTGACCCTGTCGTCCGTGGCCCATGGGGCCGACCCTCCCGGGCTCCCAGCATTTTTAGCATTTTTTCCTTTTTTTTATATATGAGGATTGGAGGCTCCCAGCATTGTTCCCTGTGCACTGACCAGGGTGCTTTCAACGTATAAAAAAGCGATAATGCTTGGTCACGGGCATCCGTCCCATCTGGACACCGTGGGCCTCACTCCACCCCGCCGATTTTGCCAGCGCTGCTCGCTCCCACCTGTGACGCGCGCCTCGCTCGCGACACTTGCTCCCTCTCATCGTGCGCCCGGCCCACCGCGGCCATCCCTCGATGCGTCCCCATCCTACGCGCAAGCTGCTTCTGCTCTCCCCACTCTCACTCTCTATCTCGCGCTTGATAACAACAGAGAGCCTCCCTGGCTTCTTCCCCAGCCCCCAACACCGCCAGGATGCGTCGTCGCAACCGCCCGTGCCGATGGCCACTGGGCGCACGTGCGGGGGTGTCTGGGGTCGTCCCCGGCCAAGCCAAGAGCACCCACGAGCGCAGCCGGATGCTAGTGGTGCTCGCACGCCGCCGCTTGCCGCCAGCTCCCACCCCCAAAGCCAGAATCGACTGGCCTAAGCCTCCCCTCCCCTATGTTGCAAATGTATGTTTCAAATGTTTCAGAGGTATGTTGCAATTGTTTCATATGGATGTTGCAAAAGTAGATCTGGAATGTTGCATATGTTGCAAGCGTTTCAGAGGTATATTGCAAGCTTTTGTTCAAAATGTTTCATCTGTTCCAGACGTATATTGCAAGTGTTTTGTTCAGGATGTCGCACATGTTTCACATATATATTGCAGCAGTATGATCCAAATGTCTCATCTGTTTCAGTCTTATGTTGCGGCAAGTGTTTTCATGTTGCAAGTGTTTTATCTAGATGTTGCATATGTTTCACACATGTGTGGCAGGGCGAATGGCCAAACGAACGGGGGTGGGTCGAATCGAGGCGGACGGAGCGGATTGCACGTGCGAGGCGAGTCGTTCGAACGCGTGAGCGCAGCGGCAAGAGCAAGGTGGGACGAATTAGTGGACAGGGACTGGATGCGCGGGGGCGCTTGTCCTCACGAACGTTCGGGGCGCTAGCCATGCTAATTAAAAAAAAAGGGAAACCATGTTGCTTCGGTGACTCTGTGTTGTCATTCTCGAGCAACGATTTTGACCCGTCTTCTACCGCCTTGGCGCCCTGTGAGTTGTGCTACTCGAATAAACCGTTTCCGTATGACAATAATGCTTCGTCAAAAGCATATTCACGTAAACTAAAGTATTGCTGGTGGCATAAACTGCATGCACTGAACATTCCTTTGTAACTCGCGCGTGTGAGAAATAAAGAGTGATGGCAAACTCAACTTGCAGCACTTGATTGTATAATACGTATTGTTTTTTTTTTTTACTTCTCAAAAAGAGGCGGGCGATAATAATTGTGTGGGTTCCGACGGATAATCCTCCTTCCGCAGTGCTTACTGCTATCACCATCCAACTCAACGAAAGAAGGCAATATACTGACGCAAATCTGGTGAAAGTGCTAGCTCGCACGGTATTTGTTAGAGACAGAACTGTACCCGTTTGGATGCGAACAAAGAGACATGCCGATGTCGCCTCCAGCTGGCAGCCATTTGGACACCAGTGGCCAGTGGGGGTCAGCTTTGGCCGGGGACCAATCATCAGCTGATGCATTTCGGCCCCGGTTTCGCTTTGTCCGACTGTCCGGCACCGCCGCACCGGCTGGCAGCAGCATCGGCTTCGGTCTGGTGCTTGCCTTCATCTCGGTTCCTTCCTCTTCTACCTGCGTACACGACTACACGCCCGTGTCCGGTCCTACGCTACCGCTACGCATGACGCATCGCTCCTGTGCGTCCTGGCCACCGGCTCAGTTGAATTCGTGAGCCTACGGGTTCCGTACGGCGTAGTACAGGTTTGTTTTTATTAGCGTGTCTATACAGCCAAAATCCATCCATACATTGGTAGCATGATGCTTTCAAGTACTCATTCACTTATCCTAAACGCCATGTCCATGTACTATTTTAAAAGGAAGAGTTTTACGTTAACTAGTAAGAGTTCTATAAACCATAAAAGTTATTTTATACGTGATGACTACAACTGTGTACTCTGCAATGCATGTCAGGAAGAGATCAGCTTCCATCTTTTCTTTGAATGTGCCTTCAGTCAATCATGCTGGAATACTCTCACCATCTCCTGGAACCTAAGTCTACCACCTCTAGACATGGTGATTGATGCTAGATCAAATTTCGGTAATCCTATTTTCAGAGAAATTTGCATCACTGCCTGTTGGGTCATCTGGACAACGAGAAATGCGGTGATCTTTGACAATGCACAAATTAGTATCAATGATTGGAAGAGACGTTTCAAGGAAGAACTATGGGTTTATATAGTTGTGACTGTACAATGTATGTATATAGATTACAAAAAGTACTTACCTGCTACTCACATACTCACCGAGTCACGTCTTTGTCTTCCCGTACCTAGGGCTCGTTTGGATTGCGACCTAGCGTGGGGGCACCCGCCCATGCAAGCCGATCCAGCCCCAGGAGCTGGAAATCGACGGCCTAGGTGAGGTGCCTGAGCCAGGCAAGAATCCCAATCTTCAAAGCAAACAACCCTCTAGTCCACGTGGGACGGATAATTGAAGGCTCCGCGAGATGAATTTTCATTCCGACGGAGGTATAACAGCCTTTTTCATCGATCCAGTCCCAGAACTTCCTAGAAATTCTACTTTTCTTTAAAGAAGGATAGTATTTATTTCGATCTCTACATTAGTTATACACTCAACCCAACATAATTATAAGTTTCAATCTCTGGCTGAAAAACAAAAGCTAGCACAAAATCAAACATTTTCTTTTTGTTATTGTAAAAGAGAAGTGGTCAGTTAATTATGAAAATGGACATGTCGTACGCTGAATGGCAGTCATGGAATTTTTCGTGAATTATTATGGGTTTGTCTCTAAAAAGCTCAATGCTTAATTTTTTGTTGTATGAATTTGTGTTCTACATTTCTCAAATAAAAAATGTGTTCTACATGTAATATAATAACAGTCTAAGGCCCATATATAGAAATAGAATTCGGGGAAAATCCTACAGATTGTATAAAAGCAAGTACTATTGAACAACATAGCCAGCGGTTTTCTTTACATTTTGGGGCTACCTGTACTACAGGTCTACTGCTTGCTGCATCACATCACATCTTTTCTTATTGAAAAGCGAATTAGCGCATGAAAATGACCCATCATTAGGACAGTATATTTAATGATTGATGAAGACCGGATGTGGGCCAGCCGGCTACGCCAAGCCAGTACAGTTTGTCCACCGGTGCAGCGTTCCATTTACACCCTGTCGCTTCCCCGGCCGTTATCCACCGGCCCGCGCGGCGGAGGCGGAGGCGGAGGCGGCGACAAGGCGCTGTCGGCGACAAGCGTCAGCGGCCGCGCGTAGTACCGGCGCAGGACGCGTCATGATGGTCGAAAAGCACGTCGTAACCGACGCTGCTCACGTTCCTCAGGTAGCAGCCGCCGTCGCTGGCGCCGTACGCGTACGTCTGGTGCATCCGCCACGACGCGCCCACCACGGCGTCGTCCCGGAGCGTCACCTCCGCCGCCGCCGCCTGCGAGTTCCGCAGCGTGCTCGTCGCCGCTCCTCCCCGCGACCGCGTCTCGTCGAACCCGATCTCCACGCGCCGCATCAGCCGCTGCGACGACGTGCCGCTGCCGTCGCCGCCCAGGAAGATGTAGAGCGGGAAGCTCTGTTGCACCTGCTGCTGCGCGGACGCGTCACCGCCGGTGACGGTCGTGAGCGCGTCCGTCGTCTGGTTGATCGACTGCGCGGTGCCGTGGCCGCTCACCACGTTCGTGTTGGAGAAGCCGAGCCGCTGCGCGAACGTGGTGGTGACGTTGCCGCGCGACGAGCTCAACCACCCCGTGGCCGTGATGTTGCGGCTCGCCGTCGCCTCGTACTCGCCGTCGATGCCGTCCGCGGAGTGCGAGACGATGCTGCCGGCCAGCTTCGGCGCGTCGTAGGCGACGAGACCGCCGGTGGTCTTGGAGCTCTTGGGGTCCAGCCACAGGTGGAGGTTGGCGTCCACGTACCACGACCTCTGCGCGTTGGTCACCGCAAACCCGAGCTCGTGGTCCTCGCCGTCCAGGAGCTTGCCCAGGAACGGCGTGAGCTCGATGTCGTAGGTGGGCATGTTGAAGGAGCCAATGCTGGTGATGGGCCGCCAGATGAGGGGGTTAATGCCGCCGGTGTAGATCACCGGGAACGGCCACACGGCGCCGACGACGTCGCCGTCGAGCAGGACGGTGACCTCGCGGAAAGGCCCGTTCTGGTCGGGCGTGTTCATGTACCAGAACTCGTCGGCGTCGTGGGACGAGACGTAGACCTCGAGGACGGCGCGGTAGGCGTTCCGCGGCACGGCGACGCGCGCGAACTGCACGTCGGTGGCGTTCTGGACGACGAACCACAGCCCGTCGTTGAGCGGCAGGCTCCTGGAGACGGGGACGACGGCGTCGGCGGCCGCCGAAGGTGGCGAGGAGCGCGCACCCGCGCCGCCGCGGGGGCGGAAGTAGAGGTGGAGCGTGAGGTTAGCGTGGTAGACGCCGTTGTAGGTGTCGTCGATGAGGTTGCCGAGGTACACGGAGAGCGTGGCGTTGCCGGCGGCGAGGAGGGCCGCGTAGCGGGTGACGTCCTTGGAGACCGACCAGGCCACCCCGCCGGGGCGGGGCTCCGCGGTGCTGCCGCGCAGGATCTCGGCGCCGCCGAGCCACACGCCGAAGGTGCGGTCGTACTGCGCCCCGCGGCACTCGGCGCGCCACTCGAGCACCGCGAGCGACACCGACGACGCGCCGGATACTAGGCACGGCGGCGGCGAGTACGCTGCGGTGACGGGCGGCTTGGTGAGCGTGAACGCGAAGGAGTGCGAGAGCAGCAGCGTGGAGCAGGGGCCCGAGCTGCCCCTGGGCGGGCGGAGCGGGCGGTCCACCTCGAAGAAGGTGGTCTTGGAGGACGACGCCCTGCTGCGGCGCGGCAGCGCGGCCTCCACCGCCGCGATGTCCTCGACGGAGAACCGGAGGTCGCGTGGCGACGGCAAGGCGGCGGCTGAGTTGGAGAGCAGAGCGATGCAGAGGCAGAGGAGGAGTGAGCGGTGGGCAGAGGAGGCCGTCGGCATGGCTAGCTCACCTCCTCACTCACTTTGCTTTGCTGTGGAAGGAAAAGCCGAAATGGAGGCGTGTTGCATGCTGGTGTCCGCGTGAAGGCTGAGGATTTAAACCCGGCGAATTACAACGACGAAAATATATTATATATATATTATTAAATAAACCCGGGGCAATAATATCCATCATTATCTACAATCTAGGGAGGTGGCATAAACAAAGTGTATGTATGGTATGTATGTTGTTGTGAGCGGCGTATAATGGCAACGCAAAGTAGGCTTTTGGGACACTTCGACTTGTCCACTAGTATAACCCATGATGATTAAACACAAAAATAAAATAGAAAAGAACAGAAAGAGGGCAAGTACAGAAGTTTTATGACTTTTTATCGTGTGCTTAAAGCACCGGGAAGGTGATGTTCCCCCAACGAAACACAGCCTTTAGGTTTCGCCATGCAGCAAAGTAGCCCGTTTTATACCGGGACGCTCCCCACCTCCACTGGTTCGAAACCGTATCTGAATTTTAAGTTGAACGGTATATGACTTGAGAAACCATAAGGATTTGGCCACTTCACTAGTTGGTTAAACAAATCAAGCATGTTAGCCTGTTAGGTTGAGTACTCATTTGAAACGTAGAAATTTCATAGAAATAATACAAAGATCTTATACAAATAAGTAACATAGAAAAAATCGACAGCCGGGCGTCCGAATGGACCCTGCGTCTGGATGCCCGCACTTGCTGCAACACCCGCGCCAGCACCTGCTGCACGCACAGGCGAGGCCTGCCCGTGCCACTCCCCCACGCTTCCCTGCTTCCCGCGCGCCCTCCACGCCTGCTGCACCGCTCCCCCATGCACGAGCGCCCCAACAGCTACAGCAGGCAGCTGCGGTAGGTGGCTCACATTGCAACATGCACAACACCCCCGATCTATTATTACAGATGAAACACTTACAACATACGTATGAAACAACTGGAACATTCAAAACATGCGTTTGAAACACTTGCAAAAATATATGAAAAACACTTGAAATACAATTGCAAACATATGCAACATCCAAATAAAACACATATAACATATGTGTAAAACATATGTAAGATCCAGATAAACACACTTGCAACATACGTCTGAAAAAACAGATGAAACATTGGAAACAAACACTTGCAATATACGTGTACAACCATTGCAACATATGCAACATCCCTATCTGTTTTTGCAACATCCGCATAAAACACTTGAAATATACATACAAAACATCCGCATAAAACACTTGAACACCTGAAACATATGCTTGCAACATGGGGAGGCCAGGGCCAGGCGATTCTAGCCATTGGGGTCAGAGCCGGCGGCGCACGAGCACCACCACCACCATCACTAGTAGTGTCTGGCTTGGCTTGGCCGGGAGGGCGGTGCGCGCGATGGGCAGGAGCGAGCGGCGCGGGATGGCCGAGCACGACGGGCGGGAGTGAGCGGTGCGGGATGGGCGTACGGCAGCAGCGAGGCGGAGTGGACATGTGGCGTTCGGACGGGAAGGCCGCCGCGTTGGAGAAGGCCAACGGCGGGCGGGCGAAGCACTAGATGCCTCCACAGCGGTCGCATGCATGCGACAGTGAGAAAATGAAATGTCACCGTGTTTTCTATTTTTTTTTAAGAAACCACGTTGTACCGAAGGTAGGACGGAGAAGGGTCTGTTGGACGTGATCCTTGCCTAGGCCTGGGAACGAACCGTCCGGATGGAACACGGCTGATGGATGCCCGTGTGCCAGCGTTATGGTAGAAAAATTCCAGTATTTGAAACGGCGCCTTAGTTTTTTGTTGGGTGGGGGGGGGGGGGGGGGGGGGGGGGGGATACACCGTACTGCAGACAAGAAGACATTCCGTTACACTTAGATCCGGAATAAAAGCCACCAAACGATTCGGAGAATTTAATATCCGTGCGAGTGCGAGGGACCCCAAAAAAGCTGCGTGTGCACTTCCAGGTTCCACTCATTTGCAACTTTGCAAAGGATGAGTCAATACTGCGTCGGACATCATCATCAGCAGGATCACACACACACACACACACTTGTGCGTGTATATTGTATAAATAAAACTCGTGGTTCGTAAATAATCTGCATTTTTCTGTACTAGTAGTACCTAAGCGGAAACTGGCTCGGCTCGTGTTTCTGTTCCTGACGGACGGCTCGGCCTACCGGATAGCTACTACTGTCGGCCGCTCCTCGTCAGAAGACCAAAGACACCAGCTGTCCAGCTGGCCACAAATCAAGGAACAACTCAGCATCAGTCTGAACATGTGGAGTACGTACTGGTACTCGTCTAGCAGGTAGTAGAGCTAATGTCAAAGATAAACTTGAGTACTTGATCATTGGTCATCCGACTTGTCAAAGAAAAAGAACCAAAATGTATCGAGAGGGCTCAGATCATACCTTTTGATCTCCACTAGTCCGACCGACGACATAGCTTGAGAAAACCTTACCTAATACGCAGAAAACCTGAGAAATAGACCTGGCTCAATGTGGACACGCCTGATGGACATGGCCAAAAATTTTAACCTAGTGTTTTTTTTGGGGCGCGGTCTGATGATCTGACCGTACCTAGCGTGTGATCAGGTCTACAAAACAGATGCTCCCGGCCGCGGCTGCAGAAGCGGTGCAGTGCGTCTGAACGTAGAAATTGTTGGAGAGCTATTTGCTGGAAAGTATACTAAGGATGGTGTTTTTGTTTTACTAGATGACAGGACAATGGGGACGGACGAGGTTAAAACTGTTGATGTTCAGCAATAATTAATCAGCTAGTAGTAGCCTAGCTTCTCAATTCTCATCATACCCATAGCCAACCGCCCAACCCACTGCCACTGGTCAGTTGTGCTCTTGTGCATGTGCAGTAGTGCACAAATGGAGCCTCGATCGGCCTCCGTGGATTAGCACGTACACTACAAAATTACTACAAACACACTTCAGGCATGCACGCTCGGCCGGCTAGTGCAACCACCACTCGAGTGGGGTAGTTAGATTCGCACGCACCCAGACTAGCATTGTACGTATTGGTTTCATTATCTTATGGCATGGCTGCAGATCATTTCCCACTCAACCGCGAGGGTGGAGGGAGGCGTGGTCGCTCCGGCAGAATTATCAGCTGGCGACCACTCGCGTCGCGTCCAAAAGGCTAGGCTGGAACGGATCCAGGCTTCGTTTTCTCATCTCCCGCTGCTCTCTGACTAAGAAAATAAATAATCTTCCGATCCGATGGATCATATCGGTCCCGGGGCAGCCACGCAAGCGGCCCGACGACGACGAGGTCGCGCGCGCAGACGGGGATGGATCGGGCCCCGACGGCGGCTGCGCACCTACCGCGACGCGCCGTGCCTCACCCCCAACCCGTTGGGCGATCAGATGGCCGGGGTGGAGCCCGAGCCCGGCGACGCCCCACCCGGAGCCGATCGATCGCGGACCCCATGCATGCAAAAGATGAAAAGAGATCGAGCACGCTCGATCGCGACGGCTCGCCTAACGGAAACACCGGATCACGCAAGGGGTCTTTGGGTGTTTTTGGCTGCGCTGCGTGACAGCTGGGACCGCGGTCCTTGCTTCTGAGCTTGGCTTTGTTGGCTTGGCCAAGGGATGGATTGTGCCGTGGTCGTGGATATACCAGGCCGGATGAGGGCCGTGAGGTCATCTTGCCTCTTCCATTGCTTCATTCTGTTCTCCTTTGGAAGATTCAAAGACTCCAGTCCACTCCAGCCAAGGAACGAATAGCGAAGACCTCTTCTCGTGACCATGCTACTGCTGGGATGCAGGTGCGATCATGTGGGATGACCATTGCACGCGGCTTGTTGGAGCGGGCCAGTCCAATGGATTGGGTCACTGAGAAAAAGTGTGGCAAAATGGCTCTTATTGAAACAGCATTTGGTCTTTCAAAAAAGATTGTTGACATAGAAAAGATAGCATTAAGAGGGTTAAGTTTCACTTTTGCTAGCTCTCGGTCATGTAGATCAAGTGTTCCCATCTCTTGCATGCTCCACAATTTAGGGTGCGTTTGAATGACAGAAACGTTTCGGATTCTCAGGTGAATCACCAGAACCCCTTCCAAACACCTTTTTCCGTGAAGCGATTCTCCGTGAAACACCTAGAAACGTTTCTCTGTTTGGTATCTTTATCCTGGAACCTAGGAGAAGATTGATGATCCACGTCAAAGCATTAGCCAATGTTGTCTCCTCTGTCCTCATGGCAGAGGCTGCTTCCCTCACTCTTGCAGGCATTATCACTTCTGCATTACAGATTCAACATATTTTCTTCCTTACTGACAGCCAATAAATGGTGAACTTCTTCAATGGACAAGATCACTCAAGTCCACCTCATTGGAAGATCAAGCCACTCACTCAAAAGTTCATAAATATAACAGCTGGTAGAAACTCGAAGGTGGCGAAAATAGCTAGAAATCTAAATGCTACTGCGCATAGCTTAGGCACTCAAACTTTCAGATCAATATCTAGTGAGCACAATCATGTAAACATTCTTTGCTCCAATCACACTCATGTTTCCAGTTGCCCTACTAGAGAGGCACTGCAATCTGTAATCGAGGAACCTTATATTCCACCTGCAGCAATGTGCTGCTAATAAAGTTTGCTTTTTATCCAAAAAAAACTAGGAATGAAAATCACCCAAATAGGTGTTTCGCAGTGATTCTAGTTTATTTCGAGCAGAATCTGGATCAACAGCCAAACAGTTTCACCGATTCTTACTAAGTGATTCTATTTCAACAGAGAAATGTTTCTGGAGAGAATCTGAATCTGAAACGTTTCTAGGAGAATTTGAATCCCTACCAAACGCACCATTAATATGACCCTAATCTACTTAGGGCCCGTTTGGATTTTCTCCTCTAAACTTTAGCGAGCTAAACCTCCAAACAAGTGGTCTAAAATTAGCTCTAAACTTTAGCCCACCTCACACATTAGAACTTTAGAGCTTAAAAGTGAGCTAAAGCGTTCTAAAGCTTTTAGAGCTCTAAAGTTTAGAGGAGGAGATCCAAATCACTGGTAGAGAACAGAGCTTTACTCCCGGTGGGGAACCCCCTCTAGTCCCGGTTCCCCACCCGGGAGCAAGTATCCGGGACTAAATGGGGGTCCTTTAGTCCCGGGTCAGGAACCGGGACTAAAGGAGGACCTTTAGTCCCGGTGGGTAACACCAACCGGGACTAAAGGTGCCTCCTGACATGCCACGATGGCCGGCACCTTTAGTCCCGGTTGGTAATATGAACCGGGACTAAAGGTTTTTTTCTTTTTTCTTTTCTTTTCATTTTTTTGTTTTCTTTTCAAAATAGGTTTTCGAAGTCGTATTGTACGCTGCTAATTATACATTTATACGCGCGTATAGTATGTTTCGGTTCAAGCACAATGAACGTATTAAATCACACAATTCAAGCATAGAAATATATATATATATATATATATATATATATATATATGCATGCATGCATCATATATATATTTACATGCATGCATGCATATGTGTATTTTACATTATATTATTTCATGTGCATATATTACAAAAGATTGCATTACAGTTGTTGTGACATAACAAGTTTCCTCTCATCCTCTAGCTTGGCTTCGATGGCAGTGTTGGGTCAAAGTAGAACTCGCCCTTGGAATCGATGACCTGCTCATTAAAAAATCCGGCTATAGACTCTTGAATTGCTTTGATTTGGTCTTGCCGTATGACCTTTTCCTCCAACCATCGAGTCTACAGGTTTGAATTAAAGGAAAATAAATTAATATATGTACATATATATATAAAGACATAGTAACACAATCAATAATAATAATTAAATGAATATATAGTGTATTTTTAACGTACTTTGAGTCTCTCTATAGGAGTTCTTTGGGAGACCACATTGATAAACTTGCAAACATAGTAACCACAGTAGTTGTTCCCCTGTTCCTGCCTCAGACACCACTTTACGAGAAAAAGATTTGTCATCCAATCTGGTGATCCGGTGAAAGCTATATGTTTAATTAATAAAGATGATGCGATTCAGGGGACTTACTTTCAAAGGGATTATATTCAGTGGCGCTTTGCATTTTTCCATGTGTTGCTTCTCAATAAAGGTTTTCCAAACACTGCCCAATAAAAAATTTGCCACGTCATCAGATATAGTTAATCATCATGTTTGTGTGTATATATAGTTGCTAGAGATACCGAAATTACCTCTGGATAATATCTATCATATCTTGGTAGTCTTGTTGTGGTTTTCTCATCGAGTCATAGATTATCAAGTGACTTTTTACCAGATCGATGTCCATCAATATCCAGTGATTGCTGCATGTGTTTATAGGATATAACGCATAACACTCATTAATTAACTAGAATCAACATATGAGCCATTAAGGATGATCAACATGATTAACACTCACTTGAAGTTATAGAGAAAGAGTATATCCTTCTTGTGGCATTGGTTCACTAAGAAGTTCATGAGGTTACTCTCTGACTCATTCTTCCAATTAGTCTTTGGAGTAATTGGGTCTTTGAATACTATATGGGGATCAACAAAACTAATTTCATTGCAGCCTTCCTTTCTGAGCTCTGTCATTGTAAATCTACATATATATAGTACTTGTTAGGATAATTTATATGCATATACACATATATGATGAGTTTAATAATAGATCAAAAGAATTATTACTTACAGGCAATAGCAGCTAATGATAACTTTGTCCAGAGAGGTTAGGTGGCATAGTTGATGAAATTCTGTAAAGTCAATATACATAACATCATCGCCACGGAACCAATGTTCGTCTCTAATTCTGACACCAACGCAGAAGTCTCCACTGGTAGACGCCTGCATGTACCACTTGTTTAGCAGGTACATTTGCGTCCCCAGATCAGATAAGGCTTGAGGGTTGTATAGACTCTAGCCTAGTATAATTTTTTTCTTCCAAATATCAACCTCCGCCGCACTCTCAATGTTTCTATCACCAAACATCTGGTAAAGGTCGAGACCAGTCTCATCAATAAATTCACCAAGGTGATCCAAATCGACATCCGGAGGTATGTTTGCCTGATGCATTAATCCTAAATTCGAACCATATTCATTACCAACAACTAGCGGGGGGATTGATTGGTGCGCTTGTTGTCCGAGTTGGGCAACTCCTTTCCCTGCCCGCTTCTTTTTCTGTGCCGCCTTAATTGACTTGGTGAGAGTGCGGTCATAGTCCGATAACGTTGATTTGAACGGCTTACGAGATTCCCGCTGTTGTTGCTGGTAAGAAATCACCTTTTTTCTTAGAATATCTGGAGCTACGAAGAAGTACGGTTTCTCCGGGTTTCTCCTTGCTTCTTGATTCATTTTAAGTTTGTCATAGAATCTAGACATGTCTTTTTTATATGCATCAGTTCCTTCTTCCTTCTCTTCAGATATTATTTTGGGAATAGCCCTTGGTTTCACGGTGGCTTTCTTTGCAGGCGGGGACTGGTTCTTCATTTGAGGGGCTGGCCTCTTGCTAGGCTTCTTGGTAGGCGAGGGCGGGGGAGGCGTTGGAGACCTCCTTGGAGGTGTTGGCAGCGGCGTTGGAGACCTCCTTGGAGGTGGCGGCTGCGGCGTTGGAGACCTCCTTGGAGATGGTGTGGATGCAGCCTCGCCTTCCAACATAATGTCATCGTACAGAGCACTATGATGATCTGGCGATTGAATAATTGGATTTAGGTTAGGGGAGGATCTGCTACAAAAAAAGGAATGACATATTATTATGAGCAGATTATTAATTATTTAAGCCAATACAAATTAATGATGTAGTGTTTTCATCCACACATACCTATGGTGAGGTAGTTCAGGAGGAGGTGGAGCCGACATCCCTGGAATGATGATGTAGCGCTTGCGCCATAGAATGAATGTCTTCTCCGCTTCTCCTAGAGTCTTCTCGCCATCACCTCCAGGAATGTCAAGAGGCAAATCACTAAAACCTTTTTCAGCTTTATCTACCAAGATGGTAGCATATCTTTCTTGGATTATATTCCTATGAATCCTTGGTGTCTTGGTTCGGTCGATAGGATTAACAAGACCGATAGCCACCTTGATTGTGGAATTCTCCTTCGGAATGTGTAGCTCACATGTTGTACAAGGTTTAGTGACGTCATCCACAGGGAAGCGCAGTCCTGTGTCCCCTTGATTTGGTATCTCCGTGGAAGCGCAGCTGCTTTTCAACTGAACAGATTGGCTAATGTTGATTCCTGGCTCTGATGCCTGCTTGCTTGCACTCACTGCTATTTGCACTTGCCTTCTGATTTCCTCCTGCATTCTTGTTTCAAGGTTTTTTCCCGCTCCTGTGCTTCACGCACCGCTTCCTCCAACCTCTGGAGCCGCTGTGCCTCTTCTTCCTTCTTTCTCTGGCGACTTCTGTAGGAAGGTCTGTCCTGAGGGAATCCATGCTCCCACAAGACACTTCCTTTGCCTCTAGTTCGGCCACCATGTTCAATAGTCCCGATGGCGTATGTCAGCTCATCCTTCTCTCTGTTAGGCCTGAACACACCACTAGCAGTAGCTCTCTGAGCATAAAACAATCTTTCTGCTGCTTCTTGCAGTCTTGCGCCATAAATGCACTTCCTTGTCTCCTGGTCTAGTGTTCCCCCATGAGCGAAAAACTAATTCTTTGCACGTTCTCCCCACTCAAGTGATTCTGGTCTGATACTCTTGGCAAGAAGGTCTGCTTCCATTTTGTTCCACTTCTTAATGGCAGTCGGGTAGCCACCTGATCCCAAGTTATGGTGGTATGTCTTCTGTTGGGCATTACGTTGGTTCTTTATCACCCGACTCACACCCTCTTCCGAAGTCTTGTACTATACAAACTCATCCCAATAGGGCCTCTGCTTTGAGATCGGGCCTGGGACAGTAAAATCTGGTGCTATGTTCTTCTTGACATACGTCGTGTATAGGTGTTTCTTCCAAGTCTGAAACTGGGTGGCCATCTTCTTCATTGCCCAATCCCTAACTCGCTCCTTCAATTCATCACCATCTATTATATCATCATAACCATCTGTTTGGAGCGTGAAATGTACCAAGACATCTTTCCAAATTAACGCCTTGTCACGATCAGAGACAAAACTGATATAAGGAGCATTGGTCTTCTTCTTCCATTCACGGGTACTAATCGGGAGCCAGTCCCGTACAAGGTAACCACAGTGGTGCACAAATTTCATTTTATTCGGCCCCCCGGTTCTCCTATATCCACATTGAACTCCGATATGATGAAGCGGCCCTCCAATGGCTTTTTGGGACCTCGAACATTTTTACTTTTTGTTGTAGTTGTTGATGTCGATCCAGAGGGCTACAAAACATAAACATTATTTTTAATGTCATGAGCACACATAAGACATATGATAATATATATAGCTAATAATAAAAAATATATACTTTGTCAATATGTTGTTGCTCATTTTGTTCAAGAGCTAAGTACTGACTCCCATCATCTGCATCCTCTTGCACGTTATTTTTAGCACCATCATCGCCGGCAACTTGAGTGCCAGTGTTGATCAAATTCATCATCAACTCCTCCTCATCCATGTTTCTTGGGTCGGCCATCTAGCTTCAAAAAACAAAACCAATATATAGTACGTCAAATCTTTGCTTACATGCGTAAAATCTACGAACAATATGCATTATTAAATCTTGCCCCTCGGTCACGGACACAATTCGCCACACTAGGGCGAACTGCGTCGGTACTAGGGTGAATTAGGGCTATACATAAACGGCCAAGGGCGAATTGCGTCGGTGACTAGGGCGAACCACGTCGGTGACAACAACAGCGCGGTTCGCCCTGGTGTGATTGTTTAGCATTAACGATAACGATAATACGAATGTTGATCAACTAGGCCACGAGAGAGGGCGGTGTGACAAGAGTGGCGGTGCTCCACACTCCGCCGTATATATGTCTGTACACATGGGTGAACGAGGGCGGCGGTGCTCCGCCGTATACATAGAAACGCATGGGCGAACGAGGGCGGCGGTGCTCCACGACGTATATATACATGCATATGAATACAAATGACATATATATATGTGTCGGCGTGGTGGCCGATGTGCTGACGACGACGACGTGAGGCAGGCCGGGGCGGTGTCGGTGCGTGATGTTGTGATCCTATGTACCATGTGAACCATGTAGTCATTCATCATATGAGAAAATTCTATGCTGATAATGTAAGTATAAGTCATTATGAAATGTAAGTATATGTGTCTTATTGCTAATATAACCATTACTATTTCCGAAATGATAAGAATTTATTTTCTTCTTCTACAGGCGATCTCTGATGCTATAATATAAAGTTTGAAGATAGTCTTCCCGAAAAAATATGTAATGCTCATATTACTTTAGCAACATTAATATATTATATCTGTATATTCAAAGTTCACAAATGAAGAAATGTTGAAGTTTTCCTTCATTGTCTGTAGCCATGCATGCAAGTCCAACCATGCTTACATCATCACATGTGATATTTTTTATAAACTAAAAAACGCTTAGTTTACAAACTGGGTATCTAAATTGAGTTCCTATTTGACCATTATATATCCTACAACAAATCCTTCAAAAAAAAGACCCTACATGAATATATTTGGATAAAATTTCGTTAACAAACATTGATCTATGAAGATAGAAAAAATTCTTCTATTGAGCAAAGGCAGTGTTCTAGATTCATCAAACAATGTTCTATTTTCCGGCCACCGTCTGAGAATGTACAAAGAGATCGACGAACTGATCACCTCGAGCTCGGCAGTGGAGGGCCACGGGCGCGGTGGAGGGCCTCGGGCGCGGAGGAGGGCGCGGTGGAGGGCCACAGGCGCACGCGGAGGAGGGGCATGGGCGCGCGCGGTGGAGGCCACACGAGGAAGAAGAGGACGGCGGTGTCACGGAAGGTGAACGGACGGCGGCACGAGGAAGAAGAGGGCGGCGGTGTTCGACGAGGAAGAAGACGAGCGGATCGATCTGCGCTAGGTGCTGGAGGTTATATATCAGAGAGAATTACTCCCGGTGCCAGCCACCAACCGAGAGTAAAGGTCCTTTACTCCCGATGCGTGTTACCAACCGGGAGTAAAGGTATACCTTTACTCCCGGTTGGTAACACACACCGGGAGTAAAGAGTTTTTTTTGGCGGGCCACGAAACTGTAGCCCACCTTTACTCCTGGGTGCCCACCCAGGAGTAAAGGTGGCCTGCAGTTTCGTTTCCCGCCTGTTTTGAGCAGATTTTTTTAATAGAAATATGGATTTTCTTATTAAATACATAGTAAATTAAATAAAAGGCATAAAATTATTTTGTTAAAAATATGGATTTTCTTTTTATTTATTGCACATAGGAAAAATCTATAACCTAACTTTTTTTTTATTTTTTGTTACAATTATAAAACATAATGTAACTAATATTTATTATTTTGTTAATGCAAAAATGTAGTGTTTAATTAAAATTATTAAAACTATTGGTTTTGGACAGAAAATTTGTTTTTACATCATTTTAACGTTAATATTTTAATTTTTCATCACTCAGTATCCTAATTTACCTTTTTGAGAGAGAAATCCCACCAAATCAAACATTGATTTAATTTGAAACATGACATAATAAACATCTGAATTCACAATTATTACATAATATCTCAAACACACACTACATTAAATCACTATATCATCAAGTGGGCACAGCAGTGAACTTCTTCTTTACGTATATCCCTTGGTTATGATCGCTTCGTAACCATAGAGTGTCCTCATCATTTACCAAAATGCTAGAGTCTTTGTTCACTTTGAATGGCGGAATTCGGTCATCCTTTTCATAATCTTCTGACGTGTTCGACTTGTCCTCAATTCCCACGATGACTCTTTTCCCTAAAAGAACTATGTGGCGCTTTGGCTCTTTGGTTGAGTCATTATCGTTTTTCCCTCTTTTTGGTTTGGTAGACATATCATTGACATAGAACACTTGATTCACATCCTTGGCAAGGACGAATGGTTCATCTTTGTACCCAATATTACTAAGGTCTACTGTTGTCATTCCATACTCGTTGTCTACTGTTACCCCGCCTCCGGTCACCTTGACCCATTGGCACTTGAACAATGGGATCTTCAAAGTAGGTGCATATTCTAGTTCCCATATTTCATCTATGCGTCCATAATATGTCTGCTTATTCTCATTCGGGTCTGTGGTATCTATGCGGACACCACTGTTTTGGTTGGTACTCCTTTTATCTTGGGCTACTGTGTAGAATATGTTCCCATTTATCTCGTACCCTTTGTATGTGACGATATGCCATGATGGTTGCATAGCCAATAAATACAGTTGCTCATGGATGCTCTCATCACCTTGACATTTTTTTCGCAACCAACTGCCGAAAGTTTTCATGTGCTTACGCGTAATCCAAGCTTCAGTCTTCCCTAGAAACTCGGATCGTAAGAGATCCTTGTGTGTCTCAATATACGGATCTACCAAAGAGGAGTTCTGTAGAACTGTGTAGTGCACTTTATTGAAATAATCATCATCCATACCAATATATGTTTTCCTCCCTAGTGTCCCCTTTCCGCTTAGTTTCCCCTCATGTCTCGATTCAGGAACACCAATCGAGTCAAGGTCGGGAATAAAGTCAACACAGAACTCAATGACCTCTTCTGTTCCATAGCCCTTGGCGATGCTTCCTTCTGGGCGAGCACGGTTGTGAACATATTTCTTCAGGACTCCCATGAATCTCTCTAAGGGGAACATGTTGTGTAGGAACACAGGACCGAGAGTGAAAATCTCCTTGACTAGGTGAACTAGGAGGTGTGTCATAATATCAAAGAAGGAAGGAGGAAACACCAACTCAAAGCTGACGAGACATTGAACCACATCATTCTGTAGTTTAGCTAGATCAGTTGGATCAATTGCCTTCTGAGAAATTGCATTGAGGAATGCACATAGCTTCACGGTGGCTAGACGTACATTTGGAGGTAGAATTCCTCTTAATGCAACTGGAAGTAATTGCGTCATGAGAACGTGACAGTCATGGGACTTTAAGTTACATAATTTCTTCTCTGGCACATTTATAATACCCTTTATATTCGAGGAGAATCCAGATGGTACCTTGATGTTGTTTAAGCATTCAAACATAATTTTCTTCTCCTCTTTGCTTAGAGTGTAGCTAGCAGGACGTAAGTAATGGCGTCCATCATCTATCTTCTCTGGATGCAGGTTGTCTCTTTCTCTCAAACAACGCAGGTCCTGTCGTGCTTCAAATGTGTCCTTAGGCTTTCCATACACACCCATAAAGCCTAGCAGGTTCACACAAAGATTCTTCGTCAGGTGCATCACGTTGATTGAGCTGCGGACCTCTAGGACTTGCCAATAGGGTAGGTCCCAAAATATGGACTTCTTCTTCCACATGGGTGCGTGACCGTTAGCGTCTTTCGGAACAGGTTGGCTTCCATGTCCTTTTCCAAAGACGACTTTCACATCATTGACCATATCAAGTACATCCTCACCAGTTCGGTTGCGAGGCTTGGTCAGGTGGTCTGCCTTCCCTTTAAAATGCTGGCCTTTCTTTCTTATGGGGTGATTTGTAGGAAGAAATCGACGATGGCCAAGGTACACGACCTTTCGACATTTTTTCAAGAATACACCTCTAATATCACCGAAGCAGTGTGTGCATGCATTATATCCCTTGTTTGACTATCCTGAAAGATTACTTAGAGCAAGCCAATCATTAATTGTTACAAACAACAATACTCGCAGATCAAAGTGTTCCTATTTGTACTCATCCCACACACGTACACCTTCTTTATTCCATAAAATGAGAAGTTTGTCAATAAGTGGTCTTAGATACACATCGATGTCATTGCCAGGTTGCTTCAGGCCTTGGATGAGCACAGGCATCATAATGAACTTCCGCTTCATGCATAACTAAGGAGGAATGTTGTAGATACTTAGAGTATCAGGCCAAGTGCTATGACTACTGTTCTGCTCTCCAAAAGGATTGATACCATCTGTACTTAAAGCAAACCTTAAGTTTCTTGCGTCATTTGCAAACTCCGAGAATTCTCTGTCGATTGCTCTCCACTGGGACCCATCAGCAGGGTGTCTCAACATATTGTCTACCTTATGGTCTTCTTTGTGCCATCGCAATAATTTTGCATGTTCTTTGTTTCTGAATAGACGTTTCAAGCGTGGTATTATAGGAGCATACCACATAACCTTGGCAGAGATTTTCTTACGCGGACTTTCGCCCTCAACATCACCAGGGTCATCTCGCCTGATCTTATACCGCGACGCATGGCATACCGGGCATGCATCCAATTTCTCGTACTCTTTGCCACGGTACAGGATGCAGTCATTAGGACATGCATGTATCTTCTCTATTTCTAGCCCCATAGGACAGATAACTTGTTTTGCTTCGTAGGTAGTGGCGGGCAATTCATTGTACTTCGGAAGCATCTTATTTTGGATTTTTAGTAACTCTCCAAATCCCTTGTCAGATACACCATTCTTTGCCTTCCATTGCAGCAATTCTAGTGTGGTTCCCAACTTTTTCTGCCCTGCATCACAAGTTGGGTACAACAATTTCTTGTAATCTTCTAGCATCCGCTCGAACTTGATCTTCTCCTTTTCACTTTTACATTCTCTTTGTGCGTCACGAATGACCTGAGAAAGATCATCAGCCGGCTCATCTTCTGCGGCTACCTCTTCTTCAGCTTCTCCCATTGTAGTATCATTGAAGCATGCACCATCAGGAATAATATCATTGTCGTCCCATTGTTCTTCTTCACCTTCTTCCATTACAACACCGGTTTCTTCGTGCTTTGTCCAACAAATATAGTTTGGCATGAAACCCGACTTGAACAAGTGTGAATGAAGAGTCCTTGAGCAAGGATATTCCACCGTATTCTTACATATGGCATATGGGCAGCACATGAAACCGTCACGTTTGTTTGCCTCGGCCGCACGTAATAAAGAATGTACGCCGTCAATGAACTCTTGGGAGCAGCGATCAGCATTATACATCCAATGACGGCTCATCTGCATTACATGGCATAAATATCATATTAAAACCTAGATCATAATTAATTATTTATACAACATGCGTGCCACCACAAAAGATACAAATTTATGAAAGCATCGCTACAATGTAGACAATCCCAACTACCACTAAAAGAACTAAAGCTAAAATACATTTCAGGAGCACAAGGATTTCGCGACCAATCTCAACTAAAACAGATAGATCCCCCGATTGTGCAACATCTTTGGGCTTCTTCGGCTGGATCACTGCCTCATTAGCCGCCGTATCTGCTTGTTGTGCAAGATATTTTTGCACGAGTTCAACATACTCTTCCTCCCAGTAGAAGCCTGAACATCGTCCACTGCCATCCCACTAAAATTAAAACAAAAAATTAGAACTTTAATCACAACCATCATGAAAATAGGTATAAACTAACCATAATCATTAAATACGATAAAATAACTCACATTGTGATCCGGACACTTGTAGAAGATACGATCCTTGTTGGGACCCTCCTTCTTCACTCGGTACTCCATCATAATCTTCATCTCATCACGACACTTACCGCATGGAATGAGAGGGATGCCCGGCCTAAGTCGCTTTGGAAACCCATGAGAGGCAAAGGACCCGGAAGCAGTTGCCATCTACTCTCTATACTCATTTTTTAATACACTATAAATTTCTTCTTTTATAAACAAATAAAATTAAGAAACTATAAAATTATCTAGATCTCTATACTTATTTTTAATACATTATAGCTCAAAAACATGTTTTAATAAATAACCATCCATACTAGTTGACCTTGCTTACATGATCATCTCGGCGAGCATTTCTCCACCGGACGGCAGCGTACTTGGTCAAGGAAGAGCTCCGATTCTACGAGGAAGGGAACACGGTCTTCCACGACCGTTGTCGCTCTCCCTCGTAGAATCAAAGCTTCTCCTTGATATCCATTACCGCTCGGTAGAGAACATGATCGCCGAGATGAACACGGTCCGCAAGTTCAACTAATACGGATTTTCTATAATTTTCTAACTATTTTCTAAGTTTATATTTATATATACTACGTTTAGGTACGGTGATTGACAGACTACTGCGACGATATTGGGACATGTGAATAAATAACCATCCGTACTAGTTGACCTTGCTTACGTGATCATCTCGGCGAGCATTTCTCCACCGGACGGCACCGTACTTGGTCAAGGAAGAGCTCTGATTCTACGAGGAAGAGAACATGGTCTTCCACGACCGTTGTCGCTCTCCCTCGTAGAATCAAAGCTCCTCTTTGACATCCGTTACCGCTCGGCAGAGAACATGCTCGCCGAGCTGAACACGATCCGCAAGTTCAACTAGTACGGATTTGCTATAATTTTCTAACTATTTTCTAAGTTTATATTTATATATACTTTAACCTTCTTTCATGTAAATATGCAAGCTTGAAGTGATTTTGAGCTCAAATTGCTTACAAATGAAAAAAACCACAATAAAGAACCATAAATATATATAGTGAACAAAATGGCATAAGAAAATGGTGAAAATGAGAGTATGAGATTGGTAACCTTTACAACTGAAGAATCGACGGAGGAATCAAAGAAATCGACGGAGGAATCGAAGAATGGATGGAGGAACAATGGAGGGAGGGAGGAAGCAAGAACACTAGTGCAGTGAGCTTCAAAATGTGTTGAGCTCGGGCTTGGGGAGGAAGAAGGAGACGGCCGATATATAAAGGGAGAACATTTAGTCCCGGTTGGTGGATCCAACCGAGACTAAAGGTAACTTTCCAACCCCGGGCGTAGCCACGGCCCGGGAGTAGACTTTTACTCCCGGTTGGATCCACCAACCGAGAGTAAAAGTATATCTTTAGTCCCGTTTGGTGGCTCCAACCGGGACTAAAGGTCTCTGCCACCTCTGTCTGGCGCAGTAGCCGTTGGGCAGGGACCTTTAGTCCTGGTTGGAGCCTCCAACCGGGACTAAAGGTATTTCTAGTCCTCGGAGGCAAAAAATTCCGGGACTAGAGCCCATTTTGGCCGAGGATCAAAGGTCTGTTCTCTACTAGTGAATATAGGCCCTTAAAGAGCTTGAAGACGGGTAGCTCACATTAGGATATCCGCGCGATGCTGTTAATATCATCACCCTTGTCCCCTCCTAACTTTGTATCCATTGGTCGACTTTCATTTTATTCCTCGTTATATGCTACATTTATTTTTAGATGGACATAATGGATTAGACATTGGTCTCAGCTATCTAAAGAGGAAGAGAGAACATCATTAAGGGAAAGTTGTCGTGCTTTGAAGATTTTGGTGCTCAAAGTCTTCAATAAGTTCGGTTGATGGAACAGAAGTAGGATTGAGGATTGATTTCTCCTCCAAATTTATGTTGTATGGCGGTTGTAATGCCTTTTAGTGATGTTTGGTTTAAATTTGTTGGTGTAAACGACTATACTAACTTACTCCCACCGTCCTGTAATATAGTGCATTCTAGCACTAAAAAATTGTCCTCAAATATAATGCATTTTAAAGAAAAAAACCAATTTTACATTAAATACTTTTCATTTATCAACCAATCACCATTAATCACGTTGATGATAACGTCTGATTAGGAAATAAGATGAGGGTACATGCGTCTTTTATGTTCTCTCTTAATTTATCTTGAAATTCCTAGGATGCACTATATTATAGGATGAAGGGAGTAGAAGCTAGTAACATTGAGCATAGAGTTAAAGCAACAATGGTAAAGATATCAATTTATCCATGATCCATCCATCATCAGCTATAATGTGTTCTCTTGTACTTTGGCTTTGTTAAACCAGCAGGTAGCAAAGTGAGAGTTCTTACAATTATTTTCAAATTGTAGCACTACAAATGAGTACATATATTATGTATGTAGTAGGCATATTAGAAATCAAAACCCACCACTGTAGAAGACTGAGTCCCAGCCGCCCAGCCGCAGGCCAAGCTGCAAGCCGAGGCCTCCCAGGCCGTTTGTTACCAACCATTCCGGTGAGCGCAGCGAACGAACCCTGGCACTTGATTTCCATTATTCCATTTTGGCTAATTGCACGATTAAGTGATCATTGTCGTTGTCCACTTCTGAATCCTGATTTGTCCTCTCGGTGAACAAAAATACAGAATCCGTGTTTGGCCGATTGCTACTTCGCCACTTGCCGGTTTGCCTTTCGCCTTCCACCCGTTCGCTTGTTGGTTTCAGCCAGCCCAAACCAGTCAGCCAATAATATTTTTCTCTCACAACAAACCAGTACCAGCCAGCTCAAACTAGCCCAGAAATTAACCAGCGAACAGGCTCTTCGTTGGCTAGGACCTGAGGTACAAGTTCATCACTAATTGCCTAATTGCATAGGAAGGCAGATGAAGTGAAAGGCCTTGCTTAGTTTTAAAAAGTTTTTTCAAAAAGTGCTACAGTAGCAATCACATTGAATCTTGCGATACGTGCATGGAGCATTAAATATAGACGAAAAAAAAACTAATTGCATAGTTTGGTTGGAAATCATGAGACGAACGTTTTGAGCTTAATTAGTCCATGATTAAATACTAATTGCTAAATAAAAACGAAAGTGCTATAGTAGCAAAATTCCCAAATTTCACCCAACCAAACACAGCCTTAAAATCTGTACCATGCATGTTCAGGGCGTCGTGGTCTCTGCAGATGTCTGGTAGAAACTTTACTTCTCTTGTATATCACGTGCCTGTTTTTTTTTTTTTGGTTCTTGTTCAATAATATGTGATTTTATCATTGCATGGCTATAGAAAAAAAAATTATGAATTACGTCTTGCGAGTTATTCTTGTAATAGTACTACTTTGTTGTATAAGATTATCATCTGAAATCATCTAAACATTTAGGCACCTGAAATTTAGCAACTACTACCTTGTAGCTCCTTTGACGAACTGGTAGAGACTTGCTGAGACCTGGCATCCAAGGAGTAGAACAGAAACAGATAGAACCAAGAGCACACACCTCACCACCATACAGAAACAAGGTCCCGTGCCACGGCTTGTTGCAGCATGCCAAGCAACTCGCCTTGTAGGTGTGCCATCCCAAGTCCGCTGCACTTAATCCTCCAGCCAAGCAAACCAACTTTGAACAGGCAGTCAGTTAACTAGCACTATGGAACTTTGATTGCAGTCCAAGGCCTTTTTTTGGAAGGGCTATCGGCTTTAGTGGAAGGGCTACCGGCCTATTAAACGAGTATACAAGGAAACATCTTCTGAAGTCGAAAACAAACTAAAAACAGTAAAGTCGAAGCTGTTTTGAGGGTATTCTAAAAGTTGACCTGTTGCAAAGACTGCTCTGCTTCAGTGCTTCACCACCCAATCCTCCTTTTAATACGAACTCCAGAGCCGCGCTGCTGCGCGACATAGACTGCCTTTACTCTAGAAACCATGTCCGTGTCATTCGTTCACCTTGCCATTCTCCTCTCCTTGATCCCGGCCACCGTCGCCTCACCTCGGAAGCTACGGGTATCCCCAGCCGACACGGCCGAGCTCGACGCTGGCACACCGCCGTCCTCCCCATCCGACGCGTCGCGACCGACCACTTTCTTCGAGGTAGACCGGCCGCTTCGGCCGCCACCGGGCAGCTCCGGCCCGTGCTCCACGCTCCTGCTCTCCAGCTCCTTCCGGTTCACCTTCACCAAACCGCCCGCCACCGCCGCGTACTCACCACCGCCCTGCCTCGCCGCGGCGGGCGGCAGTGCCTCGGCGATCTCGCTCGCCGTCCTCGAGTGGCGCGCCACCTGCCAGGGAGTGCAGTTCGACAGGATCTTCGGCGTCTGGCTCGGCGGAGCCGAGCTGCTACGCAGCTGCACCGCCGAGCCGCGGCCGAACGGCATCGTCTGGTCCGTCTCCAAGGACATCACCAAGTACTCGTCCCTCCTCGCCGCCGGCAACTCCACCTTCGCCGTTTACCTCGGGAACCTCGTCAACAGCCAGTACACCGGCGTGTACTACGCCAACGTGACGCTCCACCTCTACTTCCGGCGCGCGCCTACGTGGATGCCGCCGGCGCCGGCCACGGCGCCCGCCGACCTCATCGTCCCCTTGTCGAGAGGCCTGCCTCTGAACGACGGGCTGTGGTACCAGATCCAGAACGCCACCGACGTCCAGTCCACGAGCGTCACCTTGCCACCCAACACCTACCGCGCGGTTCTTGAAGTCTACGCCTCGTCCCACGGGGACGACGAGTTCTGGTACACGAACACGCCGGGCGCCGCCAACGGCCCGTTCCGCGAGGTCACCGTCCGCGTCGACGGGGTTCTCGCTGGCGCCGCGTGGCCGTTCCCTGTCATATACACCGGCGGCATCAACCCCCTCCTATGGCGGCCCATCACCGCCATCGGCTCGTTCAACCTCCCGACCTACGACATCGAGCTGACGCCTTTGCTGGGCAAACTGTTGGACGGCAAGGCGCACGAGTTCGGGTTCGCGGTGACCAACGCGCTGGACATGTGGTACGTCGACGCCAACCTCCACCTCTGGCTGGACCCCGGGAGCGCGGCCACGACGGCAGGCCTCATCGCCTACGTCGCGCCGGAGCTAGTGGTGAACACGACGACGTCAGTGCAGTCCGGCGGCGACACGACGTACCACACGACGGCCAGCCGCCAAATCTCGTCGACCGGATGGGTGAAGTCGTCGTACGGGAACCTCACGACGAACGCCACGCGGACGTTCACGTTCGACAACACCAACGCCATCAGCGACGGCACCGCGGAGACGGTGAACCAGACCACCGTCACGTACGACGGCGTCTTCGCCACGGACCCCCGCACCGGCGTCGTGTACTACGCGGTTCGGGCGCGCCAGGACTTCCCGCTCTACCTGGACTCCGAGACGGATCGCGTGACCGTGACGCACGGGCTGGACGTGACGACGGTTTCCGCCGGGCGGTGGTCGTCGGTGCCCCGGTACCGGTCGCTGCGCACCACGCAGAGCAGCGTCGTGGAAGAGGTGGAGCGGCGAGGCGGGCAACGGAGTGTCGTGGGGCACGCGGCAGACGTACAGGTACGAGGCCGCCGACGGGTGCTACTTCAGGAACGTGACCAGCAGCGGTTACAGCATCGCGTCGGACCAGTCCAATGAGGTGTGCGCCAAGGACGGGGCTCCTGCCGGAGTTGGCGGCGTGACGGCGGCGCTACGGGCGGCGTCCGCAGCGGACGAGGCTGGGCTCGTCCGGAACTGAAGGTTGCCCGATCCTCCTGGCCTAGGTCATATATGGGCCCGATTTATTTGGGCTGCATCTTTAAAGAAAGGCCCAATGACAAAATACTCTGCGTATTCCTGGGAATACCCATGATTTCAATAAAACAAACAAATAGTCTGCCTGAGCTCTGGGTCCATAGGCAAGACGAGAGGAAAATAGGAAAACATAATAGAAAACCTAATTCTTAATCATAGCATGATACTATTAGAGATTAATGCGAAAGTAAAAAACGAAATCAAAGTACAAATAGCGTCATTAGCTAGCTCTGTGCCCTGTGATCCTATCTAGTGGAGGAGGGAGGAGGGAGGACGGAGGACGGAGGAAGCCTAGCACCCCTAATATTCCTATGCCCCATGAATTAGTACGATTAATAATTCAGCTCTTTGATGGTCCGCCTCGCCCGACCCTTGGGTCTGCGCTTCGCCTCGCCTGACCCTTGGCTCTGTGCTTCGCCTCGCCTGACCTCTGGGGGAGGACTCCGCCTCGCCCGACCCCGAGGCCGCCGGCTCCGCCTCCCTCGACCATTGGGTCTGCGCTCCGCCTCGCCCGACCCCGAGGCCGCCGGCTCCGTCTCGCCCGGCCTCTAGGGGAGGGCTCCACCTCGCTCGACCCCGAGGCTGCGGGCTCTGCCTCGCCCGACCCTTGGGTCTGCGCTCCACCTCGCCTGACCCTTGGGTCTGCACTCCTCCTCGCCCGGCCTCTGAGGGAGGACTCTGCCTCACCCGACCCCAGGGCCGCGGGATCCGTCTCGCCCGACGGAGACCCATATCGCCGCCAACCACTACATGTCCAAGCGAATGGGCCTAGGTCAAAGCTCTAGCGCCAGGGAGGTGACCGGCATGCCCCGATATAACCCGTGGCCGTGACGGGCCATACCTAGGGATTCACATCAGGAACAACGTCGGGCGTACCGGTGTTGTTCTGCCTAACCCTCATACAGGCACTGACAGGCGCGTTAGTTCACCATGACGTCCGCCAAGACGGAGTGAAACGGTATGACCAGGAGACGACATCTGCGCATGGCGCCAGTGACGGATAGGGCCACGATGTAGAGCTCTCCCTGTTGACGTCTACAGGGTCGACGGGACCCGCGTGAAGGGAAAGAATCCGGCGATCCTAGAGAACTTCTTCTCCTTCTGATTCTTCTCTTTTCCCTCGATTGTAACCCGTGCTTTCCCTTGGCCTATAAAAGGGAAAGCAGGGCGTCCCAAGAAGGGGACTAGACAAAAACACATCGCAACACATCACACTGATTGGGACTCGAACCCCAAACCGATTAGAACACACAAGCACAAAGCTAAGAAGCGACTGAGCCATCGGCACCTATTCGCTCCTCTCACCAAAGACTTGGGACCTGTCCCTCTCTCGACCGTTTATAACCCCTACTATGAACTTTCAGTGCTAGTAACACGAGTAGCAGCAACGGACTGGACGTAGGAACATTCTGCCCAAATTAGTATAAACCTCGTGTCCTCTTAGCACACCATCCGGGCCAGACACGCAATATTAGAAATTTACTAGCCGGTGGCAACTCGAAACTCCGACAATTGGTGCGCCAGGTAGGGGTATTTTGCACATCTCGACATCCACACTAGGCCTCGGATGGCTAGTCACAACCTCATCTGGGTCCCGAGCGCGCACGTGCGCTTCAAGAACCTGGACTTCATCGTCACGACAGAGAGAGATTGAAAGGTCTTTATGTGGTTTTGGTAATTGAGTGACAACCTAGGTGGACTAATTATGTTTATGTGAGATACACATGTGATTAGTCCACAGGTATATGTGTGTGAGCAACATATGCCATGAAGGTGAAAATGGCTTGGAGATGTTGCAAAGCTCACACATGGTGCAAATGAGACATGGCATTGAGTCATGTGATCAAGGTGGAGAAGATCAAGACATGACTTGGTTTGATGGACTGGTTGCAGGCATGAAGAGCAAGTTGGAGGCTTTGGAGCGATGGACCGTGTGGCGATGAAGCTTGAGCAAGACTTGGTGTCGATGGACGAAGGCAACAGTGAAAAGCAAGTGAGGTCAAGATCGATGAACCAACAAGATCACGTGATGATATGAAGTGGATCATATCATTGTTGATCGTGTTGGTGCATGTGTTGCATCGACATTAGAGAAGATAGAATGGAATGCGCAAGGCAAAGGTATAACCTAGGGTATTTCATTTCACCGGTCATAGGTGTGTAGAGAAGTTTATGATCAGATTTAGGATAGATGGTCGTACTATCAAGATGGGCAAACTTGTTTGCATATCGGTCATCTAGTGCCACCCGAGTAATCTAACTTTGCATCGTCGCTAGGATTAAGTGGCGTGGCAAGTTGAGTGGCTAATCCTTTAAAAAATGTTTGTGAAAATGCTAACACACATACACATGGTGGTGTACACTTGGTGGTGTTGGTATATTTACAAAGGAGATGAAGTTTGAGTTGATGTGGATCAACTCGGCGAAGGAACAGAGGCAAGGGTTCGTAACTCCACCAACGCCCTATACATAAAAGATAGGGTCCCACAGAGTGGACCGGACGTTGGTCACATGGTGACCGGACGCTGGGGTCCTGCGTCCGGTCAGTGGTAGCAGAGTGCGCGCAGGCATCGGTCTTCGACCAGATGCTGGCGCTGAAAGTGACTGGACGCTAGCAGGGTGCGTTCAGTCAGGCTGACATACGGTGATGTAGACGACACAGAAAAGTTGGAGAAGGACCGGATGCTGATGCTGCGTTCGATCATGACCGACCGGACGCGTTCAGTTGTGACTGGAACCTTACTGGAAATGACCGAACGCTGGGGTCCTGCATCCGATCACTTTGACCAGCTATGTCCGATCATCACTTGACCGTTGAGATCAAGCGACTGAGGTTGAACGGAGGCAACACGTGGCAAGCATCCGTTGACCAGACGCTGAGGTCCTACGTTCGGTCGTTTCGACCGGCGCGTCTGGTCGTCCCGAGTTTTGCCCAGTGAAGGGGTAATGGCTAGTTTAGCCCGTGGGGCTATAAATAGAAGGTGGTCTCGGCCATGGCTTGAGCTAAGCACCCTCACGCCTATGTGGCTTGTGTAGGAGTGCTTGGATGCCCTCTAACTCACTTGTGCTTGCAAGAGTGCGAATCGATTGCGAGTGAGTGTGATTCTAGTGCGTTGCATTGTGAGATTGCATCGAGTGGCACTAGGTGATCGAGTTACAAGCCGGTGGTGCTTGTTACTCTTGGAGGTTGCCACCTCCTAGATGGCTTGGTGGTGGTCTTCGTCGAAGCCCACAAGGAGCTTGTGCGGTGCTCTGGAGAAGAGCTTTGTGATAGGCATTGTGCTCGCCCCGTGGGAGCCATGAAGAGCAACTCTAGTTGAGCGTGTCATTGAGCTACCCTCACTTTCAAGGTAGGTTCTTGCGGTGCCCGACGTGCGGGCTTGGCGGGTGATGCCAATTAGCCGCCGAACCACCAAGTGAGCGATCGACACAACGGGGACTAGCGTGTTGGCAAGCACGTGAACCTCAGGAGAAAAATCACCGTGTCAACTTTGTTCTTCCTGTTGGTTTGCATCCTCATTAAACAAGCTTGCAATTACTTTCATATACATTGTGCTTGTGTAGTTGCTCTTGTAATTAGTTTGCTTGTATAGCTTACTAGTTACCTTCGTACTTGTGTAGCATAGAAGTAGCTCCCTTGCGTGGCTAATTTAGTTTATGTAACCTAGTTAGTCACATTGCTTAGTTTGTGTAGCTAAGTATTTGCGCTCTCTAATTTGGTGTTGGTCGCCTTGTTATTGAGCATTGCTAGTGAGCTTAGGTGGCTTTGTGCTTTTGCTTACTAGCATGTGTAGGAGCTCCCTTGTGGCTTAAAGTACTAGTGGTATAGGTTTGTGTGACCTTGCGTCTAGAATTAGTTAGGTGAGCTCTAGCTAGCCTGGCACCTTAATTGCTTAATTAGGATCTTTGTAAGGTACTAGAGAACATAGATAGAGGGGTGTAGTCTTGGCTAGACCGATAGATTTAATTCTGCACTTGTTTTGGTTAGCCAACGCGATTAAGTTTTAGAAATGACTATTCACCCCCCCTCTAGTCGCCATCTCGACCCTATAGAGAGTTGGCGATGGCTCCTGTCACTGTCCGACCTCTTCACTCCACCGACCTTGACACAATCGCTAAGGCGCTTGAGGAGCTACAGCTGCACGCACTGGAGGCCCGCGCCCCCAGAAGCGACCAGCTCCTCAACTTTGACTACGGGAGGCTAGAGCGCCAGCTCAACGTCTTCCTGAGACCCCGACCACCCCGAGAGGACCTGCGCCACCTCACCTTCTCGTTCACCAACATCACAGTGTAGCTTGCTGAAGGAAAGCCTCTCTCTTCGGAATACCTCATCCGGAGCGCCCCGACAGCGCTCCTGTTCGATCTCCGCAACGCCGTAGAGATCGATGGCCACCCTGTGGCGCAATGCATGCCTCCATTACCCACGAATGACAAGTTCATAGGGATGACCAAATATATCATAGAGTCTTTCCACAACCTCCTCATGGAAGAATTGGAGTCGCCCTCTGGCTCTGACTCCAGCGGGGGGAGTCATCATCCCTCTCGTGAGTGTTTCATGGTAGGTACCCCCGAGGAACATGTCAAAAGCATCCATAAAAAGGAGGTTACCCCGACGATGACCTCAACAACGAGGTCGAGGGGGAGATAGGGGCCCTACCCCACCTATGGGTGGAACAACTGAAGGCCCGACACCTAGAGCTCAAGGAAGCACAACTCTAGCTCGAGCTAGAACGCACAGAGCTCGATTAGGAGATCGAGCACCACGAAGACAGTTGTGGTAGAACTGCCTGAAATAACACACCTTTGGAGGCGCTCGTCTTCCACTAGACACTAAGCACCCCGAAAGCAAGCTACGTCAGGCGGGTTCCGTCGAGCACACCTCAAGGGAGAGCCTGAATAATCCACATTTTCCCCAAGGATCCAATAATGAGAATGAGTTACAATACTTAGTCTATTTCATACATCCAAAATTCATAAAAATATATTATTACAGTACCTAATTCAGAGTGCGGAAATTTAACAGTGGAATGAAAATAAACATCTATCGATAAGATACAAGGATCCATCTGTGCCCACCAGAAGAATCCTTCACACGACGGCTACTCCTTAAGCTACACCTGCAACAGGGGTAAATAAACCCTGAGTACACAATATACTCGTAAGACTTATCCGACTAGTGGGAATAATTTCCCGACTCCAAGAGATATGATCAGCATTATGGTTTGCTGGGTTTCCTTTTTGTCGAAAGCAACACTAATAGTGAATCATTATTTATGTTATTATGAGCAGTCATGATTAATTCATTATCTAGCCATTCTATGTAAGCACATGTTCTACTTTTAAGCAAGGGTTGAGCAAACAATTCCATTTCATCTTTTAGTTCTTGCTACGGTGCTAGACTGTAGACAAGCCGTAGTAGAACGCCAGCGATTCGTGAATCAATGTGTCCAGCTGAGTACCTCGAAACACACGCCTCGCTTGTACCCCAGGCACAAGCAGGACCAACCCATCACTCTCATGTCATGGGGTCTAGGTCCCCGTTCAAACTTGGACTCCAAGCCTATGCTCCTAAGTCTCGGACTTAGTGCGGTGCTTAGATCTCCACCATCCCCGCCTCCAATCAGTTGGTCTAGAAAGAGCTAGAACCCACGACAAGAGAGCAACAAGTCTTCTCTACGCCCAAACCCAAGTATGTGCAAGGGATAATAAGTCTATGACTTGCCTAGAACCCAATGCAATGACTGGCCCTTAACCGACATAGACATGGAAACAGTGTAACCAAGCTATGCACTGTTGACCACAGGACACAACCTCTTACACCAACCAATACCCAAACTATATCTCTGCCCGATCTCCATTTTTCTTTCCACTATTTTATCATGAGTGATCTTAATAATCACCTATTGTGAGTAACAGTAGGTTACTCACGCTACCGAAATCCTCAACATAGCAGCTACTCGACCTATACTAGTAGGACTCATAGGTAGGTATATCTATGCATGTAGTTTTCATAAAATGCCTGTAACATAAATGCACATCATATATATATTCAGTGATCATTTAAAATAAGGGTTATGCACTGGAGATTGCCTTGGGCAGGTGGGGTATCAACAAAGTCAGCAACTAATAGCTCTGGTGCTCCCTCCTATTCGAGAATCTCCTCCTCGTACTCCTCAATGATCTCCTCGTACTCCTGGTCGTCTGCAGGCACGAACTCTACCAACTTGTTATCTATATGCATAAAATAATGATGCAACACTTAGTAATACGACAACAACAACTCTTAAAATAAAATACAGCTATCAAGCTACTAAGCTAGCTCTACCGACTAAGATGCTAAGTTACATATTGTTACCACTAACAGGTATGAAACATTGCATGCATTATCTTAGCAACTAAAGGCATTCCTATTCGTACTATCAATTTACTCTATATGTGATAAAACAAGGAGTATTAGCTACTCAATTTATCAACATACTCTAGGGCTATAAAAATTACAGTGAGCACATAATAATCTAATAAACCTACTATAAAAATTTATGGCTAAAGCTATCACCAATTTACCATAAAAATTAATACAAATATTAAGCTAAATAATACTAAGCGTTCCTAAACGAATTAATGATTCTATTATTATCATAGATAACTGTAAACTAACTACACCAACAGATAGATAGCATTTTTGTGAACCTAACAAATTTTATTTCGTTATTTTTGGACACCTACAGAATTTATGATAATTTTCCAAAGATCAGCTCAAAACTAAATTGAATAAACATTTACTAATTCCTTGGAAAAATGAAAAACCAGAATCCATCCGCGTGGCCCATCGCGGCTTGGCCCACACCCGCGCCGCGCGCGCACATGCGACCCATCGATGCGGCCCACGTGAGTGCGCGACCCATCCACACAGCAACGGCCCACGACGTGGAGGCCCCCGCGCGTTGGCCTTTTTGCGAAAATGCCCTCGTTCTAACTGCTATTCCCCATACTCCAACACGCCCTATTCCTACAGTCTCGACTTAAGCGCTTTAGCCCTTGGAACAAACGATCTTTACTATGGCCAAGTCCTAGGGCCACCGCGCACGCACCGACATGGCGGCGCTGGCACTGAGCGGTCACGTCGGCCAACCAAGACCCGCTCTGACCAAACTAGCGAGCTGAATAGCACCTATGGCCCTAGAGCCTTCCCTAGCCAAAGCTACAGGGGCGATGGAGCTCGCGGCAACAGTTTCCACGACGTGCGGCCACGCGCGATGGCGGCACGACCGCGCCGTCCACCCTAAGCCACCACAGTGAGAGATAGATAGCCCTAAAGCACCACTAGCGTACCCTTGTTGCTGCTGTGGGGGTGATTTGGCTAAGGATTTCTCAAACCAAGCTGGCCACGTGCGACGGTAAGACGCGGCGACGCACTACGGTGACACCGTCGCGTCAGAGACCACGGCGGGCCGGTGGCGGCTAGGCTAAGGTGCGTGGGGGGTGGAGGGGATCAAGGTGAAGGCACAGTGCCAAGGAATTGGATGGAGGTGGAAGGTACGAGGCTAATTGGGGTGAGCGTCGCCGTTTAGCCTTAAGATGGCTGATAGGGAAGAAGACTCCAAATTGGAGCTCTACGGCGCACAGCTGTGGTGGTAGCAATCACAGCGCATAGCTAGATTCCCACTCAACCATCTAGCGCACTCAATTTCTTGGATTAGACCAGACGCTGCGAGCTGGCTCAGGTGCAGCTCGGTGACGCTGGCGCGATGCCATTAAAGGCGGAGGTGAATGGGGAGCGCAGCGTGGCGCTTGCCACTCAATAGAAGAGGACAAGTGAAAGCTCTAGTTTGGTTTTGGTTAATTGATGAAACCCTAAGTGCTAACCTAGTTTATCAAAGTGATTATGAGATAGGTAGCATTACTCTAAGTAATGAAGCAATGGCGAAGATCATGACGATGGTGATGGCATGGTGATGATCAAATGCTTAAACTTGGAAAAGAAGAAAGAGAAAAACAAAAGGCTTAAGGCAAAGGTATAAATTATAGGAGCCATTTTGTTTTAGTGATCGAGACACTTAGCGAGTGTGATCACATTTAGGATCGATAGCCATACTATTAAGAGGGGTGAAACTCGTATCGAAATGCGGTTATCAAAGTGCCACTAGATGCTCTAACTCACTGCATATGCATTTAGGATCTAGTGGAGTATTAACACCCTTGAAAATGTTTGTGAAAATATGCTAACATATGTGCACAAGGTGATACACTTGGTGGTTGGCATATTTGAGCAAGGGTTAGTAACTTCACTGACGGAGTGTCTGCCCGTAGAGTGTGGACAGTCCGACGGTGCCATCGGCACTCTTTACAGAAAAAGACAAAGGTCACTAAAAGTGACCGGATGCTGATCTCGGTTGGACCGGCGCGTCCGGTCAGTGGCAGCAGAGGGCGCGTGTTTCGGTCTTTGACCGAACACTGGCGCTAAAAGTGATCGGACGCTGGCAGGGTGCGTCCGGTCAGAGCTAACGTACGCTGACGTGGGGGCGTACAGACGAGACGTTGAGTGACCAGACGCTGGGTGAGTCCGGTCGGGCATGACCTGACGCGTCCAGTCATGAAAATTCATGTTTGGAACCTTACTGGAAATGATCGGACGCTGAGGTCTAGCATCCGGTCACTTTCTAACTGACGCGTCCGGTCTTCACTTGACCGTTGAGATCGGGCGATCGGCGTTTGAAGCCAATGACATGTGGCGCACATCGCGTGACCGGACGCTGAGGTCCAGCGTCCGGTCAATATGACCAGAGCGTCCGGTCGGCCCGTGTTCAGTGCAGTGAGGAGCCCAATGGCTCTATTTTATGGGGGCTTCTATTTAAGCCCCATGGCCAGCTCAAGCCCACTCCTCTTGGCCATTTGCATTGACATAGCAACCTTGTAAGCTTAGCCAAAGTCCTCCCACTCATCTCCATCATTGATTCATCATCTTTGTGAGATTAGGAGAGAATCTAAGTTTATTGCTTGAGTGATTACATCTAGAGGCACTTGGTATTCGTGTTTTGCTACGGATTTCGCTTGTTGCTCTTGGTGGTTGCCACCACCTAGACGGCTTGGTGCAGCGGTGGAGGATTGGCATGAGTTGGTGATTGTTTGTGGCCATCTCCGGTGATTGTGAGGGGATTTGTACCTTTTCCGGCGGAGCGCCAAAAGGTAACTCTAGTGAATTACTCATGTCATTGAGTTACCTCACTTGCGGATAGGTTCTTGCGATGTCCCATCGTGTGGATGAGGTTTGTGCAACACTTCTTAGCCGCCGAACCACCAAGTGTTGGTCGACAGAACGGGGACGTAGCATGTTGGTAAGCACGTGAACCTCAGGAGAAAATTGGTTGTCTCTTGCCATTTGGTATTCTCCCGGTGATTGGTTTAATATTCATCTTGTGATTGGTTCACTTCTCTACACGGTGGTATAATCACCTTACTCATTTATATTCTTGCAAACTAGTTGTGGCAACCTCTTTAGTGTAATTAGAATTGAGAGCTTGCTTTGTTATTTTAAGTTCATCTAGTGGAGCTCTTTAGAGTAGAAAGATTGAGAGCTCTTAGTGAGTAGTAACATTACAAGTTGTGTGCCTAGTAATCATTGTAACTAGAATTATTGGATAGGTGGCTTGCAACCCTTGTAGAGCTAAAGCAAGTTTGCATTTCGCTATTTGTCATACTAATCAAATTGCTCTAGTTCAATTATAGATTTTTAAATAGGCTATCCACCTCCTCTAGCCATATTAGGACCTTTCAACAAGGCACACACAGGAGGCTACACGTGTGCGTACGGGGTCGACACGGCTCGCGCGGCCACATCGCCTTAATTGGCAAACCAACGGCGACACGACCATGTGTCGGTGCAGCAGGATCGCGCAACAGTGATAGTGGCGACGCGACACAAGGAGCGCAGGTACACGCGATGTGACGACGCGACGTAGAGGAAACGTTCTCGTGCTATGGCACGACGGTGATGGCATGAGGCAGCACGGTGATAGGACGGCAACGGTCCATGGTGCGGCGGTGACAACATGAGGCGCATCCAGGAAGCAGCGGACCGGCCAGAGCGACTGGCCCACGACGACAACGACAAGGACACTACGGGGCAGAAGCGGCCAGGCCAGCGTGGTGGCACGCGTGTGGGCGTGCGCGCGCATGTGTCGGGCGGCTGGCGCGGCGACACCGAGTGCCGAGGCACGGTGACCGCGTCCACGTGAGGAACTCGGCCTAAAACGTGCCATGCACGCTTTTTAAAGTGTCCTAAAAACCCAATTCGATGCTTCAATTGCTAAACCACATATTCTATACTCGAGAGGGCATGTTAGGCTACTAAAACATGCCCTAATACCCGATCCCTTCTTAACCCGATTACTCTACAAAAATTACCAAACTTAGCCTCGTCAAACCCTTTTCTGACTTAAGAAATTTGACCAAGTCTTGATCGGTTTCGCGTCAAATTCAATTTCCAACCTATTAGACCAGTTAGCTAGTGAGTTCATTATTCGACCGTAGGTATTTCATCGTCATCTACAAGACTTGTACTACAAACTTTATTAAAGTTTCGTATACACGTCTATAGTGCTTTCACTTAATAAAAATTTATTTAAAACCCTAGGTGATATAACTTGACTATGAAATGTAACTTTCGTTTCGCGTTTTCGTTGATCGTTTCGAGTTACGAAAATCGATCTACACACTATATCACATGCATTAACACATAACCATGATGCTCATGACATGTTTTAGCAAAAGATTTATAGTGTAACACCGAGGGTGTTACAAAGAAGTCACGTGGTACAAAGATTGGACAATACTTTTATTGGGATGTGTTGCAGTACTTTTTTCCATTTGCAACACATATAGCATAGTCCATAGGTTTTTGCTACAGTTGTATGTGTGGCAATAACAATTATTAGATGTTGCTGGATGTAACAATGGCAGTGTACCCTTGTCGTGCCAAATAGTGTACTAACAACGAAAAATGTATGTAAAACTTAACAATAGAATATGATGAAACTTAACGAATGGCATGCATGTTAAAGTTAGACTTATAAGTTACATGGATAAACTTATGTGTACAAGTCAGCGTAGATAACTTATATGAAAATAACTTATTTTGTATAACTTACATGGTACTTTTATAAGTTGTATGGTCAATTTATTTACATAAGCATATATAACGGAAGTATCAGTCAAACAGATGATGTTTTGGTTGTGAAAGAGATTGTTAATTAACAATTTTAAATCTTCTTCATGTTAAACATAAAATCAATCTATTATAACTTGGAAAACCTGCATAAATATAAAATATTATATTAACATGAGAACTTAACGATATCATTTGATGAATAAATTAGACTAGTGTGATAACTTAGATGTAGGACTTGAATGTCGTAGATGTAAAGTTGGACGTACAAGTTATATTAAAAAACTTAGATTTATAAATTAATATCATTATATATTACTATATTAGCAGCAATATAAAATTATGTATAAAATAACTATGTAGTATAACTTATAAATATAAATATGTAACATTGTAGAACCTGCACATCTTAATACCATAATCTAATATGAAGATTTTATTATATAACTAAATACAAAGGAAATCATCTTTCTAGGCACACATCATAAGTCTAAATAACTTAAAACTTAAAAGGAATACTTTGTGAGACTTAAAGTATATTATAATATAATACGGTTTATGCGTTACTAATGCACGATTTGTACGTTCTATGTCCTGATAGAAAAATAAATAGACAAATAAGAAATAAAAGGTAGCAAAATTTTAATGCAAAAATTAAGACCTAAATATGAAATCTTACGTGTTGCTCAGCTATTGCCTTTATTTCAGGTTGAAAATGAAAAACACATATGAAATCATACATCATAAGTTTTTAATATAAAAATTAAGACGGCACAAGAATTATAGGAATCGGAGACGTGTCACTTCGGGTTGTGATACAAAATTAGAGTCATATACATACAAAATTTATTTAGAAAGCTTAGATGAAAAAACAAATATGAATCAAAATCTTTCAATTAAGTTCTCTTTACATAATTTTATAGACAACTAATCATAATTTTTTTCTGTATATGCCAGCTGCAACCAAAATTTTGTTCATTATTATTAATGGATAAATTTATCGTAACAATTTCTCGACTAAATTTTCTAGCTAAGCTTTTATATAATAAAATTTTATGAATAACGCAACTTATACACAGTTTTTCATCCTTCAATGTCTGTGAAAGAAATTATACACAACTTATCCAGCATAATTTTTGCACAACTTATTGCCAACAAATTTCTCAACCTGAATATTTTGTTCATAGTAGAGAGAAGAAAATTAGTTAGGTTAATATAAACAATACAAAAAGAAAGAAAAAGGAATGAAAGAAAAATGAAAGAAGGAAAAAAACGAGAGAAAAGTGAACGGACCTGCGAAGCAAATGACCGTGCTAATTTGGATCCATGGGAAAGTAAGCGAGCCAACCCATAAGGCGTGCATGTGTAATATAGATTCGTGGAGGTAAATAAGCGTGCCAACCTATGTGACCTGCACATGACCTAGGTCACGTGCGAGTCGATCGGATCCGAAAAGAGAATGTTCACGAATAGAAAGTGCTAGCGCGCTGATGTTTGGACGGACGCTCGCGCGGTACACTCTGTTTCGCACTCCACGCAGGGTCGTGCCGCCCGAAAGACAAGAGGAGAAGGGCGTGTGGTGCCTCCGATTCGAAAGGATCCGGCCGCGGCATCGTATGGATGCCCTACCGACGTCGGGAGAGACGATGTAGCAGACGGTGGGGAGGAGAGATGTAACACACGATCTACTTTTGAAATATCCAAATACAATAGTTGCAATATACTTCTGAAGGGAGTTGAAACACTTGAAACATGTTTCTAAAACACTTGAAAAAAACACCTGAAAACCACTTGAAAACCATTGCAACCATAAGCAAATATCCAAATAAAACGCATGCAACGTATGTGTGAAACATATGCAACATCCAGATAAACACACTTACAACATGTGTCCGGAAAACACAAATGATGAGATGAAACATACCTCTGAAATATGTGAAACACTCAAAACATATGCTTGCAACATGCCTCTGAAACAATTACAACATATGCAACATCCCCGATCTGCTTTTGCAACATCCATACGAAACAAATGCAACATACATTTGGAACGCCTCAAATACTTGAAACGTACATATGCAACTTATCGGAGGGGAAGGCTGGCCGGTCGATTCCGGCCACCGGGGTGGGGGGAGCTCGGTCGCCAGGGTGAGAGAGGGCGCCACAGAGGGTAGGGAGGGCCCCGCGCCGGGGTGGGGCGGAGCCGCCCACTCCCCTGCAGCACCGTCGCGCCACCTCCATGGATGTTGCTCATGCTCCATGGATCTCGCCGGGGTGAGAGAGAGGGACACCAGATCTGCGGATGTTGGACGCTCCCGGTGGAAGAGAACGCCAGGGTGGGGGAAGGGGCCACCAGGGTGGGGGAGCGCGCTGCCGCTGACCGACGCGAGCACGAGATGTGCGCGGGCGGCCTTTGCCCCGGCCAGCCGCCACGAGCTGTGCGGTCCTAGCTCCGTTGCGGACCTCCGGTGTTTTTTTTTTTTTAAGAAACTACGGTGGCTCAGCTGTGCGAGTGGATAAGCTGAACGAGACGAGCAGATACGAGGTAGTTATTTGGGCTTACTATGCGGCCCATGGAAGCGTGTGGATGGACGGACGCCCAAGCATTACCGTTCATGAATGCTCACCTGACGTAAAAAATGAATCCAGCGTAGTAGGTCAGAAAAGGAAAGAAATGAGTCCGAGGGAGTGTTCCCTGGATCGAAGGCGAGCGGACGACCTCCAGTCTGCAATTGGGAAATGCATACATACATATGTACGTCTTCTGTAGACCATAGCTCGTTCTTTCAGTGATCCAGTTAAGCAGCGAAAAGAAAAAACACATCTCTGGACAGTCAGCTCCAGTCCTAAGAGCTCAGCCTTGGCGCTCCTGCCGCTGCCGCCCACTCCGCAATGCCACTGGCGGCGGCGGGCGATCCCTTCACGCAGGCCTCGTCGGAGTGGTCGGACACCACGTCGTAGCCACGGCTGGTCACGTTCCGGAAGTAGCACGCGTCGGAGGCCTCGTACCTGTACGTCTGGCGCGCGCCCCACGACTCCCGGACGGCTTCCCCGTCCTCGAAGTCCACGTCCCTGGCGCACTCCTGCGAGTTGCTCAGCGACCGGGACCAGAACCCCGACCGGCCGGCGGCGACGCGCTCCTCGCGGAACCCCAGCCGCACCTTCGTCGCCGCGGTGAACGAGTCGAAGTCGGTCTGGTTCACCACGCCCACGAACTCGTACAGCGCGAAGTTCTGCTGCGCCTCCTGCGCGTACAGCACGCCGGCGTGGTTCGCGACGTGGGCGGCAGAGTACGCGTCGGTGGTCTGGCTCACCTCCGGCCGGAAAAAGCTGTCGCGGGAGCGGATGGTGTTCTCGTACCCGAGCCTCTGCGTCCACGTCGCCGTGAACTTGCCATACGACGGCGTCTGCACCCACCCGGAGGCGGAGACGTGCCGGAACGCCGTCGTGTAGTAGAGCCCGTTGTCGGGGCCCTCGGGCAGAGTTGCGGTGGCCGTGTCTAGGGGCGGCGCGTCGTAGCTGACCATGCCCGCCGCCGCGGCCGTGCCCCTGGGGTCCAACCAGAGGTGGAGGTTGGCGTCGACGAACCACGTGTGCATGGCGTTGGTCACCGTGAACGCGACCTCGTGCTTCTCGCCGTCCAGGAGCTTGCCGAGAAAGGCCGTGAGCTCGATGTCGTAGGACGGGAGGTTGAACGAGCCGATGCCGGTGATCGGTCGCCAGAGCAAGGGGTTAATGCCGCCGGTGTAGACCACGGGGAACGGCCACACGACGCCGGCCAAGTCGCCGTCGATCTGAACGCTGACCTCGCGGAACGGGCCGGTTCCGGCGCTGTTCTCGTACCAGAACTCGTCTTCAGAATGGTAGGAGAGGTACACCTCGAGAACGGCACGGTACGTGTTGGCCGGCACCGTGACGCTCGCGGTTGCGACGTCGAAGTCGTTCTCGATCTCGAACCACAGGCCGTCGTTCAACGGGAGGCTCCGCGATAGCGGAACGACGGCATCGGCGGGGCCCAGCCCGGGCTGCGGCGGCGGCGGCGGGTGGCGGAAGTAGAGGTGTAGCGTGACGTTGGCGTGGAAGACGCCGGTGTACTGCTGGTCGACGATGTTGCCGAGGTACACGGCCAGCGTGGTGGAGTCGCAGGCGGCGAGGAGCGACGCGTACTTGGTTACGTCCTTGGAGACCGTCCAGTCGACGCCGGCGCTCTGGATGGGCGGCTCAGCGGTGCATCCGCGGAGGAGCTCGGCGCCGCCTAGCCACACACCGAAGACGCGGTCGTACTGGACGCCGCGGCACGTCGCGCGCCACTCGAGCACGGCGAGCGAGATCGCGGACGCGCGGCCGCCCGCCGCCGCCAGGCATGGCGGCGGCGAGTAGGGGGCCGTGGCGGGGGGCTTGGCGTAGGTGTACGCGAAGGAGTGCGAGAGGAGCAGCGTAGAGCACGGGCCGAAGCTGCCCGGCGGCGGCCGGTGCGGCCGGTCCACCTCGAAGAAGACGGTCGGCTGGTCCAGCGAGGGCGGCCGTGGCGGCGCCACCGCTTCGATCGCGGCGACGTCGGAGGCAGAGAGACGGATCTTGTGAGGAAGCGAAGCCACGGAGATCGGTACAACGGAAGCCATGATAAAGACGAGGAGGAACGGCACGTAGGAGCTGGCCATGGCTGGTGCCTTGGGTGGAGGAGGGCGAGAGAGAGGCCGCAGGTGCTTTGGCGCGCTTCTTGCAGTGGAAGGGATTTAAAAAGGGCGGTAAAGAGTAGAAGTGAAGTAGAGCGCACTCCATTTGCAGGGACCATGCAATGCTCTTATTCCCTGACGGAGTGACGGTAAATTGGACTGCAAGTCACACAGCGACACTTGGCCTCGCTAATTGAGGTAATGGGGGCCTAATAATGTAGCTAAATGTTTAATCAAGTTTGGATTGCAAGTTTCACTTAGCATGGGCCAGTGAAGTTAACTAGTAATACAGACAGCTGCTGCAGGGGCATTATGATTTGGTGAACTACTAGTATGATATTTACATGAAACCGAACATTAGTTATGTTCTGTACTTGTGTATGGCTCAGATTACTACAAGGTTTACAAGAATGGGCGCCGGAAAATCAGTAGCATACGCATTCCCAGAAGCCTGAAGGTCCTGTGATCCTGTTCTATCTACTCTGGCTGAAGTGCAGGTCCTACGCAGGTGTTGGATGAAGCATATTTGTAGGCTGTAGAAGTCCTCTTTGGCCTATCTGAAGTGGTGGCTGACTGAAAGGCAACTTTGCCTTGCTTTGCTTTGGGGACTGTCTGCTCTAATGACTGAGATTCTCCACTCTTTGATTGGGATGGTGAGCCAGTAACAAGTGTTCAGGGCCCACGCTACCATAGTTGCTAAAATCTGTGATTTTGCAATAGAATTTTACTTCTTTAGGATCTTAACTAAGGAGCCTGATTCTACAATCCTAATCAATAGACTACCGCACAGGGATCTTAC
Source organism: Miscanthus floridulus (assembly GCF_019320115.1). NCBI lineage: Eukaryota > Viridiplantae > Streptophyta > Magnoliopsida > Poales > Poaceae > Miscanthus > Miscanthus floridulus. The sequence continues at coordinate 3,945,401 of NC_089585.1, forward strand.
ATCACCACCAGCACATACATCATCCCTGCATGGCATCCATCCATGGCTTTGGGACCAGCTGGTCAAACCAGCCATGGGAGAGGCCAAGAGACGACCCAAGTGATTGACCTCCAGCTCTGTCGGGGACCTAATACTGGGGTACCCCAGAAGGTGGAACCGATAACCACCGAACGTAAAAAACTTCTGGACGCATAAGGGCGCCGTTTCATCCCTTGTTCGAATAACAGGAGTTTGGTTCCACCCCGCCCAAACGCCTTTGGGACCGGCTCGGTCTCTCCCAAGGGCCGAGGGATAAGCTCCGTCTCGCCCGACGCCTTTAGGGCGGGCTCGGTTTCGCCCGAGGGCTGCGGGATAGTTTCCACCTCGCCCGACCCCAGAGGGGCAGGGTCGGTCTCGCCCAGGAGATAGGGATTGGTCTCCGCTTCGCCCGATAGCGAGGAACGAGCCTCACCCTGCTCCGTATCTAAAGTTTGGATTCACCTTACCTGACCACTTCTCCCTGTTCCCTCAGGATGATAGAAACAGGGCAAGACAAGACGTTCGGGTCAACCATGGCTCCAAGAACCATACCTTGCGCCCTGACAGGAAAAGTACTACCAGGGGAGGATGGGACGGGTGCTTTAGACCCTTCCGGGCGCCGCAGAGCCCGAAAGGTTGTATCGGTGCGTGCTCCTCGCCCTGTAGAATTGTAGGCGTCGCCTTCAATCCTGGGACACGGAACCCGACGAAGATATACGACAACCGCTACACTCCAGAAGAAGATTTGCTATTTCCACGAACGACGGGAATTCTGTCACCACGCTGTAGACCCGAGGGAGCGGCGCCCGCTTCCCGACCCCTCAGGTCCAAAGCCAGAAGGCCTTGACCTCGATGTTACTCCGGACCCCGATCCCACGACACTCCGACGAAGACTCACAAGAACCGGAAGACATGCGGAGCAAGGCTGGGAAAGGCTAATGAGTTAAAACCACTGTACTACAGCCCATACCCTGAGCAGGGCAACATTCTATAATCAACCTGACACTCTACAGGGATATCAGCAGTGTTGTAAGCACTTATCTTCCTTAGCACTCATCAGAATAAAGGACCAAACCGGGTAGACGTGAACCACAAGACTAGCTAAAGCCCTTATCCTTGTAAAGCCAGCCCCTTGATCTATAAAAGGGGATGCGCTTCTCCCATAGAGGGGGGAAGAGGAAACAGCGAGACCACGAACAGATACACACAGTCAAGCGGCTACGAAGCTCTTGACCTCCTTTCAATCCTTTCATCAGAGACTTGGGACCAGTCCCTCTCTCGATCGTTTGTACCCTTTACTACAGACCGTTCACGGTGCTAATAACACAAGCAGCAGCAAACTGGACGTAGGGACATTTGGCCCGAACCAGTATAAATCTTGTGTCCTTTAGCGCTCCATCCAGGCCTAACGCGCATTACTATAAATTTATTTGCCGGTGCTTGTACGAAACACCGACAGTTGGCGCGCCAGGTAGGGGCTTTGCGCGTTCCAAATCAGGCCTCGGATGGCCACCCACGCAATCACCTGGGCCTCGGGTGCACACGTGCGTTTTGGTGACCTAGACTTCATCATGACACTAGGAGGAGAGCTGGCGCTGACTCACTCAGCCGCCCCATCTCTCCCTTCTATCAACCTCAGCCGTCTTAGGCTCGATGGTCCACCAGGCAACTCCCTGGGAGTCCCGTCATCAAGGGAGGCTCCTCACAATGCCGCCTTATGTCCAGGAGGGTCCGTACGGAGCGCCCCGACAGCGTTTCCGATCGGTCTCCGCAATGCTGCGGCGACCACTGGCCGCCTTCTGGCGCTACGTATGGTTCAAACACCCACGGACATCGAGTTCGTGGGGGCAATTGAGCAGGATACGGAGACTCTCTACGGGCTCCTCAACGAGGAACCAGGATCGTTCTCCAGCTCGGATTCTAGTAGGGGGAGCCACCACCCTTCTCGGGAATGCTTCATGACGCAGACCCCCGAGGGTCACGTCGAAAGTGTCCCTGGGGAAGAGGTGACCCCCACAAACAACCCTGACTGTGGATCCGGGGATGAGACGGCAGCCCCATCTCGCCTAGGGATGGAGCAGCTGAGGGCCCGTCAGCAAGAGATCGATGAGGCCGGGCAAGGGCTCGTCTGGGAGTACGCGGACATCAATCGTGAGATTGAACGCCGCAAAGACGGGGGGCGTGCGCGCGCCACGGCCCGCACCGTGCACCAAAGGATCCTCACCGACGATGGGGCCTTTCCTCACTTTGCCTGAGCTAGTCAGAACATCGCCGCAGCAACCGCCTTGCTGCGGGGCCTTCTGGAGGCCGCGACGTCTGAGGATCGCCGCGCCCACCGAGAAATTCGCACGTTGCTCGAGCGGGCGGCGGCGCAGCAGGCGGAAAGTTCGTTGTCTCGACGACGCGAACCCGACACCAGCCGGCGCGTGCCCTCGGTGCATCCCACCAAAGACGCGTCCGTCCACCAAACACCGCCAGGCGGCAGGCAGCTCTTCACCGTCCCAGTGCATCAACGCCTTGGCCGTGACCGCGACGTACGCAGCACCATCGACGCCCGGAGACGCGCCCACGGCGACGATGGTGAAGCAGCATGCCACGGCTACCATCCCCGACGTGGCGGACGCTACGACAGCAACGAGAACCAGAGCCCGAGCCCCGGCCTACCAGGCCCTTAGGCCTTCGGTCGACACATCCTCAATGCTGCGTTCCCCCTAAGGTATCGACCGCCTACCAACATTCTAAAATATTCTAGCGAAACAAATCCCGGGCTTTGGCTCGAAGACTATCGGCTTGCATGTTAGGCCGGTGGTGCGAGTGACGACAACTTCATTATTCGCAATCTCCCGCTGTTTTTGGCCGATTCGGCGCGAGCATGGCTCGAGCACCTACCGTCCAATGCTATTCAGTGTTGGGCCGATATGATGGAGATCTTCGTGGGCAACTTCCAGGGCACGTACAAATGCCCTAAAAACCCATGGGACCTCAAGAACTGCCGCCAGAAGGCCGATGAAACCCTCCGCGGGTACATCTGGCGCTTCTCTCGACAATGCAATGAGCTCCCGAACGTTGCCGACGCCGATGTGATAGGAGCCTTTCTGTCCGGGATGACCTACGAATCCTTGGTCCACAAGCTAGGACGAAGGGGCCCGCGGACTACCAAGGAACTCCTGGACATCGCTACCAGTCACGCCTCTAGAGAGGAGGCGGTCGGAGCCATCTTTGATCGCTCCGACGGAAAGACAAGGCGGGATGTGGACGCCGGTGAAGGTGCCTCCAACCGTCCCACCAAAGGGAAAAATAAGAAGCAACGGCGCGACAACTCGCTCATGGCCGCTGCCAACCGCAAAGGTGGCCAAAAGCCCGCGGAGGGCACTCCGAACCACTTCGAGAAAATGCTCGAGGGGCCATGCCCGAACCACACCTTCCCGGCCAAGCACCTATACAAGGAATGTGGCCTCATGCACAAATACCTGGCCGGGGGCCTTAACAAGGGGGAGCAGGGGAAGGAGCCTGTCCCCACCACCGATGACACGGAGGAGAAGGACGACGCCTTCCCAACGCCGATCGGCGCCCTCATGATCTTCGGAGGATCAACGGCCTATGACTCCAGGCGCCGCCAGAAGGTCGCACGTCGTGAGGTTTATACCGCCGGACCAGCCACGCCAGCCTTTCTCCGGTGGTCGAAATCCGCCATAACCTTCGACCGGACCGACCACCCGGATGCCATCCCACACCCGGGAAGGTACCTGCTTGTCATCGATCCGATCGTCGGTCCAAAGCGGCTCACCAAGGTACTGATGGATGGGGGCAGCGGCCTTAACATCATGTACGCCAAGACGCTCGACGAGATGGGCGTCGACCATACGAACCCTCGTCCCATCCGAGCACCTTTCCATGGCATCGTACCTGGGAGGCAAGCCGTGCCACTGGGGTAGATCGACCTGCCTGTCACTTTTGGGGATCGGTCCAATTACCAGATTGAGACCCTCACCTTCGATGTAGTGGGGTTCCCAGGGACTTTCCACGCCATATTGGGGCGACCATGCTACGCGAAGTTCATGGCCGTGCCCAATTATACATACCTAAAGTTGAAGATGCCGGGCCCCCGTAGAGTCATCACCATCGGCACCTCCTTCCAGCGCGCTTATGAGTGCGAGGTCGAATGCTGCGGACACGCGTCCATAGTCATCGCCTCCGGAGAGCTCGCCACCCTTAGGGAGAAGGTCGTCGAAGAGGCACCCGACGCAAAGAAATCAACCGGGTCATTCGAATCAGCAGAAGGCTCCAGGGAGGTCCTCTTGGATCCTAGCGGCTTTGAGGGCAAAAAAGCCCGTGTCGGGACCACGCTCTCCTCAGAATAGGAAAGCACGCTCGTCGACTTCCTCCGCGCCAACAAAGACATCTTTACGTGGAAACCCTCGGATATGCCGGGCATCCCAAGGGAGGTCGCCGAGCATACTCTCCAGATCCTCCCGGGCTCCAAACCGGTGAAACAATGCCTGCGCCGCTTCGACAAGGAGAAACGCAGGGCCATCGGCGAGGAGATAGCCAAACTACTGGCCGTAGGATTCATTAAGGAAGTATACCACCCAGAGTGGTTAGCAAATCCTGTTCTTGTCCGAAAAAAGAGCGGGAAATGGAGAATGTGTGTCGATTATACCGGCCTCAACAAACCATGTCCAAAGGATCTGTTTCCTTTGCCACGAATAGACCAAATAGTCAATTCCACTTCGGGGTGCGAAACCCTCTGCTTCCTTGACGCATACTCTAGCTACCATCAAATCGCGATGAAAGAGTCCGACCAGCTCGCGACATCTTTTATCACTCCCTTCGGATCGTTTTGCTACATTTCAATGCCGTTTGGTCTGAAGAATACTGGGGCAACGTACCAGCGCTGTATGCTTAATTGCTTCGGAGACCTCATCGGGCAAACCATTGAGGCCTATGTCGACGACATCGTAGTCAAATCCAAGCGAGCTAACCACCTTGTCGCTGACCTTGAACAAACCTTTGCGAAACTCTGGGCAAACGACATCAAACTCAATCCCAAAAAATGTGTTTTCGGGGTCCCAAGGGGCATGCTACTCGGTTTCATCGTCTCTAAGCGCGGCATCGAAGCCAACCCAGAGAAATTATCAGCCATCACAAGAATGGGCCCGATCCAAAACATAAAGGGGGTTCAGCGGATCACAGGGTGCCTCGCCGCCCTCAGCTGATTCATTTCACGCCTCGGTGAACGAGGACTCCCCCTTTATCGACTCCTGAAGAAAGCCGACCGCTTCGAGTGGACAGCCGAGGCTCAGGAAGCGCTTGACATGGTTAAACAATTTTTAACTAAACCGCCAGTCGTAGTCCCTCCATGCAACGGAGAGTCCCTCCTACTGTATATATCGGCCACCACCCAAGTGGTTAGCTCCACCTTAGTAGTAGAGCGAGAGGAAAAGGGGCACACCTTCAGGGTACAGCGCCCTGTGTATTTCATCAGCGAGGTGTTATCCGACTCCAAAACCCGCTACTCCCAGATCCAGAAACTCCTCTACACCGTCATCATCACCAAAAGGAAGCTACGCCACTACTTCGAGTCACACCCCATGATAGTGGTGACATCATTCCCCCTCGGTGAGGTCGTTCGTAGCCATGACGCTACGGGAAGAACCGCAAAGTGGGCACTCGAGCTGATGGATCAGGGCATTTCCTATGCCCCTCGAACAGCGATCAAATCTCAGGCACTAGCTGACTTCATCACGGAGTGGACCGAGGTCCAGATGCCACCAGCAGCCATCGATCAAGAGTATTGGACAATGTACTTCGACGGATCGCTGATGAAGAAGGGCGCTGGAGCAGGACTGGTCTTTGTATCTCCCCTTGGGGTCCACATGAGGTACATGGTTCGGCTCCTTTTCCCCTCATCAAACAATACTGTAGAATACGAAGCGCTCATCAATGGCCTACGAATCGCCATCGAGCTGGGCATCCGACGCCTCGACGTCAGGGGCGACTCTCAGCTGGTCATCAACCAGGTCATGAAAGAGTCATGCTGCCACGACGCCAAGATGGAAGCATACTGTAAAGAGGTCCGATGATTGGAGGACAAATTCGATGGCCTCAAACTCAATCACATCCCCAGGCGTCTCAACGAAGCAGCCGACACGCTCATAAAAGCAGCGTCTGGCCGAGAGCTGGTCCCAACAGGCGTCTTCGCCAGTGATCAACACAAACCCTCGGTGCGCTACGCGGGGTCGGAACAAGCCAACGACGGCCTCTCTAGTCTGACCCCGGGGGCCGATCCGCCAACTACGCCACTCGACCCTGAGGTCATGGAGCTTGAAGAGGACCCAGTAGGGGAGTCCGACCCTCCCGGTGATTGGAGAACGCTTTACCTCAACTACCTCCTCCACGACATACTACCGGTAGACAAGATGGAATCCCGACGGCTCGCACGACGCGCCAAGTCCTTCGTTCTTGTAGAGGGCGAACTCTACAAACGAAGTCACATCGGAATTCTGCAACTCTGTATCCCTAGCGAACAGGGAAAACTCCTGCTGGGCAACATCCACAGTGGAGTATGCGGTCATCATGCCGCACCGAGAACCTTGGTTGGGAATGCATTCCGACAAGGCTTCTACTGGCCCACCGCGGTAGCCGATGCCGAGCAAATTGTACGCACCTATGAAGGGTGCCAGTATTACGCTCGGCAAACGCACCTCCTAGCCTAGGCTCTCCAGATGATCCCCATCACGTGGCCCTTCACGGTCTAGGGACTCGACCTGGTTGGGCCACTCAAAAAGGCGCCCGGGGGCTTTACCCACCTGCTTGTCACCATAGACAAGTTTACAAAATGGATCGAGGCCCGACTAATATCCACAATCAAATCCGAGCAAGCTGTTCTGTTCTTCCTCGACATCGTCCATCGCTTTGGAGTCCCAAACTCCATCATCACAGACAACGGCACGCAGTTCACCGGTAGGAAATTCATTCGATTCTATGATGAACAACACATTCGGATCGATTGGGCAGCCGTCGCACACCCCCGAACGAACGGGTAGGTCGAGCGCGCAAACGGCATGCTCCTTCAAGGCCTCAAGCCTAGAATTTTCAACCGATTGAACAAGTTCGGCGCATGCTGGCTCGCTGAGCTCCTGGCCGTGCTCTAGAGCCTAAGGACAACTCCTAGCCGGGCCACCGGCTACACACCTTTCTTCATGGTCTACGGTTCCGAGGCCGTTCTTCCGACAGACCTTGACTATGGAGCGCCAAGAGTCAGAGCATACGACGAGCAGGGAGCCGAGGCATCCCACCAAGACGCCATGGACCAGCTGGATGAAGCCCGTGACATCGCCCTCCTCCGTTCAGCTAGGTACCAACAAGCGTTGCGGCGGTACCACAGCCGACGGGTGTGAGGTCGAGCCTTCAACGTTGGAGACCTCGTCCTCCGTCTTGTGCAGAGCAACAAGGACCGCCATAAACTCTCCCCACCCTGGGAAGGGCCCTATGTCGTCGCGGAAGTACTTCGCCCAGGCGCCTACCGGTTGAAAACCATCAACGGCGAGGTCTTCACCAACGCCTGGAACATTGAGCAGCTACGTCGTTTTTATCCTTAAAGCATACACTATTCCTTATCAGTTTTTGTCATAATAAAACACCGATCCTTAGTGACTTCTGACCCCTACAAATCGCGAGGGGTCAGACCTCACTCAGGGGCTGGCATGTGACATATGAAATACAACTATTACGCTTGCAAAAAACCTCCTGTGTTATAGCTGCGAACATTCGCTAGGCTTTCCATTCTTCTCATAAATAAGTCCTAAGGGCTAAGATTTTGGGAACAAATTCTGAATACAACTAGTAGGACTGTGGGAGACCCGCGCCCCAGCGGCTGCGACCTCTTTGCTCACCAGCTCATTTCAGAACTGATTCACCCATGTTCTTAGTTTTTTACGACTTAGATTGTGAGAAGGGTTGGGGGACACTAAAACCGTTTCTACAAAAAGAGAGAAACTTCTGAAACTACTTGCCATAGGCAATAGATGAAGTTTTATCCTTTTTGCCATAGGCAATAGATGAAGTTCTGTCCATTTTTTGCGCAAATTTGCTCATTACAAAAGGACTAACATACTTGTAAATTCAGGACTGCTTACTCAGGGGCTTCCCCCATAAAAGTATTTCAATTCCAGTCTCTGCTTAGCCTCCTACAGGTACTACTGCGACCGCCACGCCACGCTCTCCATCGGCGACCAGGGCGTGTACACGGGCCAGCTCGTCTACTGCGACCGCCGCGCCATGCTCTCCATCGGCGATGTCCGGGGCGTGTACACGAGCCAGCTCGTCTACCTCGGTCACCGTGCCATGCTTTCCATCGGCAACATTCCGCCGCTTCGTAGGATCCTCGAAGGCGCCATCATCTACAACGCCTCTGCTTGGGCGTCCAGGGACTACGCCATCATCGATGACCGTGATCCCGATAGCGACGTCTCCGCCAGGGCGTCTGGGGACTACGCCATCATCACCGGCCACAACCCTAACAACGGCGTCAGGGCAGGGAACCCCTCCCACCAAAGAAGGAGCACGGCGAACGATGGCGAAGTCGATAATGCACGGCGCCCCCCAGCGTCCCTTCTCCTTCGGCAGCAGCGACCCTTCACCAAGGGCAGCGTACACCATCTCATCTACGTTGGATGACCTCCGGCTCAACATCACGCTCCAGATTCACGAACGGGTTTGTGAGTTTTTTCTCTCTCTCGGGCATTACTCTTCCTCACTCAGGAACCGCCACGACGCACGGATGCATTCGGGGGAAAGGAAGAAGAAGGAGAGATAGCAGCTCAGAGGCGGAAGATGAGGTGGGATAGGACTCCCCTCCCCCTCCCTATTTAAAGAAGAGCCACTACAGCTAAGGAAAGGCGAAAGGTTGGATGAATACCCCTCTCCCTTCTCCTCTTTAAAATACAAAATCAATGCCGATTGATACCTGAGGGGACGCACCGGAACTAACGGGATGTGCCCCAGGCGATGAGGCGTTCCTCCCCGGTCAAACTGGACACTGCCCGGGTATGGCCCGCCACTGACCCACTCCGGACACGGCAATTAAGGCGCCCACGTGGGCAGCCAACCCTTCGCCTCCCCAAGCAGGACCACAGGACGGTCCGACAACAGGACAAGGTTACTCCAACCTCATCATCAGGGCCCGAACCCTGCATGAACATACCGCCAAGGTAACATTACCAACCCCGCCTTCGTTTCAATTATATTATACATATATAAGACATCCCGACGCTTCGTGTCACATCACGAAACGACCATCGCCTCATTCGATATAAGCAGCGATAGGCCGAGGTTCGAAGGCCGGCCCACGAAGGGCTCGAGGTCGCCTCGTGCCGAATAGAGCCAGGGAGAAATAACTGAGACAAGCCCTAGCGGCCCTGCCTGACCCCGCTCGGAAGCGAACAGGGACGTCTCAACCTTTTCTCGTTCGATTCTAACCCCGAGCCGAACCCATAGAATCTCCGTTGAGGAGAGGCCATCGGGCCGCCTGAGCCTGTCGAATAGCTCGGGCATCTGTCGGGAGGTGGGTTAAGAAGTTGTGGAATGCCACCAGAGGGCTCTACCGACCCCATCAGCAAATGATGGACCCGGACTCCACATGAACGTACCTGTTAGTGAGCTCGTTGAGAGCGATACTCGAGCCGTCGAGGCAAGTGTCGTTCACTCAGCCCCTCCGATTACGAAAACCGAGGATGGGGTAACACGCAAATAACGGCCGACCCCTATCAGACCCTAACAAGGCTCAAGGGTTCGAGCCTATCAATACAGGGGCACAGGTTCGAAGGCCCCACCTTGCCGAGCCCATAGAATCCTCATTTGGGGATTTCTGTTGGAAGATAGGGCGGGGAATATTGCGATATCATTCATGGACTTCGTCGACCCTGTCGCCAAAACCACAGTTCCGACCTCCAGTAACCCCCGACCCCAACAAATGCAGGGGGTCGGACCTTACTCGGGGCCTGGTTAAGGTACGGCCACCTTCTTTCTTTCTTTCGAAACAATCTCCTCGCATCACGACCAGCGGCAAGATTCGGGGGGAACAGGTTGGTAAGATCGCAAAAAATCAAACAAAATGAAATTACGACGCAAAATCACGAAACTGCGTCTAGACTCGAAAATATGACACTTGTCCACATATTACATATAAGTTGCTTTCAAAATTGTTCGACTAACTACTCCCGCGGAGGGAGAACCATCTCTTTCAAATTGTCTGCCAGGTTTTTCGCAAGGGGAGCAACCATCTCCTCCAGCTCTTCATCTTCGTAGATGGACGGGAAACCTTCACTCATCACCTTCAGGTTGATTTCCTTCTCATAATGAGCATGAGTGACGGTGAAGGCCTGGGTGATCCCGGCATGAAAAGCACTCTCCTCGAGTTGACCCACCCGAGCCGTGATACCTGCGGCACGAGCCGCGAGCGGGCTGGTCTCCACCGGCTCTTCCACCTTCAGGGCATCAAGGACCACCCCAACCGCAGCTTGTAGGAGATCGTGCTCATCGCTCTCAACCTGAAGGGTCCTTCGTACATGGGCAAGCTCCTTTTCCAGCTTGACGAAGACGTTTTCGGCGCTCAACCTACGGCTTACCGCGTCACTGAGCTCCGCCCGGAGAGAGCGGACCACCTCGATGTCCTCGTCCACCTTCTGCTGAAGGGCCGTGGCCCTACTCTCGGCTTCCCGCCAGAGGTCCCGCTCCATCTCCAGCTCCTTCAGGACCTTGCCGGCCTTCTGATTAGCCGTGGCATTCCTCTGCAGCAGCTTGTCCCGCTCCTTTTGGAGCCTGGCGATCTCCTCCCCATCCAGCTTAGACCTCGTCGACAAATCCTCGAACATCCCGTGGGCCTCCTCCGCGTCCTGACACGCCTAGGCCTCCCGCTCCTGGTCGCTAGCAAGCTAGGCGGCCATGGTCGCTCGTAGTTGGGCCTCCTCAGAAAGGCGATCCCTCTCCGCCTTCTGCTCACGGAGAAATTGGGACTTTTTCCGGCTACGAGCAACAAGAATCTGACGAGGAAGAAGACCGGTATCACAAAAGCAAAAACACAAAAACATGCGAAGAAAGAGGAAGGCCCAGCAAATACCTGAGAAGTAGGAATAACGATCTCACGGAGAGCTCCTCTGGCCTGGTCCAGGGCATCCAGCATGGTCGAGATCCCAATGTTAAGACCCTCCCGCTCCATGCTCTCAGAATGATCATCGAGCGAGAAAAGAGCCGACGTCGGGTCTTGAGCGGACATCCACTGGAGCGGCGGCTCCCCCCGCGCAGGGGAGCGGTCTCCTCCCGACAAAGGGGTCGGGGGCGGCTCCCTCCTGACCCTATGCGGCACCACCGCCGCGCTCGAGGATCCTCCGACTGGATCCTCCTCCATCTGGGCCACTTCAAGCGCCACGGGCGGATCCACCTGGGCCGCCGATGGCGCGGATTGAACTACGCCCTCGAGCGCTACCACGGCCGTTCCCGGCTAGTCCTGGCTTGGCGCGGTCATGACCACCTCCACTGGCGGTATACGGCCCTCGGCCGGCTATACTACGTCCGCCATGGAGGAAGCAGCCTGCTCGGTAACCTCTGCGGGCGTGGGCGCCACCACAGACGCCGTCGGGTCGGCCAACGTGGCCCCAACATCGGCACCACTCCTGCTCGAAACAGGGGTGACGGCAGGCGACGCCATCTGTCCCGTTTGAATGGCGAGGCTCTTCCTGGGCGCCAGCCCCAGAGGGTGACCCGTTCGCAAGAACCTGTACAAAGGTAATAACCATTAGGTCAAAATAGACATGGAAAAAGGATGAAAACAGGGGAATCAACAACTTACGTTGTCGTCTTCGGCCGGCGAAAGCGTTTTGGGGACCGATCCCCAGCTCCCTGCCCCGATTCATCTAGGCGGGACCATTTCGAGCCTGCCTTCTGCCCCAGGGCACGGGGGCTCACCTCTTGAAGCATGGCACCAGAGCCGCTCCCCTCCATCGTCCCATGGGGTGCGGCACCAGAGCCGCTCCCCTCCATCACCTCACAGGGTGTGGCATCAGAGCCAGGCGCGGCTCCGGTGCCACCCCCCTCCACGATCGCCTCGGGGTCGGTGACAGCAAGCCCGCCTCCCCCCGTCCACCGATCCTCGGCCGGCACGCCGTGCGAAGTGGTGGACTCGTCGGCCTCCACTGACCTCATCGATTCACTTCCCTCTGCGTGAAAAGGGAAGGGCCCCTGCACGGGTGGGTCGCCACTTGTCAGCATGTCCTCATCCTCTAGGACGCCCCAATCCACGTTGACAGCTACCTCCTCGTCGTCGTCATCGTCATCATCATCATCGTCGTCATCCTCACTGCTCACGTCCTCTCCCCTATCCCGTGCCTCCTGCTTCAGTCATTTCGCCTTCTTCATCTCCTCCTTTGCTTTCTTGTCCCGCTCGGCCGCGAGCCGATTCGCCGCCGCCACAACCTTGTCCTTCGGTAGCGGAGCCAGACTATCCTTGAAGACTAGCCCCCTCGGCTAGCCCCAACATCACAAAAGCAAGTATGAAAAAAGGGAGATTCAGGAGAAAGAAAAGAGTGCGGGAGAAGAGGGCTTACAAATTCGAAGAACCTAGGCTCCGGCCGCATTGGAGGATGCCCGGGCACCAGATACACGATGTCGAGGACCCTGCCGGCGGAATCCTTCATCGGCTCCATCGGCTCCTTGATATGATGCGCCACTTCCGAATAAGGGAGCGCCTCGTCAACGAGCACCATCCCCTCGAACGATATCCCGGGCATCATCCGATGCAGGGGAAGCACACGCGCCATCAGTGGCGCCACCCTCCTCGCATGGTAGGCGCCGATAATCCCCGTCCCCTTTACACCCTGACCCTTCAGGGCATGGAGGGCGGAGAGAAGGTCAGAGATGTGTTTCTTGTCTTTAGACTGGACGCCTCAGCCCCACGACTCCGGAGCATCCACAATAAGACGTTTGGTGTACTTCGGTAGGGTGGCACTCACATCATCCCTAACATAAAACCACTGCGAATGCCATCCCTTATTGGATGTCGCCAGACGCATGTATGGGTAACCCTTCGACTGGGTATGGCGCAGATGAATGCTGGCACACCCCATCGGCGCGTGCACGTCTTTCCCCCCAATCTTCCTCTTCGACAGACTAATGTTAAAGAAGTACCGCCACAGATCAAAATGGGGATCGATCCCTAGGAAACCCTCGCACAGGGCAACAAACGCTGCCATGTGTTGAATCCCGTTGGGAGTTAGATGCTGCAGCTCTACCTCATAGTAATCCAGCAGCCCCTGAAGGAATCTATGTGTGGGTACCCCGAATCCCCACTCATGGAAGATGGCAAAAGAGACGACATACCCTTCCGGCGGCACTGGCTTGCCCTCGTCGCTAGGTACCAGCCACTCCTAGACGGCGGACAGCGGGCGGAGAAGGCCGCGGCGGACAAGGCCCTCCAGACACCGTGGGGTGATGTTAGATCTGCCCCACAACTCCATTGAGGCGATGGGGGGAAGGGCGGGCACGAGCTTGACGATGACTGCAACACGAGCGCAAGTCAGACGATGGTGGCGATATGGGCACATGTAGCTGGGGCGGTTGGCGGCGGATGTTTCAGGACTCAAAGGCAGGGGAGCGAAATACGGAACCCTGGGGGCGAACCCCATGGTTTTATAGGGGGCGACGGACGCGAGAAGGGCAACCGTCCGCCTCGATCTCTGGGACTGCCACGCGCGCCACCGCATCACGTCGCGGGACACGCGCCCGCAGTCCCTATCCTCTCACCCCAAAGAATCTAGGCGGACGGTTCGCCTTCCCCAGGCAAATCCGGACTCTCTACCCACCTGGGAAACGCAAGCCCCGAAGGCCTTTTTCTTTTCTCTTTGACCCACCTAGGGCCCAGAAACTCGGAGGCCGGCCCAACTAAGGTAGGATCCGTGAACAATTCAAAATCAAAGGCGAAAGTACCAGTTAGGTCAGCCCTGAATCAGTTCCCAGCGAATGGGATACCATGACCCACTCAGGAAAACATCCAGTTAACGAAAAGCCAAGTCCTTCAGCCTTACCCACGAAGGAACCGATACAACCCCCCAGGCGACTCTACTCGAATCACCCGGGGGCTCGGGGGCTACACCCATCGGGTGCGCTCGCGCGCACCCTCTGGCAAAAATAACATCGACGAAATCAGAAAAAACACCCTCCAGGCGGTTCTACTCGAATCACCTAGAGGCTCGAGGGTTACTGTCGGGGACCTAATACTGGGGTACCCCAGAAGGTGGAACCGATAACCACCGAACGTAAAAAACTTCTGGACGCATAAGGGCGCCGTTTCATCCCTTGTTCGAATAACAGGAGTTTGGTTCCACCCCGCCCAAACGCCTTTGGGACCGGCTCGGTCTCTCCCGAGGGCCGAGGGATAAGCTCCGTCTCGCCCGACGCCTTTAGGGCAGGCTCGGTCTCGCCCGAGGGCTGCGAGATAGTTTCCGCCTCGCCCGACCCCAGAGGGGCAGGGTCGGTCTCGCCTAGGAGATAGGGATTGGTCTTCGCTTCGCCCGATGGCGAGGAACGAGCCTCACCCTGCTCCGTATCTAAAGTTTGGATTCACCTTACCTGACCACTTCTCCCTGTTCCCTCAGGATGATAGAAACAGGGCAAGACAAGACGTTCGGGTCAACCATGGCTCCAAGAACCATACCCTGCGCCCTGACAAGAAAAGTACTACCAGGGGAGGACGGGACGGGTGCTTTACACCCTTCCGGGCGCCGCAGGGCCCGAAAGGTTGTATCGGTGCATGCTCCTCGCCTTGTAGAATTGTAGGCGCCACCTTCAATCCTGGGACACGGAACCCGATGAAGATATACGACAACCGCTACACTCCAGAAGAAGATTTGCTATTTCCACGAACGACGGGAATTCCGTCACCACGCTGTAGACCCGAGGGAGCGGCGCCCGCTTCCCGACCCCTCAGGTCCAAAGCTAGAAGGCCTTGACCTCGATGTTACTCCGGACCCCGATCCCACGACACTCCGACGAAGACTCACAAGAACCGGAAGACGTGCGGAGCAAGGCTGGGAAAGGCTAATGAGTCAAAACCACTGTACTACAGCCCATACCCTGAGTAGGGCAACATTCTGTAATCAACCTGACACTCTACAGGGATATCAGCAGTGTTGTAGGCACTTATCTTCCTTAGCACTCATCAGAATAAAGGACCGAACCGGGTAGACGTGAACCACAAGACTAGCTAAAGCCCTTATCCTTGTAAAGCCAGCCCCTTGATCTATAAAAGGGGATGCGCTTCTTAATGGAGACGGGGATCCCGATCTTCCGTCAGGTGATGGTAACTATCGTTGTGGCGGAGAATGACACACCGATCCGGCTTCAGATCGAAAGATCGAACGCTGCAATCTTAGCACCACAGCTCCTCTGGTTATCAACCGAGTCACGGACCAGATTGACCTCGCCAAGAAGGCTAATCCCTGCCTGCGCAACGAAGAACACAAGCAAGAACAAGAAAGATCGCAACCAAATTGCAGATGTATGATTAATCTCACGAGTTGGGGTCTCACAAACCGAAGAACGGCGAAACTGTTTCTTAACAGAATAATCTAAGCAAAACCCTAAACCCTAAAGTAGGTGGTGGCTACTGATTATATAGCCTAAGGGATGTCCAAGGATCCCTCTTCACGTCCTAAAGGTGTCCCAACACGTTACAAGGCCCAACGGCCCAAAAGAAGGTGTCGCAGCACCCTGACAGATTCTGGACGCTGACTTGTTTCGACGATTCCCGTTGATTCCGAAGAGCTTTTGATGTGAAACCACTTGGATTGGCTTCCTTATCAAATTATCTTTCCATCCATATGTGGATCATCGAAAACGGAGTTCGGATGCGTCCTGGGCGTCCGTTTTATTGCAGACTGGTCCTGATGGCCGAGGCAGACTCGAACTCGGATTGGACTGGGCCTCTGGCTTGGCTTGGACGTCCTTGCTGGCCTCCTAAGGTGGTGGCCAAGGAGGAGGACGTCCAAGGCCATCTCTTAGGTGTTCTCCATCTTCTTGGGGCGTGCTCCAACTTGGGCCGGGGTCCCAAGGATGTCTAACAAGCCCATGACGATAGTGTAGCTCCCACCAGAAATAGCGACAGAATATATTAGTAATTTGGAGGCCTTGCCGACGTGATATTGAGATGGGACCAGATCTATTTGAAAGCTTATCAAACAAGCTTTCCATCAAGTGCTCATTGACCTCGATCGTACTCCGGATGGATGAGTTATGGCCTTCCCAATGAGGCACTGTCGGGCTGCCGACGAACCGAAAGTTCAACTTTGATGAACTTCCATTATGAAACACATTTGAACCTACCATCAAATAGTGACATGTACATGTGGAACCAAGTGAATTATAACCAAAGCCACTATGCAAATGTAGGAATGAGCACACCTTATAATCATTGTTCGTATCCGAAGGTGCCATGTCCTCATCATCCTCCCCTTCTTGACAACAAACCGTCCTCGGTTTGGGATTAGATGAAGAAAACATTGTTGGTAGTAGCCAACATTGCTCCCCTTCTTGAAATTTAACATGTTTCTTTATAACAAATCTAGGGGAACTCGACATGACAAGATTATAGCAATTACAATCCTTTGGTTGATCATACTTTTGCACAATATAAGGAGATTTTAGATTTGAACAAATATAGACACGATGCACCATATACTCTCCTTTACAATTATATTTTCCAATAAAATGATATGTATGTCTTGAGAACCATGGCAAATCAGCATATGCATAAAGTTTCTCCTCTAAAGAACTAAGATTACACGGAACATCAAATTCAATGTAACCCAAAGTATTTGAAGAATACAATAATTTCTTTTCATCTTTTTCGATAGCAATGGGAAGCAATTTTTTATGTTCAGCATAAGTAATTGGTTCCAAAACATGTAAAACTAAAGCATCTTCAACCAATTCATCTTTGTCACAAGGAACATCAAGCAAATTATCATGGGACAAAGATAAATCAAGAGAGGGTTCCACTAACAATTGCTCTATGACAGCATGGTTTGTGGAAAAATTTAGTACATTAAGACAATTTTCACCTTCCGTGAGTGTAGGACCATAGGCATTACCTGTGTTCTCAGCAGGAGTAATAGGTGCATGGTGAAGTGATGGTTCTGAATTTGCATATGAGGTTGTGAGCTCCTCATTTTCTTCCACATCATCCTCTCGCTTATGTACATTATTCTGCAGAAGGTTAGTCATAGCAAGAGGAATAACAACAGACTCTTCCTCTAAATGGTGCACCTCAGCATACGAAGTCAAAATAGGAGGTAGATTAATAAAGGTTTCTCGCATAAGGAGTTTCATATCATTCCAAGTTTGAGGTTTATTAGAAGGATCTAAAGACTCCCACCAAGATAAAGCAGAATGTCGCAAAACACTAACTGCATTTTTTACCTTCCTCCTTGGACACATAAGGCGAGTAGCAAATATGTTATCGATAGCAATTTCCCACTCCATGTACTCATCAGCACCTATACCATCATAAGTCGGTGGATACGAACAACCTGTCATTGTAAACACAAAAACAAGGAACAAACAGTGAAGGTTATCCCTAATAATCCTACTACGCAGGTGGAGTGGTGCTGCCTCTCAAGATCACAGCAAAAGGAAACACCTTATCAAGCTCTTGCAAGGTTCTTACCAACGCAAAGCAGTGGACGGTACAACCGGTGGCTGGTACATGATACCTGTGAGGGTGTGACACCAAGATTGCAAGGGTCTTTTTCTGTACCGATCTGAAGTATATGTGGAGCTTGGGAGGCACGCAAAAGAACAAATATGTATATGTGGCACACAAGTCAGTGACAGACAGCAATATTGAATAAATGTCCAGAGCACTTGTCCTAGTTGCTGGCCTATACGTGTTCCTATCACCAGTTGTGATAAACAAGAGAGAAAACAAGGATGAAAGGAAACAAGTATTAAAGGTAGCAATGGATATGAACAAGGCAAAAGGTACCACAAACAATAGAGCTATTGAGTGTTTCTTATGTGCTCCTTTTCGATATCTTCTATTCTCTTTTACTATTTTTTCTTTTATTTTTTTGTCCAATCTTTTTTTTCTTGCTTTTGCTCTTTTGATATTTTTTTCTCAGCAAGGAGCACACAAGAATAAACCACAAAAAATTTGAGCTCAATTGAATAAAAGATGTGGCCTATAAAAAATTAGGACTGTGCTCTAAAAAGCATACCAAAACTTGTGGGCCCAGAAACTTAATTTTCCTAATCGAATTTCGCAAATCTAATTTTTGCGAACCCAGCAAAGCTGGGATGAAATAGATCTAAAATTTTCTGGCGTTCTCTGTCGATATAAATTTTTCCCCGTTTCGAGTTCGGATGCAAAAGTTATGACTGTTTTAAGGAAGCTGCTCGAATAAGGGTTTTAGTGGACACAAGATGTAAACCGATGGTGATACGGAATAGCGGCGGGTGAAGGGATCAACACAAACTAGAAAAGAACACAATCTAAACCAGCAACAAGACTTTGACCTAGGACACAAACTCAACAAAGCGGACTCTGAAACTGAAATATGCAAAGGCTATGGCGCGGAAGGTTCTAGGACAGGAAAAACGAGTATGGCATTGGACTATGGGATGAATGCGAAACACTCAAGCGAGGGAATAAATGTGAACCTGATGGTATACCTTAGCTCTGATTACCACTTAATGGAGACGGGGATCCCGATCTTCCGTCAGGTGATGGTAACTATCGTTGTGGCGGAGAATGACACACCGATCCGGCTTCAGATCGAAAGATCGAACCCTGCAATCTTAGCACCACAGCTCCTCTGGTTATCAATCGAGTCACGGACCAGATTGACCTCGCCAAGAAGGCTAATCCCTGCCTGCGCAACGAAGAACACAAGCAAGAACAAGAAAGATCGCAACCAAATTGCAGATGTATGATTAATCTCACGAGTTGGGGTCTCACAAACCGAAGAACGGCGAAACTGTTTCTTGACAGAATAATCTAAGCAAAACCCCAAACCCTAAAGTAGGTGGTGGCTACTGATTATATAGCCTAAGGGATGTCCAAGGATCCCTCTTCACGTCCTAAAGGTGTCCCAACACGTTACAAGGCCCAACGGCCCAAAAGAAGGTGTCGCAGCACCCTGACAGATTCTGGACGCTGACTTGTTTCGACGATTCCCGTTGATTCCGAAGAGCTTTTGATGTGAAACCACTTGGATTGGCTTCCTTATCAAATTATATTTCCATCCATATGTGGATCATCGAAAACGGAGTTCGGATGCGTCCTGGGCGTCCGTTTTATTGCAGACTGGTCCTGATGGCCGAGGCAGACTCGAACTCGGATTGGACTGGGCCTCTGGCTTGGCTTGGACGTCCTTGCTGGCCTCCTAAGGTGGTGGCCAAGGAGGAGGACGTCCAAGGCCATCTCTTAGGTGTTCTCCATCTTCTTGGGGCGTGCTCCAACTTGGGCCGGGGTCCCAAGGATGTCTAACAAGCCCATGACGATAGTGTAGCTCCCACCAAAAATAGCGACAGAATATATTAGTAATTTGGAGGCCTTGCCGACGTGATATTGAGATGGGACCAGATCTATTTGAAAGCTTATCAAACAAGCTTTCCATCAAGTGCTCATTGACCTCGATCGTACTCCGGATGGATGAGTTATGGCCTTCCCAATGAGGCACTGTCGGGCTGCCGACGAACCGAAAGTTCAACTTTGATGAACTTCCATTATGAAACACATTTGAACCTACCATCAAATAGTAACATGTACATGTGGAACCAAGTGAATTATAACCAAAGCCACTATGCAAATGTAGGAATGAGCGCACCTTATAATCATTGTTCGTATCCGAAGGTGCCATGTCCTCATCACTTCTCCCATAGAGGGGGGAAGAGGAAACAGCGAGACCAATACACACAGTCAAGCGGCTACGAAGCTCTTGACCTCCTTTCAACCCTTTCATCAGAGACTTGGGATCAGTCCCTCTCTCGATCGTTTGTACCCTTTACTACAGACCGTTCACGGTGCTAATAACACAAGCAGCAGCAAACTGGACGTAGGAACATTCGACCCGAACCAGTATAAATCTTGTGTCCTTTAGCGCTCCATCCAGGCCTAACGCGTATTACTATAAATTTATTTGCCGGTGCTTGTACGAAACACCGACAAGCTCCAAACAAACATTTGTGGCTCACAGCATAGGTTGATTCCAGTAATAATAATCAGCAGATAAAATTGTGTGATGATAGACTGGTAGCAACAGGACGCTGCTTGTTGCCCCCCACACACCAACACAAAATCCCATTGCATTTGTAACTACACAGGAGCGAAAAGTTGTCAAAAAATTGTTAGGAATGTCTGGTACAATGAAATGCCACTTCAAAACTAGCTCAACATACAAGGGCAGACAACATAAAGCAGAAAAGAGATGACACAGGAACTTAATCTACTTTCGGATTTCTGATAACCTCATGTATGATACAACTCACTCTATACAGAGGCATACACAGCCAGCCTAACCTGGTTGCTCCATGGCAAACTGGAAGGTGAAACGTGTCAAACAATACTCTTCAGATTTTTTTTCTAAAAATAAGAGGCATGTATGAATAGGGCATCTCTACATCTGCAACGATGCAAAAAATTGTGGCCAAGACTGAAGACAGTTGCTGGCGTAGCCATTATGAACACGGGCAGGAGAACCATCTTCAGATCAGTGAGTCGTATCGCGCTATTCAGATGAACTGTGGCGTTCTCCATATGCAGGCATGGTGTAATCCTCACTCACATGAGTAGATGAGCATGGTGTGTGCTTGGCCACCATTCATCAACCATTAAAATGAGATAGCTATGTATGTCAGAAAATTATCTTCTTCAAAATCAGAAGTACTATCATGATGAAGATCAGAATGACAAGGACAGTGGCACACATCACCATGCCCCCTTTCTTCTGGGTCCTCTCAGCCTGCAGAACAGACGGACCAAGATATTAGACCACAAGTGAAGCAGCTACTCTTCTTTATTTCAAGCAACGCTATTGGGTTCTGTAAGTGAAGCACACATGATCACCATGGAACCTCAACATAATGCACACATTTAACAGTAATGAATACATAGAGGAGGAGGAGGGGGGGGGGGGGGGGGGGGGGGAGATCATAAAGGCACAAGAAAGTGCCTGCAGTAAGCAGTAAACTGAAGCCTGAAGGGTTGGTTAAAAATTTAGTAATTTACCGCCCCAGTCGCGGAAAATGACATCTTTTACAGACATGGAAATAAAGGCAGGGTGGTATGGTTTAATGACAATCAGGATATTTCGAGATAATATACCAGCTAAAAAGGTGAAATATTTTACTCGCATGATTTCCACCGACGGCAAAAAATTATGGGTACCCTGAAGGCATATATAACAAAAGACCAAATCTCTACACACCTATCATGCTATTCAAAAAAACAACCAAGCACCATACAGCTTAAAGTCCTACCAGCAGCATAAAGGCTTGGTTCATCATTACTAAAGGTCCATTGTTACAGAAATGTATACAGCGGAAACATTAGTGAGGGTAAATATGATTTGAGGATGAAACCTTTTGTAACTGTTTGTAACCCTCCTCAACTGAAGCTGCAACGTTCTGTATGTTGTAGTCTATCCGATCGATGATGGTTCCCTGTTTGAAGTAAGAAATCAAGAGTCTGGTCCCAACTAGTTATCTAAAACCAATATTGACAATTAATCAGGGTTTCATATACCTGATCAATCACGAGAACTGAAAGATCCTTCATGATCTGTGCAAGTTCGTTGACTGATTCAACAACCTTCAAGCCACAAACAATAATAAACAGACTTCAGAACATGTGCTGTCAAAAAGAGAATAAAAATGCGGTTGACAGAACCATCAGAGAAATAAATAAAAACTCACCTGCTCAATTTCTCTCTCCCTTTCTCTAGTGAACGCTTCGCTTTTCTTAAGTTTTGACATCTGAAACTCAGTGAAACCCTAGTAACAAAATACAATTATGAATTACATCAATAACTTAAACTTTAAAGAACTAGTTGCACTTCTCATCATCTGTTGGTCTGGATCCCAACAAGTATATTCTTAACACAATAAATTCAAATTCAGCCAAATCTATCATGCATGGATAATAAAAAATTCTAAAAAAGAAAGAAATGAAATACTGACACAATAAAGGATAGATAGTGCCGAAGAATTTCCTAAAGCATCATTGCAGGACTATACTCTGGATGGTGAATGCATGGTTGTGCTGTTATGTTTAATTGGGCCAATGTTAATTGCTACAACAAGATAAGGAAGTAAAAGAAACTTCTTGCATTTTACTCACATATATCATATACAGCATATATTACTAGTCAAGTGCCCATCTCTTACAATGGGCCTCAAATAACGATACCACAGCCTCTAATGAAACGGAGTGCACCATGCCCTTTTCAATCAGTTCAAAGTTGCTAGGCAAAAGGACCAGGTACTACCCAGGTGCTTGTCATAGTATATAGCTTAGTATCCAATCTTATTCTCCATTCATAATCTATTTTATGCTATCCAAAGCAGTGTGTTTGCAGCCAAAAGAAAAAATGTGTGTGTGGTAGGGTGGGAAGTGTTCTCTGTACACAGATGTGGATATCAACAGTGCTAATATAAGGTTTCAGGGAGGCATAATACAGAGTTATCCATTTCCACAGACAAATTTAATATCAGCATCCAGCCCCAGCCACAGCCACAGCATCAAGGAGGAGGAGAACTGAGTTACCCATAATGGAAACCCGATTCAAAGACTGAATTATGAACTGTATAACTAACCCAAATAAACAAACACCAGTGCACATAAGGCAGAACTTCGTCGTTATTATTTTGTCTTTTACCTGTAATTTTTTTTTATTTTTCTATTTATGCATAAAGAGGGAAGCATGTCCTGTCAAGAAAATGTTTATTTCTCTAGTATGGAAGTCACAAGGAGTCCCGGAGAGTGAGCAAGTGTCGAATAAAGATTTTCCCCCTTGAACATGCAGGAGAGCTTTGTGTCATTTCATTAAGATAGAAAAAGAATTGTACAAATGTACAAAGAAAGGGGAGAAAACACATAAAGCCTCTCCCAAACACACTCCTCTTGTTAATATCTACTATGCGGCTAACATCCCATATCTAGTAAAGACTGACTCATAGTGCATTAAATCTGACATAAGTTACTATAGGCACTCCTCATGCTAATATCAAATATGCAGAGACAAAAAGAATCACCAGAATCAAGCATGTAAAGACCAAAATAAAACATACCACATCGTCAGACTCATCGTCTTCAAATGTAGACTTCGTCCCATTTATATTCATTTCCAAATCAACACCATCCTGACCCTGCAAAGGTATTCGTCAACAAAGATATCAGTCAGGGTTGGACAAGCATTCTATCAGCACCTAATTATCTGATGATGCCAACAGAAGGGAACCTCTTTTTGTTGGCGAAGCTGCTTTAAATATGATGACTGCTTTTTCCGGAACTCCATTGACAGGTTTTGCAGGTCTGTAGCAAGAGAACGCTGCACATAACAGCCAGGGGTATTTGTCCATCAAACAGGGAAAAAAAAGAACAAACTGTCACTCTTTAACTTGTAACTGCCAATGATAAATAAGGTTCTATCATCACCTGGACATTCTTTCGGACATTTGAATCCTCTGACGAATCTTTCATGGACAGCTTCTGCAGCCTCTTCTCGGACCTCTTGAGCAAGCCCGTTACCTCGTGTGTGAGAACCTCAATTGCTCGTTGGTCGTCTCTGCCATCGCCAAAGGATGGCATCAAGGCTTTGGCATGTGCCTTAGCCAGCTCCGCCATTTTTGTCCTTGCCCGCTGCATGTTTGCAGATATCTCTTCGGAAACATCCACCCAGGCTGGGGGTAGCCCGACTGTCACAGCGCCTCTTCTGAAACACAGAAACCAAATGTCAAACACCATTACAGCTTACTGCCTAAGCCACTGATCACTGACCAACATGCTATAACAAGTCTTCCATTCGCTCGATCTAGTGGTGGAAATCCATATCCCCAGTAAGGCTACACAGGTCGTTGCCTCCTAGCAATTAGCAAATACACAAAGGCTTGACTAGATCAGACAAGCTAGTGGGCGAGTCTAGTGCTCTGCAATTCAACCAATTCATTTGAGTCGCCGGTGAATTAGCTCACTCTACTCGTTAGCATGGTCAAATGCCTCTCGATCTAGCTGAGAAACTCCCATCTCGCAACCCCGCGTCGCAGCTAGCAACCTCTAGTGATCCCCAAACGGCACAGAGACCAGACGAGATGCGAGGGGGGTGTTGTGAGTTGGAGGTGGTGGCACCTGGAGCCAGAGGGGTCTTCGGTGCTGAGGGGCGCGTAGGGGCGGTCGGAGAGCAGCAGCGAGGCCATCTCGATCACCGGCCCTCCCCCGCCCCCGCCGGACGACGACGGCGCCCCGGCCGGCGCGCGGACGTGCCGCAGCGCGTCGCGGTACTTGCGGTAGAGCGGCGTCCGGTTCCGCGTCGCCATGCCGCGGGCGCGGGCGCGGGCGCGTGAGATCTCGACGGCGAAGGCGTTTAGGTGGGGGCTCGGCGAGGAGGAATTGGAGAGTTGATGCGCGACGCCGTGGGGGGAGGACACGGTGGCGTGGGAGTTGAGGGAGGGGGGGGACTTCTCTCTGCTTCACTACCAAGGAAACAATGGCGCAGTGGAACGCGCGTATTGGGCTGCTTTTTTGGGCCTTCCCAGATTCAGCTGGATCGTGCACTTCCGCTGTTAAGCATTGGGCTGGGCCGTGATTGCACATTGCTGGTCTGCTGCGACAATTGCAAGCTTGCTCTTTTTCACATGCTTTTGTGGGCTGGGTACCTCCGTAGGGGCATGTTTGGTTCGTTAGTCCATGGAACTATACTGACTAAAACAGAGACTAAACTTTAGTCTATAACCTTTTTTTTCAAAGGATTAAATGAGACTAAAGACCATTAAGGTAGTTGAACAAAGACCAAAACGCCCCCCTTCTCCTCTTCCCCTGCCGCCATCGTTGCTCCTCTCCCTTCCCACCGTGCTCTCCGAGAAGCTCGTGAGCCATCGAACGCCCCCCTTCTCCTCTTCATCGGACGCGTCGGCGTCCTCGGACACGCCCCAGCGGGGAGCTCCTAGATCCACGAGCCACGCCCACCGTGGAGAGCTCCCAGCGGGGGGCAGGGCGGCGTAGGGAAAAGAGGGGCGCGGCGACGGTCACGGCCTCAGCTCCGGTGGCAGTGTCGGAGATGGCCGGGGTCCTGGGGGCGACATGGCTCAACGTCCTCCTCCCTTCATCTCAACCGAGAACTACAGCAAAGAGAGGGAGAGAGGGAAGGAGAGGGCGAGGCGGAGGGAGCAGGGGTGGCGTTCGTGGGGTGTGGGCGCGGTGGCGGGGAAGAAGCGGGCGGCCGCGCGAGGGAGAGAGGGAGCCGCGCGCCACGTGAGGGAGGAGAGAGAGGGAGGGACATGGGCTGTCCTTTTGGGCTAGTAGTCCCAAATAGTCATCTTTCAAGGGACTACAGGACCAACCCACTTTAGTCCCTCTTTTAGTCCGCCTATTTGGCAATTTAGGGACTCTAAATGGAATTAAAATGGGGGACTACTGAATAGTCCCATGAAACCAAACAGACCCTAAGTCTATCCTGTTCGACGAAATTGTTTTGGGCCACATAATCGTCTCCTTAGAACTGAATTTTAGAGCGACATGATTTTTTTTTGAATGAAAACCGTGGGACAAAGAACCCCCCAGGCGGCTTTAGAGCGACATGATTGAACTACGAAATCTTCCCCTCTGGCTAAACTTGTCATTCAGGACAAGATTTGGTCAAATCTTATTAAAACTAAAATCATCAATGACTATTGTATTATTTAGTTTACGTTCTACCTCATTTTCCAAATTATAAGTCATTCCGGCTTAACTTTTGCTACGCATCTAGAGATACACTATATCTACATGCATAGCTTTGTTATGTACATAGAGAAACCAGAGCAACGCCTTATAATTTGAAACATATGCAGACAACGCAAAGCCAAATATGCTCATTATTTTCTGACAACTCTTTTGTCTGATTCTATAAGGACTTGTTCCGTTGTAAATCAATCTAAGGGGTTGGAGGATTTTGACTTGCCTACTAGGGGTTTAAACCCTCTGAATCACCTCCAACCTTCGTTAAATGAAGAATAACCGAACAAAGCCTATAAGAAAACAAATATGTTCATTATTTCGTTTTCAGAACTGATCTGGTGCTGCCCGGCCGCTTGGATCTGTACGCCGACGAAGATATTTGCGCAGGGGCAGGGACGGCCAAGGGCCAACTGCAATGTGCGGCGAGCTGGTGCTCGATCTCATTGGATGGCGATGGCGCTGGCGCTGGCGCTGGAGTGGATCGGGATTCATTTCGGGGCACCCCATGTGTGGCGTCGTCCTCAGCCCTCGGCCCTTCACCAACCACCTGCAGCCTCGTCCTGTTGTCTCATTCGCTCACCCAGCGCCGCAGCTGGCCCGAGCGGAGTGCAGCAACTGCAGGTGCAACTCCTGGCCCGGTCGTACTGTACTGAACTGGCACCGTCCCATGACAAACAAACCCCCATCTTTTCACTCGGCCAAGCGAAACAAACGGGCAGGGATGAAGGATGGGATCTCACGCTCCCCTTTTTTTGACTGCCGACGACTGTGACCAGTACATAACCGCCCTACCAGCACATGCTAGCTGCCTAGCCCTAGGTTCACACAGTTCAGTCGGAGTGCCAGTGACTGCCTGTCCCAGTGTCCCTTGTGTTGCCTGCTGCCGGGCAACAGTTTGACTGCTGTGACAGGATCGGACACGCACATCGGCACATGATCCAGGCATCCAGCTGAATGCTTTGCTCTAGCTCTGCCCCTGCGGGCTGCGGCTGTACATGAAACGAGACTAGTGGAGTGGAATTGAAGCACTCGCGCTCGTGACGCGAGCATGGTAGTACTCACTGATGGCGCAGCCCTGCTGTAAGCCGTGTCGTATTAGCCAACTAATGGCACTCAACTACGCCTACAGCGGCCGCAGGCCCGTCGTCTCACGGCTTGCCCGATCCCTTTCACTTCAGCGTGTGAGCTCCAGCCTCCAGCCTCGTCTCGTCTGCTGGCTGGGCCTGGGCGCCGATGCCCGGTGGAGCTTTTGGTGGTGCCGTGTTGGTGGTGCCTGGCAAGTGGCAACGTGGTGGCTGATCAGGAAGAGTGAGGTTCGGAACTGGAGTGGCTCCAAGGGCAAGCTGCTAGTCCCAGCGTGTCAATGTGAACCTGAAAAACAGGGCAATGCTCTTGTGCTCACGAGTCATGACCGTGGCAAAAAGATCCGTAAAAGTATAACTGGCACTAGTCACCGGCGTCGGGTTTATAAACACATGGTCCCTAATGGGTTTGGTTCTCAACAAAAGCTCGGCCCAGCAGACGACATTACAAACAATGCGTAACTCCTGAGCCGGCCCAGATACCTAACAACAGGCCGGAAGAGCGATCCAGTCTCCGACCAGAAGACCTGACCAAGGAGGAGACGACGTTCGCTTCCGACTTCGACCCGCTTCTCCGACCGGAAGGCCTGACCAAGGAGGGGAGGACGCTCGCTTCCGACTCCGACCCACTTCTCCAACCGAAAGTACACCGAACCTCTGCTTACAACTCTTCTCCGACCGGCGCGGTCGGAGCCGACTGGAAAACGACCGAACGGGGACGCCCGCTCGGTAAGGACCCAAGAATCAGGCGGAGCAGATAAGGCAAGGCACTCAAGTCAACCGCAATATCGAGGACCGTACCCTGCACACCTGCAGGATAGTACTATCAGGCCATGTCAGAACATAAACAGTGTTGTGGGCGCCGACATTTATCCTACAGTATGGCAGGCGCCAACATTTGCCATACCAGAAGAACACGATGGAGCCTACCACATGCATCTGGTCGTCAACAGTACTGTAGGCGCCGACAAACCGTCTTGTACCCGACGGCGTGGGCAACAAGACTAGGTAGCACACACTCTCTCTCTCACTTGTAAGGCCATCTCCTTCACCTATAAAAGAGGATGCGCTCTCTCCTAAGACGGACGGATCATTCCGACTCGCTCTCTGCTAAGGTTTAGACATTCTGAGCATTCGAACAGTTTTATGGCTCTAGAACTCTAAAGCTACACATAGCATACGTTTCAATACTTAGCGCACGTAGGAGTTTCCGTCACTCTCGGCCCTTCGGTCCAGAGTCCGATCGGACATCTAACACCCCCATCTTACTCACACTCGTTTGTAACCCCACAGCAAACTTCGAGCACCTGGGCTCAGGAATAAAGTCACCGACCGACTCAAACTGGACGTAAGGCACGTTGTCTGAACCAGTATAAACCCTGTGTTATTGAGTGTTAGGCCACATCCGATCACAACATACGGCAAAACGATAAATGTTTACTTGTTGATCACTTTTTGCACCGACAGTTAGCGCCGTCCATGGGAAGGACGTCATACGTTCACGCTTTTGGTTATCGGATGGCCCGCCTTTCTGCCATCTTCGGCATGGCGGGCTCAAGCGATACGACTCGCTTCGGCTCGTTGGAGTTTTCCATTCTCCCACCTGTTGGGATGTGGGTTTCTCCCATCTTCGAGCCACCCCAGACCTTCCTCTTTGGAAGCCTAGACTTCATCGCTGACCAGCTCGGCGTGATTTGCCTTTGTGAGGAGGCACTTGTCCCGACGCCCGTCGAAGGAAGAGCGCCCTCCGTCGGCTCTGGGCCACCCGGCGACCTCAACGACGAGGCACCTGCACTCCACTCCGAACCCATGCTGGGCTCAAACCCCTCTGTGAGTAACGTACATATTGTTCTTTACTCGCTATTTAATATCTTCCGCCGACTCTCCAAAGGGACCCTGTTGTCCCAACCGTGACCGCCATGCAACCGGTTCCCCTACGGCCTCGCGTCCCCCATAGACGCGTACGTGCGGGGGGCTCTGAAGGATGTTGACGCTGACTCCTCTCACATCTGAATTCGTGGGGATGGCGGGCTACGCCCTCACCGCTTTCCACGACCTCGTGAATGACGAGATTGAAAGTGAGGGCTCCAGCATCGGCGACATTGTGGCACCTAACCATCCTCTGACCCAAGAATGCGCTATGGCAGACGCTCCGAGATAGCCATCGGTGGTGGCAGAGTCCCTACAGACTCACACCCCTCTAGACCATCGTGCGGAGGCCCTCGCACGTGTGCAGGAGCACGACACGGAGCTACGACAAAGGCGACAGAGCCAGCAGCCACCTGTGCCAGCACGCTCGGCGCAGCACGCTGTGCCCCACACGCATAACCCGGCGAGCGGTGCCCGGGGTCACGCCTGCCAGGTCTAGCGCAACATCATGGATAGGGGGAACGATCCCCCATAGTTTGCTCGGGCTAGCCAGAACATCGTCGCTGCGGCGATGCTTCTATGCGGCCTTCTAGAGCCTGACAACCCCCAGGAGCAGGCGATCCACCAGAACCTCCGGACGTTGGTGGAAACCACCGCCATTCAATAGGCGGAGAGCTCCATGTCGTGACACCAACTCGCGGCCTCTCTCCCTACCGGGGGAATGGGGGCACACCAGTCAAACCGCTCCATCCGCTCACCACTATAGTCGTCGAGCGTGGAACAGGAGGCCGCAGCTACACCATGGCCTGACCCGGCGCCCGCTCCACACCGGTCGCCTGTGCGCAAATGGCTCAGGCCAAACCGAGACGCTCGCAGCATCATCAACAATCAACATCAAGCCCGGCGTGATGATGATGTCTATCAAGGGGTGGTGAGATAAGGCAGCATGGGCCTCGATCGAACCATCGAGGGAAGTTGGGAAACACACCCTAGGCATGGTCACCGACCAGACGATCGAAGTCCTAGCCCGAATGACCCGGGACCACGGGCCTTTGGTCGTCGCATCCAGAGAGCGTCGTTCCCACGGCGTTTTTGACCACCCACCAACATCACCAAATACACCAGGTAAACAAATCCTGATATATGGCTTAAAGACTTTTGGCTTGCCTACTGAGCCAGAGGAGTGGATGATGACCACTTCATCATTCAATACCTTCCCATCTATGTGGGGGAGCATGTTCGAGCATGGCTCAAATTCCTCCCACCTGACATCATCTGCGACTAGGTGGATCTCAAGAGGATCTTCATCGAGAATTTCCAAGGGATGTATGTTCGCCCTGAGAATTCCTAGGACCTCAAGAGTTGCTAACAGCAGCCCAACGAGTCACTGTGGGATTACATCCGTAGGTTCTCGAAATCATGCAACTCTCTTCCTAATGTTGCTGACACGGATGTCATTAGTGTGTTCCTCTCTAGGACAACCTATGAGTCCTTGATCCACAAGCTCGGTTGTGTAAAGCCCTGTACCACCCACGACCTGCTCGATGTCGCCACGAACCACGCCTTCAGTGAGAAGGTTGTTGGAGTGGTCTTTAGTGGAAGCCAAGATAAGGGCAAGGCCAAGCACGAGGACCAAGACGAGGGCCCCCCACACAAAGGGGCAAAAAAACAAGAAGGATCAGCGCCGACCAGCCAACTCCGCTTTGGTCGCCACGGCTGATCACGCGGGCAAGCAACTCCAGCAGGGCCAGCCCGACCACTTCGACAAGCTCATGGAGAGTCCATGCACCAACCACGCCTATCCTATCAAATACCTCTATAAAGACCATGAACTCCTCAAGCGCTTTCTATGACAGGCTGGTGGACCCAAAGAAGGAAAGGGCAAGGAGGCAGCGGCCAAGAAAGGAGGCATGGCGGGTAAGGATGGGGATGGTTTTCCCAATCCTAAGGAATGCCTCATGATCTTTAGGGGATCTGATGCCATCTACTCCAAGCGCTAGCACAAAGTGCGCTACAGAGAGGCATGCGTCGTCGAAACGGTCATCTCCTCCTTCCTTAGCTGGTCAGAATCTTTGATCATTTTTTATTAGAGGGACCATCCTTCCCACGTCGCTAGACTAGGTCGCTACCCACTCATCGTCGTGTTGACACTGTTTTTTGCATGTGTCAAAATGATCAGAGTGGGCTAATCGGTAGGAGGAAAGTTACTGTATACGCTGACAGCCGATGAAAATCAGCTTGTAAAGATGGTTGCCGATGAATGGTGGTGATCGATGGAGAGGTTGATTTAGGCTCGGGCATTGCCGATAAGGTTGGAGATGTTATTGTCGATGCCGATGAAGGAAGGCTTTAAAACTACTATCGATGAAACAGGAAGTATGCCGATGGAAAGGAGGTCGGTGAGAATTCCATCGTAATTGAGGTGGACAGGGAAATAGATAGGAGTTGATTTTCTTTTCTATATTTGTTAGAGTATGATTCATGTAAGAGTCACGTGTTTCCTTAGATATGGACTTGGTGTCCTAGTCGTATTTGGTTATGTCTCTTTAGATCAGGGTATAAATATAGATTGAGGGGCAATGTAATATATATCAATCAATATCAAAACCAATTTTTACTCCTATTTGCATCTACTTACTTTTCGGCGACTTTGTCAATTTGCATATTTTTTCCTTTTTACGAGTTCTCATTGATTCGGCGAGTTGCATCGCTTCAGTGCGACCTTCGGTGATTCTCGAGTTCCGCGTGAGTATCTCTTGGCTGTGACTTCTGGACGTATCGCTGTTGTCAGGACCAAAGTGCTCGTATCTTCATCATTGTCGATTAACAGGTCAAATCGACTGGCATGCTTTGGATATCGATTCGGGTATTAGCCCTTTGTGTTTGCAGATCCACTTTTGCATCAACACATCTTTTGGCATGCCCAGTGGGACCAAATCAATCCGATCAATATGTTCAATCTCGAGATCGATTTAGGGAACATTATCACGGTATCAGAAGAAGATCTTAAGGAAGAGCAGAGGCAGGCTATGGAAAAGGCTGTAGAAGAATACAGGCAGTTTTGTCTGAAATCGTTTAGCCTGAACAAGAGTGGACAAGTCATCCAGAAGCAAGATTTGTCGTTGCCTCGGCAGGTTACCTTTGACTCCAATCCTGGTAAACTTCAAGAGATGGTTAATTCTACAGTAAATCATGCTTTGATTAATCATTCCAATGTGTTGTCCAATACTGTTCATAATGCTGTGGTTCGAACTCTCAAAGAAGGACAAGCGTCACCGCATTACGTTGGGCCTGCCTATCACCAACCAGAGCCGGCATCTATCAATACTCCATCGGCTCCCTTGGCCGTTGTGGGTACAGAAGTTACTTCTCCTCCAGTATCGGCAGGCTTACCTAATATTCAATCTACACCGATACGATCAGATCTGATACTACCAGGAGGACGAGTTCAGCTTAATACAGATCTATCGGCATCAGCTATGTCAGGCCCTGTGTCTCAGAATAGCCAGATTCCTGCTAATTGGTGGGGATATGGTATGCCTCCGGAGTCATCTGCTTTCAATCCTGGGTTACCTCAAGTGTTTAATGTAGTAGGAAAAGCTCCTATACCATCGGCTATTTCACCGATGGCTCAAGTGTCTCAATATGTCACAGCAACTACTGTGCAACCAACTCCAGGAGGTTTCCAGATGCCTTTGGTTCAAACACCCAATTCAAGTCCATCGGCAAGCTTGCTACCAATGCAGCAGAAAGCCCTTGCTATGAGTCAAACTGGGGTTCAGTTCATGCCTCAAGCTGGTTATAATTATCCAACAATGCAGCAAATTACCAGCCATCGGTAAGTTTTATACCGATGAGTTCTAATAATGGTTGGTCAGGACAGTTACCTGTTCAACATACAGTTCAGCAAAATTAGCAGGTTGTAGGGATTCAACAAGGTCATATGCAAGCTGGTTTCTAAAATCAAGCATCGGCAGCTCAGCCGATGAATCCTTTCCAATAGGTTAATGGACCACAAGTAACGGCAAATATGTCGATTGCTGGAGATCGTGGGCCACAAAGATATGTGGAGGGATATCAGTAGGCACCTCCTGTAGAAATTTAGCCAGTTCGTCAGCAGGAGGCTGATGCTTTTTGGGCCGATAAGATAGCAGAAATTATGAAGGATCAGTTTGGGATAAATCCCAAGGTCAATACTTATTCTTATCGGACTCCATACCCTCCTGCATATGATTTAATTCCTCTCCCAAATTGGTACAAGGTACCAGATTTCACTAAATTCTCTAGGCAAGATGATACATCAACAATGGAACACGTTAATCGTTTCATTATTCAATGTGGAGAGGCAGCTAGCAGAGATGAATTGAGAGTTCGATTATTTTCATCATCTTTGTCTGGATCGGCATTTACATGGTTCATTTCATTACCACCAAATTCTATTATTACTTGGGTTGATCTAGAAAAACAATTTCATAAGTATTTCTTTGCTGGAATCCATGAAAAGAAGCTTACCGATTTAGTAAAATTGAGACAGCGTAATGATGAATCGGTAGAAATCTTTGTGCAAAGGCTACGAGATGTAAAAAATAAGTGCTACAGCCTGGTACTGGATGATCGGCAGCTTGCCGATCTGGCTTTCCAAGGGTTATTGCCACATCTTAAAGACAGATATGCTTCTTAGGAGTTTGAAAGCCTCAGTCATCTTGTGCAAAGGATCTCTGATCAAGATACTAGGGTTTTTGAACCTAAAAAGAATTGGAGTAAAAAAGTATCATTTGTTGAAGAAGTAGGAGATTCTGATTCTGATGAAGAACCAGTTATCGGCTTAGTTGAGTGGGTTAAGAATAAAAAGTCGATATCTTGTCCCTTTGGTCAAAAAGAGCCAGAAAAGTTTACCTTTGATATCACCAAGGCCGACAAGATATTTGATCTTCTGCTTCAAGAGGGCCAAATTAAGCTGTCACCTAATCATATGATCCCATCGGTAGAAGAGTTGAAGAAGATCTTGTACTGCAAATGGCACAATGCAACTTCACACAGTACAAATAAGTGCAAGGTGTTTAGGCAATAGTTACAATCGGCTATTGAATCTGGGAGAATTAAGTTTGGTACTTCCAAGGCCCAGAAGCCGATGAAAATTGATCAACACCCTTTTCCAGCAAATATGTTGGAGGCCAAAGGGAAGACCAAGGTATTGACGTCAGAGGCTGCTGAGAAAAATGCATCAGTGGATCCCCAACATCGGATAACTACCGATGATGCAAAAAGTAAGGGTTTGCTGGGAGAAAGCAGTAGTTCCAAAAAAACCTCCTCGACCTGGCATTGTGATTACCCATCGAAGGCAGCAGGAGGGTTGGCGTTAGCATAAGGACCGATATCGACAACAGCAAGAAGAGAGACGTCGGGAAGAATGGTATCGGCATAAAGATCATTGGAGGTGTCCGTTTTTCATCCATTGCTGGGAAGAAGGTATTAAATTGCCAACTGTTGAAAATTGCCCTGAGTGCAATGGTTATTATGAGGTCAATCGGTTAGAAAGAAGGTTTCAATCTAGCAATCAGGGTTTATTTATCAATGAGCCGATCAGAGGCAGAGCATCAGTGCATGATCGGCTAGGGGGCAGACTTAGTGTACATGAAAGGCTTGGTAAACGTGCTGGATATTTTCTAAGGAATCAAGAGGAGCTTGAGGAGATGGCAAACGCAAGAGTTCCCGATGAAGAAATATTCTATAGGGACCCTAATATACGCCGTGTAGAATCAACTGGGACCTGTTATCAGCCGATTTGGAAAACCAAGTTTCCTCGATGGTGCCCGGAGGGTCTGACAAAGACACAGAAAAGGAGGATGCAACCTGAGCATCAGGAGGATTTATACTAAGAGGAAAATTCCTCCAATGAGAGGTCCGGTCATCAGCAGTGGCAGGTAAAACACAAAAATAAGGGTCCATCGGCAGATGTTAATATGGTATTCATGTTGCCGATGGAGTTTTTGGCACTATCTGATAATGAGGAAGAAGTTGTTCTCTCTGATCAAGTAGCTCAGTTGACACTAGATCCAATGATGGCTGTTTTTGAGAAACCTACCGATGACGAGAGATAGCATCTTAAGGCTTTGTTTGTGAAAGGCAGAGTTGATGGGCAGCCTGTATCTAAGATACTTATCGATGGAGGGGCTATGATTAATATTATGCCTTATGTGATGTATCGGAAACTTGGTAAGGGAGATCAAGACTTGACCAAAACCGATATGATGCTAAAGGATTTTGAAGGCAATGTGTCACCGGCTAAAGGGGCAGTATGCGTTGAATTGACCATCGGTAGCAAAACCTTACCGACGATGTTCTTTGTTATTAATGGCACGGGTGCATATAATCTGCTTCTAGGGAGGGATTGGATTCATGCTAGTTGTTGTGTTCCTTCTACAATGCATCAATGCCTCGTACAGTGGATTAGGGATAAGATTGAGTTTGTCCCTGGTGATTCTTCTTATATCATCGCATCGGCAGAATCAGATACTTATGAGCGAACTAAATGCATATCAGGAGAAGTTTGGGAAAAAGAGTTCCTTAGAGTTACTGATTATGAAATTCCACCGATCCAAGCAGTCGGTTCTGAAGAAGAGTTTTAATGGATAGGTTTGCCGATGATGGAAAATTAGGTCAAGGGTTCACATCGGCAGATGATTTAGTAGAAGTAGATATTGGTGATGGTGATAGGCCAAGACCTACTTTTATTAGTGCTAAGTTAGATTCCAAGTGTAAGTAGCAAATAACTGATTTGTTAAAAGAGTATAAAGATTGTTTTGCTTGGGATTATACTGAGATGCCTGGATTAGACCAATCGATAGTTGAACATCAGTTACCTATCAAATCTGGATTTCGGCCACATCAGCAGCCAGCGCGCCGATGCAACCCTAATATCCTTCCTGACATTAAGGCCGAAATAACTAAATTAATTGAGGCAAACTTTATTCGGCAGTGTCGATATGCAGAGTGGATCTCTAATGTGGTTCCTGTTTATAAGAAAAATGGAAAACTTCGTGTTTGTATTGATTTCAGGAATCTCAACAAAGCCACACTGATGGATGGCTATCCAATGCCGATTGCTGATTTGTTGATTGATACTGCAGCCGGACATCAAATTATCAGCTTCATGGATGGTAATGCAGGTTACAATCAAATATTCATGGCTAAAGAAGATATTCCCAAGACTGCTTTCAGATGTCTAGGTCATGTAGGGTTGTTTGAGTGGATAGTCATGACGTTTGGTTTGAAAAATGCCGGCGCTACTTATTAAAGAGCTATGAACTTTATTTTTCATGAATACATCGGCACATTGTGGAGATCTACATTGATGATGTAGTGATTAAGTCTGGAGATATCACAAAACATCTAGCCGATCTACAAAAGATACTGGAGTGCACAAGGAAGCATGGATTGAAGATGAATCCTAATAAATGTGCATTTGGTGTATCGGCAGGTCAATTCTTGGGTTTTATGGTGCATCAGCGGGGTATCGAAATCAGTAGAAAGTCTATTGATGCAATTAACAAGGTGGTTGCTCCTGCCAATAAAACTGAATTGCAATCTTTGATCGGTAAGATTAATTTTATTAGAAGATTCATATCTAATCTGTCGGATAAGATCAAGGCTTTCAGTCCATTACTTAAATTGAAAGCCGATCAGGAATTTGTATGGGGAGCTGAGCAGCAGTTAGTCCTAGATGAAATTAAGAAATATTTAACAAATCCTCCAGTGCTAGTTCCACCTCAACACGGGAAACCTTTCAGGTTGTATTTGTCAACTGATGATACCGTTATCGGTTCAGCTCTTATTCAAGAATTTAAAGGGAAAGAACGTGTTATTTATTATTTGAGCAGAAGATTAGTGGATGCTGAGACAAGGTATTCGGCCATCGAGAAATTATGTCTGTGTTTATACTTTTCTTGTGTCAAATTAAGACATTATTTGTTATCTGCTGAATGTACGGTCATATGCAAAGACGACGTAGTCAAGTATATGCTGTCGATGCCGATATTAAATGGTAGAATTGGCAAGTGGATTTTAGCATTATCAGAATTTGAACTATGTTACGAATCGACTAAGGCAGTTAAGGGGCAGGTTATGGCTGATTTTGTCACTCAGCATTGTAATACAGTGGACTCTCTGGAGGTTGCTCCTTGGACACTTTTCTTCGATGGGTCCACATGTGGTGAAGGAGCAGGTATCGGCATTGTGTTGATTTCACCTCAAGGAAGGAAGTATGAGTTTTCATTGCCGATTGTTGCTACATCGACAAACAATCAGGCTGAATACCAAGCCTTGATAAAAGGGTTAGAATTGCTGAAGGAGATACGTGCCGATGCTGTTGAAATCTTTGGTGATTCTATGCTAGTTATAAATCAATTGGCTGGGATTTATGAATGCCGAAGTGAAGTTTTAATTTTGTATTATGAAAGATGTTTGCAATTGTTGAAAGGGTTTAGAGATTTTCATCTTGAACATATTTCTCGACTGCATAATGAAGAGGCTAATCGACTAGCTCAACATGCTTCAGGGTATCAGCCTATTCAGGAAGTGCTAACATCGGCAGTCGATACCGATGACTGGAGAAAGGAGATTGTCGATTATTTAAAGAATCCATATAAAAAGGTTGAAAGACGTATAAGGTTCCAAGCTACCAAGTATGTGCTCCTCGATGATGAATTATATTATCGAACTATAGATGGAGTTTTACTTAGATGTGTTAGCAGTGATGAATCGAGAAGCTTGATGGGTGAAATTCATGAAGGAGTGTGTGGAGCGCATCAATCGGCTTTCAAGATGAAGTGGATGATCAGAAGGAATGGATACTATTGGCCGACTATTCTTGAAGATTGTTTTAAATATTTTAAAGGATGTTAGGGGTGTCAAAAGTTTGGTAATATTCAAAGAGCGCCTGCATCGGCTATGAACCCTATAATTAAATCTTGGCCGTTCTGGGGATGGGCTATCGATCTCATCGGTCAGATTTATCCGCCATCGAGCAAATGACATAAATTTATTCTGGTTGCTACCGATTATTTCACAAAATGGGTTGAGGCAATTCCTTTAAAAAAGGTGACATCGGCTAATATGATCGATTTTGTGAAAGAGCATATTGTTTACCGATTTGGTATTCCTCAAACTATCACTACCGATCAGGGTACTATGTTTACATCGGGAGAATTTGATGAGTTTGCTATAGGTATGGGAATTAAAGTTTTAAATTCTTCTCCATATTATGCTCAAGCTAATGGTCAGGCTGAGGCTTCTAACAAAGGGATCATCAAACTCATTAAGCGCAAAATTAAAGAAAATCCTAAGAGGTGGCACACAGTATTAAATGAAGCCTTGTGGTCATATCGGATGTCATGTCATGGTGCAACCAAAGTAACGCCTTATCAGTTAGTATATGGACACGACGCAGTATTGCCTTGGGAAATTAAAACTAGCTCTAGGCGAATATGTTCTCAAAATCAGCTGACAGCCGATGATTATGATACTCTTATGAACGATGAGTTGGAAGATGTGGCGGGTCATTGGTTAAGGGCTTTAGTTAGCATCGAAGAAAATAAGAAAAGAGTAGCCAGATGGTATGACAAGAAGGTGAAGGTAAAGAAGTTTGCCGATGGAGATCTGGTCTGGAAATTGATTTTACCGATTGGAACTAAAAGTTCAAAGTTTGGAAAGTGGTCTCCTAATTGGGAAGGTCCATATCGGATAAATCAGTTTGTTCCTGGTAATGCATATATTCTAGAAACCCTCGAAGGGGTTGTGTTTCCCAGAGCATTAAATGGAAAATATTTAAAGAAATATTACTCTAGTATCTGGATGGATGCATAAAAGTATAAGTGTCGATAATAGTCCTATCGGCTAGAATTATACAAGGATGTCAATGTCTCATAAAGTGCCGATGCAATAGACAAGATTTACAAGTTTAACAAGGATTGGATAGACAATATCACACGTAGGCGAATCTGGTCGGCTTCCTTCATTTCTTTGATGTCTTCATCGGCAGCACCCTCCACAGGCTTAAGTTTTTTCTTCATGGCCAAGGCTTTGCGAGCCTAGATGTCTCTTTCTTGCTGAAGGGCCTTGATGGCATTGGGTAGCTGGCTTTCTTCTTGTTGGGCATGAGTTAAGGCTGCCTCGACTTCTTTCAATTCAGCCAATAGAACCATCCTCTTTGCCGATAAATCTAAGATTTTCTACTTAAGTTCAGCGCCCGAAGTCTGCAAGTTGCCGATGCCCTTGTGCTTCTCATCGGCAATCTGTTTCAGTTGTAGCATCTCTTCTTTGAGTTGAGCCTGAGCTGCTCTATCGGCAATGCGTTGAGCAGCCCGTTGATATTGTAGTTGGCGGCTTTCTAAATGGGCTGCTGGGAAGAGTGCTTCTTCAACATCGGCAGGGACCTGGCCACGGATTGTTTTGAAAATTGCCTTTGTGGGGTCCGAGTCATCTACCAGTTGGGCGGTATCCTGCTGTAACAAGTCTAGGAGAGCTTCCAACTTGGATTTAATTTCTGCCGATATTATTCCCAGTGCAAGGGAAGAACTTGCTTCCTCTCCATCATCATCATAAACATCAATGGCAAAGGAAAATAGGCTGTTTGGGGAGTCTTGTTCCTGAGAAAAAGAAAAGGAGGTTAGTTAAGGATAAGTATGAATATTATAAATCGACTAGGTCAATCTGCTTACCTGTTTTAAGGCAATTTCCTATACTTGGCTGGAGGAAGCAGCTTGGAGTATGCCGTGTGGAGGATCGGCTGAGCTTGCTGATGGGATATCCTCTGTGGCCTCATCGGTGGTTGGCCCTTGGGGTATGATGACCGATGGTATGTCCTATACAGGAGGATTAACTGTTTGCTCAGTTGCATCGACTGATTTTTGCCGGCTTGTAGACGTTGGGGCAGATGTGGGGATCAGCATGGACTTCTATCGTTTTGGCTGTGCCTCGGCATCTATTAAGGCTTTGCACTTTGCTTGGGCCTCAGCAACGGTTGGCTGGGGGGCATCGGCACTTGTTGGTTGTAGAGCTTGAACATCTGGTACGCTTGCCGATGTACCCATTTATTGCTACAAAATAAGTGTAAGGTATGATATTTAACAGATAAAATGTAAAATCAAAGGAATACCTCTGAAGGTTTGTCAGAGGTAATGGTGCTTGATGTCGAAGGAATTGCCGATGATGATCCAGCAGCAGCTCTTACACCCTGATGATTAATGTTAATACAGTCTGTAATCGGCATGAGTAGAAATAAACAGGGTTGTTACCTTGAATGCCTTGATCAGGGTTGTAGCAGCAGCCAATGGAGAGGCCCTAGCTGTAGCTAATTTGGACTTGGAGGTGATAGTCTTGGCACGGGTCTTCTGGTGAGTCAAAGCAGCTAAGGTGGGGGCATTGTAGCCGATCGGTGATATCGGGGAAACAGGCCGAAGATCGAAGGGTTTCCCACTTTTGCTCATAGATGGTGCTGGGTTGTTAACCTATCACGAGAAAGTTAGTTACTGATATATGAAAGGAAAAAGCAGAAGGGAGTTAAAAGAAACTTACTGCGTCATCGGGAATGGCATATTTAGGGTCGATCATGTGCCGATATGTGTGAGCAGATGTTGCAAACAGTTGTTCCCTCCACTCTTGCCACCATTGCTTATATGATTCTGTGATGAAAGATACTAGCGTCCAGATGGATAGATCGACATCTATAGTATCGGCATCGGGGGAGAGTCGCACTACCCTGCTCCAATCTGTTCCGCAGGTGATTGTTTCTCTGGGTTTGATCACATCAGCAAAACAAAGTTTGATTGGCAGTTGCCCAAAAGCCAATTGATGGGATACTGCTGATGGATTGTAAAATTCATATGTGATATTGGTGTTTTTCCCGCTACCGAATGTGTTTACTGGGATTGCCCTGGGAGTAATGATGGCCATCATGAGTTCATTATCCTGATTTAGAGTGTCGTCGGCAAAGTTGAAAAGAAGGGGGAATCTATTTTCTTCGTCAATATAAGATACCCAGGCCCTATGATCATGAGAAAGACCATTGTAGAAGATTTGGAAGAATCTGCCGATCTGGTCTTCATTGGCCTCTGTTCCAGGGAGGACAATTATGGCTTCACCAAAATTGAGAGGTGAGCGTGTTGCCGATTTCTCATCCCCAAGCACGTGGTCTTCAGCAATTTCTCGTGGGAATTGTTGGGCAAAAAAGTCCCATTGCAAACGTTTGTGCATATGGGCATTCAGCCACATGTTGATAAACCACCACGGGCCTCCTAAGTTGCCGATGGGTTCGCCAAGCAAAAGTTTCTGAGACACTTGATGAAGAAGATGATAAGTGGAGCTCAGAAGGTATCGGCCAAGAGGGAACCTTACACCATTGGCCAAGAGTTCAGCCGTGGGGAGGAAGGCGTTGGTTGGTCCTACTGGTCGACCACAGAAGATAAATTTTTTTAACCACATATTCAAGAATGTGGCATGTTCCCTCTAGTTAACTATCCTGGTCCTCTGGCATTCTTGAATATATCCCATCCAACCGCCGATGTTGTGGGTATTCACCCTATATTCAGATTTTTTGCCATAGATGGAGCCTTCATCGGTAGTTGAAATGTCCAAGCCAGTGAGCATGTAGACATCGGCAAGTGTGGGAGTAGCTGGGCCATGTCCAAACATAAAAGTGTTTGTTGTGTCTGACCAGAAGTAAGCAGCTGCAATCATCATTGACTCGTTCTTTTGCATATCGGCAATGGATAGCCTAATGCATTGGTCTAGCTTCCATTCTGCCCAGTGTACTTGCATCGACCTGTTGACCCTCAAGTACCAATCTTTCCACCCTTTGGTGGTTTTGGGCCAAGATCGGAATGTATCTTTCCATAAATTCAGAGAGAAATTTTGGGCTCTAAAAGGGATTCTATTAACCTCTGCATTAATCAGATCAGTTGGATCTGGGTTGCCCATTGGTCCTAGGCATTGGAAATGCGGCTGATCGGTTGAAATAACTAATTTGTTGCGAAGTTCCTAAGTTTAGAGGATCCAAAGGACAAAGAAAAAGAGAAAAAATTACCAACTGTATGAACTCGCAAAGACCAAAGGAATCGAGGTAAAAAGTAATGGAAGTGGAACGAACCGCAGGGACGTCGAAGTTGATTGCCATTATCTTGAGGTAGATGGGGGCACGAGCTGGAGACTCAAGGTTGACGCTGGAGAAAAGTTCTTGTTGGTTGAGGTCGCGTAGTTGTTCGTCGGAGTCGCCGCCGGAAAGAGAGAATGCCAAAGATTGGAGTCTGAGGGTAGAAGACGAGCGTTCCGAAGAAATCTATTTATAAGCCGCTCGGAGTAGGGGTATTTTGGACTTATCTCTATGCCGCGCGCATGTGGGTCGAGGTGGTTTAGATGGATATGGTAACTGTTTGCACGATAATCAAGGGATTGTACAAATGATTTGATGGCAAGTAATCATGACTTGGAAGAGATCTTGGTACAGGATATTTTAATTCTGAAAATGGCGGCATTATTATGTTAGGATCTTGCCGATGGATTATTGTTTCGGTATCTTAACCATAATCAGAGCAAGAGTGGTTGGAAATTGTGCAATATTTACTAAGGTGCGTGAATCAGGACTAGATTTGATTAGATTTGATAACAGATCAAGTTTTGGCTTGGAGGATGAGTTACGGTAATTGGGCGAAGGCAAACGTTATCTGGAGTAAATTTCGAAGCATTAATGGTTTTTTACTCCGAAATTGGGGGACATGTGTTGACACCGTTTTTTGCACATGTCAAAATGATCAGAGTGAGCTAATCGGCAGGAGGAAAGTTACTGTATACGCTGACAGCCGATGAAAATCAGCTTGTAAAGATGGTTGCCGATGAATGGTGGTGATCGATGGAGAGGTTGATTTTGGCCCGGGCGTTGCCGATAAGGTTGGAGATGTTATTGTCGATGCCGATGAAGGAAGGCTTGAAAACTACTGCCGATGAAACAGGAAGTATGCCGATGGAAAGGAGGTCGGTGAGAATTCCATCGTAATTGAGGCGGACAGGGAAATAGATAGGAGTTGATTTTCTTTTCTATATTTGTTAGAGTATGATTCATGTAAGAGTCACGTGTTTCCTTAGATATGGACTTAGTGTCCTAGTCGTATTTGGTTATGTCTCTTTAGATCAGGGTATAAATATAGATTGAGGGGCAATGTAATATATATCAATCAATATCAAAACCAATTTTTACTCCTATTTGCATCTACTTACTTTTCGGCGACTTTGTCAATTTGCATATTTTTTCCTTTTTACGAGTTCTCATTGATTCGGCGAGTTGCATCGCTTCAGTGCGACCTTCGACGATTCTCGAGTTCCGTGTGAGTACCTCTTGGCCGTGACTTCCGGGCGTATCGCTGTTGTCAGGACCAAAGTGCTCGTATCTTCATCCTTGTCGATTAACAGGTCAAATCGACTGGCATGCTTTGGATATCGATTCGGGTATTAGCCCTTTATGTTTGCAGATCCACTTTTGCATCAACACGTCGACCCCATTGTCCACAAGAAGCGCCTCACCAAGGTGCTGATGGATGGAGGCAGCGGCCTTAACATCCTCTACGTCGACACCCTTAACGCCATGCGCATCCCCCGGTCAGAGCTCTGCCCAGTGAGCTCTCCCTTCCATGGCGTGATCCCGGGAACACAGGCATACCCACTCAGGTAGATCGTCCTGCCCATCATGTTTGGCGACCGAGCCAACTTCTGCTCGGAGGTCCTCACCTTCGAGGTGGTGGACTTCCTAGGGTCCTACCACGCCATCTTGGGCAGCCATGCTACGCCAAGTTCTTGGTAATCCCCGACTACACCTACCTCAAGTTGAAGATGCTAGGACCAAATAGCATCATCACTGTGGGTACCACCTTTTCGCACGCCTACATGTGCAACTGCAAGTATTATGAGCTCGCCACTGCCATCATCAACTCAGCCGAGCTCCCTTGGCTTAGAGAATCATCGACCCCAGCAGTCCTAGACTGCAACAAGCCAACCTCCTCAACTACCTTCTGCCCACTCGAGGAAACTAAGGTGGTGGGGATCGACCCCACTGA
The DNA here is from genome assembly GCF_019320115.1 of Miscanthus floridulus. NCBI lineage: Eukaryota > Viridiplantae > Streptophyta > Magnoliopsida > Poales > Poaceae > Miscanthus > Miscanthus floridulus. The sequence continues at coordinate 3,989,452 of NC_089585.1, forward strand.
CTCAACCAAGATGGTGCGAATCGAGACCTAGCTCCCGGCTAAATAGGAATGCAAGCTCACCGACTTTCTATGCGCCAATCACGATGTCTTCGCATGGAAACCTTCTGACATGCTAGGCATACCATGGGAGGTCACCGAGCACGCATCCCGCCTCATCCCGGGCTCAAAGCCCACCAAGCAACGACTGCATCGCATTGACAATGAGAGGCATAGGGCCATAGGTGAGGAGGTCACCAAACTCCTAGCAGCTAGATTCATCAAGGAGGTATACCACTCTAACTGGCTTGCCAATCCTGTTCTTATTAAAAAGAAGGCCGATAAATAGAGAATGTGTGTTGATTATACTGGCCTCAATAAGGCATGTACAAAGGACCATTTTCCTTTGTCACGCATAGACCAGATAGTTGACTCCACCTCAGGATGCAAAATCTTTTCCTTTCTAGATGCCTGCTCAGGCTATCACTAGATCATGATGAAAGAGTCTGACTAGCTCGCAACTTCATTCATCACCCTATATGGTTCATATTGCTATGTGACCATGCCTTTCGAACTAAAGAATGCTGGTGCCACCTATCAATGGTGCATGCAATAATGCTTCGCTGACCAAATCGACCCGCTTGATTAGCCTAACCAAATCGAGCGGCCAAAATCAACAATCGTCGTCTATATTGATGACATAGTGGTCAAAATGGCTCAAGCTTGCGACCTGATAGCAAACTTGGCCACAACGTTCACGAACCTCTGAAGGTTCAACATCAAATTGAATCCCAAAAATGTATTTTTGGGGTTCCAAAGGGGAAGCTGCTTGGATACATTGTGTCCGAATGCGGCATCGAGGCCAATCCCAAAAAATAATGGCCATCTCCAACATGGGCCCTAAATGCAATGTTAAGAGTGTACAAAGGCTCATCGGCTGCTTGGCTGCTCTGAGCCGGTTCATCTCCTGACTAGGTGAGCGGGAGATGCCTCTCTACAAGCTTCTAAAAAAGATAGATGCATTCATCTGGACTGAGGAAGCACAGCAGGCTTTGGAGAGCCTCAAAGCGTCACTAATGTCGGCCCCAATCCTCATCGCTCCCGAATAGGGAGAAGCCCTCCTCCTCTATGTCACGGCAAGCAACCATGTGGTGAGCGCCGCCCTAGCATCGAAAGGGAGAAGCTAGGACCCTCCAACAACCCATATATTTCATCGGGGTGTACTCATTGACGCCAAGGTTCAGTACCCCTAGGTGTAGAAACTTATATATGCCGTGCTAATGGTGACCCAGAAGCTCCTACAGTACTTCACTGACTATGAAGTCTTGGTCATCACTTCATACCCACTTGGTGACATCATCCACAACTGCGACACCACAAGACAAATCTCTAAGTGGGCACTCGAGCTAATGGGCCACGACATCATGTATATCCCCTGCACCACTATTAAGTCTTAGGCTCTCATGGACTTTGTCACCGAATGGACAGAGGTCTAGCTCCCAACCCCAGACATCACCTATGAGTACTGGATGATGTACTTCGGTGGGTCCATAATGGCGCCTGGCTCAAGGGCTGGAGTGGTTCTGATCTCCCTGAAAGGGGGCAGGCTTCGCTATGCGATCCGACTCTAGTTTTCTACCTCAAACAATGTCGTAGGATACGAGGCCCTCATCAACAAACTGCGCGTCGCCATCGAGCTCGGTGCTACGTGGTTGTACGTCCGTAGTGACTCAGAGTTGGTCATCAACCGAGTCATGAAGGAGTCCTCTTGCAAAAGCCCCCTCATGGCAGCATACTGCCAGGAGGTACGCAAGCTCAAGGATAAATTCTAGGGGATCGAACTACATCATGTCCCCTGAAAGGACAATGATGTCGCTGATTTTCTCACAAAATTGGCTGCTAGGCGGGTTCTATCTCCAGATAGGGTCTTCATCAATGACCTATATGAGCCGTCTGCCCGTATCATGGAAGGTCCAATCCACACACACCCCGATGCCAACCTAGTGTTCGAGGCCTTCGACCTCGGTGCCTCTGTGATGACATCGCCCGTTGGCGTCATTGTGGTAGCACTAGATCAAGCCGACTAGCGAGCGCCGCCACTCACCTACCTCCTCAAGGAGATTCTCCCACCCAAAAGGACTGCAGCACGATGGATCGCTCGACGCACCAAGACGTTCATCACATTCGGTAATGAACTTTACAAGAAGAGTCCGTCAGGAATACTCATGAAGTGCATCCCTACCGACCAAGGGAAACAACTCCTCCTCGAGGTCCATGCCAGAATCTGCGGACATCACACGGCCTCGAGATCGTTGGTTGGAAAAGCCTTTTGCCAAGGTTTTTACTAGCCCACTGCGCTATGAGATGCAGAGGAGGTCGTATGCAGGTGTGAGGGATGCTAGTTCTACACTCGGCAAACTCACTTACCGGCATAGGAGCTCCAAACCATCCCCATCACCTAGCCATTCGTGGTCTAGGGCCTCGACATGGTAGGACCCCTCAAAAAGGGCCCGGGCAGCTTCACTCACCTACTCGTAGCAGTGGACAAATTCACCAAGTGGATAGAGGTGAAGCCCATCACCAAAATTCGCTCGATAGAGGCGGTCAAGTTCTTCCTCGACAGCTACTGTTTTGGTGTTCCTAACTGTATCATCACTGACCATGGAACTAATTTTACCAGGAAGAAGTTCCTAGACTTCTGTGATGGATACGACATTAGGATCGACTAGGCCTTGATCGGACATCCACGTACTAACGATTAGGTCGAGTGGGAAAATGGCATGGTCCTCCAAGGACTCAAGCCATGCATCTTCGACTAACTCAATAAGTACACCAGGCGATGGGTTGTAGAGGTCCCAACAATCCTCTGGAGCCTAAGAATGACCTCAAACCGATCCATAGGGTTCACGCCCTTCTTCCTGGTGTACGGAGCTAAAGCAGTGTTGCCCTCTAACCTCGATCATGGCTCCCCAAGAGTGAATGCCTTCGACCAAGACTGAGCCACGGAGGCTCAACAGGATATGGTCGACCTACTTAAGGAGGCTCATGAGATGACTGTCATTCGCTCCGCTCGCTACCAGCAAACTCTTTGTAGGTACCATGAAAGAAAAATCAGAGGGAGGATCCTCGGGGTCAGAGACCTCGTACTCCAAAGAATCCAATCAACCAGGGAGAAACATAAACTCTCTCCACCATGGGAAGGACCCTATACGGTGACCGAGGTGATCCGATCGGGCACCTACCGACTGAAGGACAACAATGATAATGTTCTCACCAACACTTGGAACATCGAATAGTTACGTCGTTTCTTTCGCTAAAAATTCAGTCTTACCGCTTTCTTTCATTCAACGTTTGCTCCTACAAGCACCCTAGCCCAAACACTCTCAGCTTAGGTCGCTCGGGGGCTCCACAAGGATGCAATACCATATCTCTTTTTTTACTATCATATAGTAAATTCTTTTTACCCGAACAAAAGGGTAGTCTGTTCCTTTAATTACTCTACGTAACTTTGTTTTAAACTCTCAACCGATCACACCCCACCATGACCTATGTTTACAAGCAGCCGAGCCTCATGGGCCACGCCCGAATTCTTAATGTTGCAGCCTATGGGTCAAACAGGCAAGTGCGAAAAAGAAAGGATAAAAAACAAAGCTATGCTAGGATAAAAACAAAGAACAGATGAGACATGCTTCCCCTTATAAGTGATTCCATCACAAAATGAAACTGATGTATTCATGAATACAAAAAATTGTTCACACGGGGGCTTCCCCATGAACTTAACTTTTACATATACTAACTACTTCTACTCTAAAATTCTATTATGACTGACCAGCTGCATCGGCTGACAGCACAATCAACGAGGATAAGGGCCGCTTGCTTTCCTATAGGCGACATTCAGCTCGGTCAGAGGCAGGACGATGCTAGCTTCTGACCTGATCTCCACTTCGTTTGTAGGCTAGATGATGTCTTCTTGGCGCACACCTTCAGCCTTGCTCGCACAGCGAGTCTCCATCACCCACTGCATGGAGACTTGCTCGGCAACCATCTGTGCGCATGGCACCAAGCTCTCACGAAGCACATGGATTGCATACGCGCTCTAGCCATCGGCATACCCTCTGTAGATGGCGATGAAGTCCAAGTTCGAGTGGTGCGTTGCCACTGAGGTCAGCACCCTCGATGTTCCATAGAACATCTCATCAGAGATTAGCGCCCGAACCTCATTCGGGACCTCTGCCAGTTGGATGGCGGGCGTACTGGTGCTCGGTGCTGACCCGAACACCTCGGAGACAACCACCTAGGCAATGTTACGAATCTAGTTGAGCTCCCCATCGAGGGCACGTCGCTCTTCAAGGGACTTGGCTAGTGCATCTACGCTTCAACCGATCACCGCCTTGGCTGTCTCCAGCTCCCGCTCTAGAGAACCAAGTTTTCTGCCTAGTTCTGGAAAAAGGACGACAAGTTCAGAAGAAAAGGAATGGAAAAACGAAGGCATCAACCATAGGCGGAATAGGTACATACCAAGGTAGGTGTTCTCGAGGATGGAGAGTCCTTCCTCCTACTGGGTCACCTTCTTGAGCAGTCGAGCGTTCGACTCCTCCATCCCAAGCACCCGCCGTCGGAGCACGAGCACTTCTCAATCAGCCTCTGCCTGGGCCTTCCGCTCCATCTCCAGAGCCTCCAAGGACTTCTAGAGTGCCTCCTCAGTCTTTGCCTAATGGACCTTCACTACGTCGAGCCCCCACTCGACAGCAGTCGCCCATTCCACCACGAGCAGTTCCACCGCCCACGCTCCTGTCACCTTGGCCGCCCAGTCTTAGGACTCGTGGCAAGCGAACTCCCACTAGCACTCAAGCTTGTCGACCCATCATGACATCATGGCTTTGCACTCCATCTGACCGTGTTCCTCCTAAAGGAAACATGACTTGTGGACCTACTTCGCCTCTAACTCCTGTAAGGCAAAAAGCAAGCACGCTGAGACAACCAGTGGAAGACCAAGGAGTTGAGGACAAACACTAAAACCATAGAAGGCTTACCGCGACGATGCATAGTAGGTGGACTAAGATCACCTGATGGACGAGCTCAACCCGCTCCAAGGCCTCCTTGAGTCTCGCCTTGGTTTGGGCGAGATCGGACTCCATCGACAGTCCTCTCTCTTCCAGGAAGTGCCAGAGCGCCACCTCCTCCTCATTGTGAAGGACGAACTGAGCCTTCCTTGGGTCACCGGGGTAGGGCCACACTAGCTCATGGGTCACCCCCAACCCACTGGAAGATCTAGTAGCCACAACATTGTGCGACGACCGAACCACCGCTAGTTCCTACGACGGTGGGATGGCCAGCGGCTCCACCCTAGCGCCTGTCTCGTCAGATCAGGGGATCTCCACTATCTTGACTCCATGGCCCATCGGTGGATGTTCTGCGTCTGGCCTTACCGCGTCTCCTCCTGACACCTCTAGCTCTAACCAGGAGGGTGAGCCATGTGTTCCTCCGCTAGGTGAGGTAGGGAGCTTGGTCTCCCTCCTCTCATCCACCGTGGCTATTGAGGGAGGGATCACTAGGGTCACCTCTGACCCAACCTCTGTCGTTGCCATGGGGATTGCCGCCACCGCTACTGCCGTACTCGTGACCGATCGGGAGGGCACAACCCTCGGAAGGGAATGTCGCACCACCGCCAGTCTACTATCCCCACCACTCATCATGACTCGCTGTAGGCTAGGTCTCCACTCCTCTCACATGGGAGGTAGGGTGATGCTCAGTTCCGTCAGTCCCCGGCCACTGTAAAAAATGTACAGGTCAGTCGTACTAAAAAAACTCAACTGTGAGATCAAAAAAGAACATAGATGCATACCTAGACGAAAGCGGTACGGCCCTGAAGCCCCGACCCACTGGTGATGAGCCAACCGGACGAGGACTACTCATGGGTCATGAGCGCGCTCCTCCGACCGGCTAGGATGCCCCGCCACGCTTGGAGCAGGGGGAGGCAAAGCCAGCGATGCCTTCGAAGGGTGCGATGACCACGCCCGCTTTGCCTCTCGCTCAAAGGTGGCATCCGAGCTCGCTGCACACTTCCTTGACATGGGAACATCACCACGCCTCTTCGTATCTTGCCCACCATCGACGGGCATGGTCGTAGGCGCATGACGCTCCACCGAGGTCACGACGATGCCCCTGTCTCCATCATCCTCAGAGGTGCTCGTGTCGCCACCCATCTCTGTGGCCTCCTCCGACTCAAGCTTCGCCTCCATGTCGCTTCGATTTTCTTCGACCCGCACCCACCGAGTGATCTCCTTCTCCTTCTCGTGCCTCCTTCGAACCTTCTTAGCTCTTTTCTTCTTTTTGGCAACTGCTGCCTCTTTCAGAGCGGCTTGTTGAGCTACACCCTCCATCCCCCTTAGAAGATGCGGCCAGGACTTGTAACCCACGAGTTCCTATGAAACAGATGACTTGAAGTCAAAATACAGGAGAGCAAAAGGGAAAAAGGCATGGAATAAGAAGAGGGGAACATACTAGATTGGACAGCTTCCCCGCGTGGAGAGGTCCAGACATCCTTCGAGGGACTCTTGGGCCTTTAGTTGCAGCACCCGGTCGAGTCGACTCTAGACTTCATCCTTCACCAACTCCTCCGGCGACGTGCGGTCAGGATCCGTTGGGCCAGAGTGCTGTAACACCCTGGTGTTATGCTAGCATTTAGGCACTACAAATCATGCATATCATGCATCATCAAGCATCCTAATCATACATGCCTAATCATATAAATAACAACTGAAACACTACTTCGAAACATACGAAACATGCTCGTGAAACGTAAATGTTGCATCCACTTGTTAGAGTTGTTTTGCCCTGATTATGCTTGCTAGGTTAGTAGAACTTGTTTGGTTATGATTGTAAATCATCTAGAATTATTTAGTACAATTTTTGGAGCAAAGTTTGTATTCAAATTATTGCCAAATTTTGCTTTAAAAATAATTCTCCAAAATTAGGGTTTTGAGTTAAAATTGACTTTAATTTTATAATTCAAAATCTATCAAGAATTGGACTTTGGTCATAAAAGCAAAGTTGTAGAGAATTAAATTCTAAGCAACTTTCATTTTTGGGACATTTTCAAAAGATGTCATCTTCTTACTCAAAATGATATTTGAAAAACTGTAATTTGAAAATCTCTTGAAAACATAATTTGAAAAAGGTTTTTCTCTTTTCACGGGCCGCCGCCTCGTTTCTCGGTCCACGGCTAAAGCCGGCCTAGCGAACCCCTACAATAGCGCCTGCCCACCTCGCCTCGGCCTAGCCTAGCCCCGCATGCGTCTGGCCTGCCTAGCGATGCGCCGTGCCCGTTCCCGCTCGCCGTTCCGACCACGGCAGAGCACGCCCGCCGCATGGCGGCCATGCGCCAGCGACGCCCACCGCACATCGCAGCCGGCCTGACTCCGCTCCACGCACGCGCCTTCATCTGCCAAAGTAGCTGCGCTCCTCTCCACTCCATCCCGCCCGCTCTCTCGCTCTCCCGTGCTCGCCCCTCCTCCCGCGCGCAGCAAGCTCGCCACCACAGCCCACAGGGTGAATTCGCCGCCCCTCCACCACTGCCAGCAATCCAGCGCACCTGACTTCAACTCGCTCTTCGGCACTTGGTGCTCACGGTTGTGTTGCTTTTGAGCCAAGGTAGCGCATTTTCCAAGCTTCGCCGTCGTCGGCCATGGCGCCGCCGTGCTCGGCCGCCGTGGAAGGCACCTTTCTTCCCCTCCTCCACCCTTCCTATTGGCCTGCCCACATTCGCCAACTCCTCGCGAACCTCATGCGCTCTCCTACTTGCCCTGACCTGACCGGTAATGGCCGCCGGCCCGCTGGCCGAGTCGCGCCGCCACGACGTCTCGGCGCCGGCGTGAACCCCCTTCGCCTCGACTGAGCTGGGCCAAGTGGCCGTGGGCCGAAGCCCTAGGCCAGGCCGCCTTTCCCCTTCGCTCGGACCGCACAGGCCGAAAGTGGCCATGGGCCAGAGGGTTCCCACGGGCCGTCCCAGTAGCAATAGGATGTTTCATTTTTAGTTTTTCTTTATTATTTGAAAAGAGAAATGATTTGGAAAATGTTTGGATACTCAAAATTTCTCCAAATCTATTGAAATAAATTTTTCTAGGTTCCTTATCACCAGATCTACTTGGAAAAATTATTGCATGTCATTTTTGAGATACTTTTCTGTAGAACTTTATTTAATCATGGATATTGCTGATAACTTGAAAAATATGTAGAAAAACCTATAAACTTCAGAAAAATATGATTTCTAAGTTTGCTAATCTTCTTATGTAATGTACTTCCTAGGAAAAATATGTGTCATGCATGTGCTGTAGAAAATTTTTGAGGTGTAGTTCAAGTACCTTTAATGGCTGATTTTTGTTATTTTTGCTAGAGAGCAAACTTTGTATAAAACATGCATGTGATAATTTTTGTACAGTGATTGTATGCTATGAAGATCATAGGAAAAATGCTAACTCTATTGTTTGACACTTTTCACAGTACAAAGTATTTTCATGTTCATAATCATGCCATAGCTTGTTATTTTTGTGTAGGCTAATCCACTCATTCAAATACCATGAAAATCTAATAGTAGACTACTTAGGGTAGTCCTGTGCTATGGTAATTTTCTAAGATTTTTCTAAGCAATAAAAATAGATGTTACTATTCAAACCTATTATTAATTAGGGTTTAATCAAGTGTTGCTTTATGTGTGATTAAGAAATTAGTGAAGCTTTGGTGTATCTTTGAAGCATTTAATAAGATGTGTTGATTTAGCATATTAGTAGTAGAAGAGAATGTAGTAGATGACATGTGCTTGTAGTATATGTTCTTGGATGATGTTAACTACCTTGCATTCAAGCATATCCATTGTATTCATCTCATCCGATGCACCGATTGCATAAGCACTTATACACATTGCATCATACAGGATCGCAAACCAAGAACCCAATCGTCATACCTGAGGAGCCCGAGGAGCAGCTCAAAGTGCAGCCGCAGGAAGTGCCCGAAGCCGACGAGGAGGACGTTGAGGAACTTCCGGAGTGCCCCGATCACCGTCCGAGCTCCTTTGAGAGAGGCAAGCCCCAGAGCATTTTCTCCCGGTTTGCAATTATTAATTAAATGCTTTACTTTAATTAATGCATTACGTTAAGGAGTTGTTTGTAACTGTTGCTGCATTATACCTTGTCTACCTTTGTTATACTATATCCTTGTTACCCTGGTATCCATAATTGAGTCAATGCTTAGCTGGCTTAGACCGGTAGAAGTCGGGTGATTTCCTGTCACCTATGAGCTATAGGTGGTTACCTGGATCTGCTTGGATGACTATGAAGTCATGGTATAACTAAGTGTTAAATGAAGTTGAGATGGACGAAGACTTATAGAGTTTTGGACTATAGTGCTTTCCGTCTGTGTCGATTAAGGACCGACCGTTGTTGGGCCTCGAGTCATGTTGAACACATGCCTTATATTTAGCTGGCCGGATAAAGTATCTTCTGACCGCGAAGCTGGGAGATTATTCGGGCCGAGTAGATTGCCCACTGTGCACTATGCCAGAGCAGGTGTGGCAGGACATGGGGGCGAGATGATAAGACCAAAGTGCAGTCGATCGGCCCCCGAGTACATGTGGTTTCTGGCAAACTCGAGATTCCTAGATAGTTGACTCGGTGATCAATATCTCACTTTAGCGGGTGAGTGAGGTTTGTGTAAGGAATAAATCACCAGCTGGTTAGGAATCAATTCGAATCGCCATCGCTCCTGGATAGTGAGCACTTAACTTGAGTGACTTCATCGTAGTAATGTTGATGGAACACTTGGACAATTATAATGAATATGACATTATGGAAGTTGTTTAATGATCATTGGTTATCATTATCTGCTTAATCACACGTTTGCTCTAGTATAGGTGCAAATCTAGTCGACAGGTTAATAACAATTAACTTGACAATAATGCTTTTGAAAAGGGTCTTGAAATGCTAAAAATGCTTCTTTTTGCAAATGAGTCAGCTACCCTACTATAAAGCCCTTCATAATCCTTGGTGTCACTTATTTTCGGTTATGTCGGGTAAGTCTAGCTGAGTACCTTCTCGTACTCAGGGTTTTATTCCCACTTGTTGCAGATGGGTAGTTGTATTATGGCTACTGTATCAACTGCCTTTATCCTGTGATGGGTGATGCTTAGGACCATGGGCATGGTCATTCCTTACGTCTCGTCTGATGCTTTTGTTGGAGATGATCATTCGCTGGCACTATATTTGAACTCCGTGTGAGTGTGTGTGGTTTTGAACAAATGGCTTCCGCTACTTTTATTCGAACTCGTTTTGTAATAACTATGTTTAAACTCTAATGTATCTGAGATGCGAACTTTTATGTAATATGTGATGGTGACTGCTAAACTTATTACGATCTTGGCTAGAATGGAAGTTGGTTTGAAATCCTTCGTGATTTCATAGACTACCGGGTTATATGGGCTTAAGTTTGCTAAATCGTCTACTCTGGCGGATGATTTTTATTACTTAATTTCGTATAATTGGTCGGTTCTATTACAAGTACATCATATCAATCGCCTCCTCTCTGCCAGCGGGGTGACTCAATGGTAGAAGAAGGCGTGGAACACCCATAGCCCATCGAGGCCATGCTGCACCAGCTTCTAGAGCTCCACCTCGATGACCTCCATCTTGTTCTACCGACTAGAGGGACTCCACGACCAGCTATCCTACCTCTCTGGCCCTTTTTCAGTGAACGGCGGGAATGGCGCCTCCGCTGGGTTCCTGATGTAGAACCACTCCCCATGCCATCCCCGATTGGAGTCGCAGGGGGAGTACACGGGGTAGGAGCCCGGCGGCCTCGGCTTCTTCTACAACGCGAAGCCCCCAACCGGCACGGTCTTGGGTGTCTTCCCCTCCAACAAGGCTCACCCGATGAAGATCCACCGAAAGAAGTCCACATGCGGCTCCATCCCGAGGAAGGCCTCGTAGACAGTCATGAAACCAACAACGTACAACACCCTAGTCGGATTGTGGTACTGTAGCTCTAGGCTCCACTCATTAAGGAGCACACGCAAGAACCAGTGCATGGAATATCCTAGCCCACGCTCGTGGAAGGCGAGCAAGGAGACAACCTCATCGGCCCAAGGTCGTGGAATAGCCTCCCTCGGCACAAGAGCCCTCTAGTGTGCCACCTCCTTCGGTGGAAGCAGCCCCTACTCGGCGAAGGCGGCCAGCACCATCTCATCTATGTTGGATGGCCTCCAGTTCGACATTACGCTCTGGATTCACGAACGGATCTATGAGTTCTCCTCTCCCTCGCTTTACCCTCTTTCTCCTAGGAACCGCCGTGGCGCGCGAATGGGCTTGGTGAAAAGGAAGAAGGAGGAGGGATAACAGTTGGAGAATAGGTGAAGGAATAGGACGAAAACCCTCTCCCTTCCCCTATTTAAGGAGGAGAGGCAGCAGTTGGAGAAAGGCAAAGGTTAGCTCCAACACCACTAGTGATTGGAGATAAAAAAATAATATACATCCAAAAACTCTTTCATGGCCATTAATAATTCCAAACTGTTATTTTTAGTGTTACCTTATAATAGTACCATTTATATATATATGACTAATGATATTTGTGGGAGCAATTATAGTTGCATCGACCACTGTTTATTCTTTAAGAATACATGGATATATTGAAACAATAGCAAATCTATAATTTTGATAATTTATGGATGAAATTGTGCCTAAAATATAAAGTTTTCTTTTTAAATAGACAAAATTGAGTTGAAAATAAAAGTTAAATGCATTTTGATAGTTTATGGATTAAATTTAGCCCAAATACAATATTTGAGGACTGAAACGATCATCTTCATAGTTGTAGGATGAAATTGAGCCTAAAACTAAAGCTTGAGGATCTAAACGACCGTTTTGAAATATTAGGGATGAAATTGAGCCTCGAGTAACAGTTGAGGGACCAAAATAGCTATTGTGCCTTAGTTATAGCCTGCTTCTTTTTCTTTTCTTTGAAAAGAGTGGCAAACTAGTGGACAACCTTAGTCTGTAGAATGGTACTAGTTGGGTTCATAAACCCGGGGTCCCTCGCGGACCGGCTTCCCCGCAAAGGCTCGGCCCAAGTAGACAACACGTAACTCAAGGGCCGGCCCAAGAGTCTAAACAATAGGCCAGAAGGGCGATCCAATCACCGATCGGAAGGTCTGGCCGAGGAGGAGCAGTGCCTGTTTGTCGACTTCAGCCCACCTCTCCGACCAGAGTGCTCACTTCAGTGTCCAACCACCTCCAGATGGTCTCTCCAACCGGAAGGCCTGGCAAAGCACTACCTCCGACTCTGACCCCACGTCTCCGACCAGGGTATGCAAAGACCTTGATTACTACTCTTCTCTGACTGACACAACTAGAGACGACTAGGACCAATCGACCGGGGATGCTCGCCCAGAAAGGACCAGGGAACGAATGGAGAAAAGCAAGGCAAGGCACACAAGTCAAACCACGATACCAGGGACTGTACCCTGTACACCTGTAGGAACAGTGCTCTGCAACCTCCTTGACATGAACAGTGTTATAGGCGTCGACATTTTACCTACAGTATTGTGGGTGCCATTAACTCCCATACGGTAAGGCCCCCCCATATACCTTTGGGCATCGACAGTGTTGAGGGCGTCGGGATTTATCGTACCAAGTGAACATGGTGAAACACCTCATATGCCTCTGGGCATCAACAGTATATGCAGGTACTGACATCTACCCTGCCCAAACAAGATGACATATCCTCCCATGTGCATCTAACATCCAATAGTGTTGTGGGCATCTATCATCATCCTATACCCGCCAGCATGGGCAACAAGGCTTAGAAGCAAACATACTCCTTCCCTCTCACTTGTAAGGCCATCCCCTTCATCTATAAAAGGGGATGCGCTCTCTCCCAACAAGGGGGTTTAAGTCATTCTAGATTCATTAGATCGATCAAGTTCACTAGTACACAACCACATAACTGCTAGGTTCGAACCACAAGCACACGCTTGAACACCTAGCTCATAGCGGAGCTCCCGTTGTTCTCGGCCCTTCCAACTGGAGTCCGACCAGACCTCTTGTACCCCCCATCTCTCTCCTTCTCGTTTCTAACCCTAATGCAAACTTCGAGCACCTAGGCTCAGGAATAAAGTCACCGACCGACTCAAACTAGACGTAGGGCACATTGCTTGAACTAGTATAAACCCTATGTCATTGAGTGCTAGGCCAACTCCGATCACAACGTACGGCAAAACTATAAATATTTACTTGTTGGTCACTTTCTGCACCGACAGTTGGCACCGTCCGTGGGGAGGATGCTGCATGTTCAACACTTTTTGGTCATCGGATGACCCACTTTTCTGCCACCTTTGCCATGGCAGGCTTAGGCGATACGATTCACTTCAGCTCAGTGGAGTTTCCCATACTTCCACCTATTGGCATGTGGGTTCCACCCATCTTTGAGCCCTCCTAGGCCTTCCTCCTTGGAAGCCTGGACTTCATCGTTGATTGGCTTGACATACTACACCTTCGTGAGGAGGCACTCGTTCTGGCGCCCATCAGAGGGGCGCCCTTCGTTGGCTCCGGGACACACGACAACTTCAACGACGCAACATCTATGCTTCATTTCGAGCAAACTCTCTGCTCAAACCTCGCTGTGAGAAATGTACATGTTGTTATTTACTTACTATTCTCTATCTTCCACCAATTATCTAGAGGGATCCCATCGTCTCTGTTGTGATGGCCGTACGACCAGTTCCCCTACGGCCTCACGTCTCCCATGGACACGTACACCTAGGGGCTCCGAAGGACACCGGCGCCGCCCCCTCTCACATTCGAATTCGTGGGGATGGCGAGCTATGCTCCCACCTATTTCCTTGACCTCATGGATGATGATGTTGAGAGTGACGGCTCCAGCATCGGCGATATGGCGCCTAGCCACTGACTGTCCTAGGAGTGCGCTATGGCGGACGCTTCGGGATAGCCACCGTGGAAACAGAGTCCTTGTAGACACACACCCTCTAGATCCTCGTGCAGAGACCCCCGAGCTCACACGGGAGCACGGCGTGGCACTATGACAATAGTGGCTGCACTTGCCACCGACTACGCCAACACGCTCGGCGCACCACACTATGCCCTGTGCGCATAAATCAGTGAGCGGCACCCGAGGTCGCACCCGTTGGGTCTAGCACAACACCATGGATAGGGGGAACGATCCCCAACAGTTTGCTTAGGCCGATCAGAACATCGCCGCTGTAGCAATGCTTCTACGTGGCCTATCCGAGCCAAATGACCCTCATGAACAGACGATCCACCGAAACCTTCGGGCATAGGTAGAGACCACCACCGTTCAACAAGCGGAGAGCTCCGTATCATGGCTTCAACAAGGGGAATGGGGACACAGGTGATGGGTAGCTCCACCCGATTACCGGTACAACCGCTGAGCATGACATAGGAGGCCGCATTGGCACCTCTTCTTGACTTGATGACCGCTCTGCACCAACCGCCTATATACACGCGGCTCGGGCCAAACCGAGACACACACAGCAGCGATTGGAGTCCTAGCCCTGATGGCCCAGGACCATGGACCTTTGTCCAACACCTCTAGCAAGCGCCGCTCCTGCCATGCTCCAATGGAGGCTAGGGCAAAGGCAAGGCCAAGCGCCAGAATCAAGACGAGGGCCCCTCCACGCAAAGGGGAAAAAGAACAGAAAAGATCGCCGCCGACCAGCCAGCTCTGCGTTGGTCACCATGGCTGATCACGCGGGCAAGCAACCCCAGCAAGACCCTCTGGGTCACTTCCATGAGCTCATGGAGAGCCCATGCACCAACCATGACTATCCCGTCAAACACCTCTACAAGGACTGCTAGCTCCTCAAGAGCCTTCTGCGGTAGGCCTGTGGGCCAAAGGAAGAAAAAGGCGAAGAAGTAGCGACCGTGAAAGGGGGCATAGTGGGCAAGGATCTGGATGACTAAAGGTTGAAGTGATCCGACCGGACACCTACCGACTGAAGGACAACAACAACGACATTCTCACCGAACACTTGGAACAGCTATGTCATTTTTCTTCCCCTAAAATTTAGTCTTACCGTTATTTACTTAGCATTTGCTCTGATAAGAGCACCCTGACCCGAACACTTTTCAGCCCGGGTCACTCAAGGGGGCTCCACGAGGATGCACTACTACCTCTCTATTTTGTTTGCTATCATATGGTGCAATTCCTTCCTACCTGATAAAAAAGGTAGTTCGTTCCTTTAATTCGCCTTACGTAGCTTTGCTTTAAAACATTCTGACCGATCACACCTTGCCTTCACCTATGGTTACAAGTAGCTGAGCCTCATGGGCCATACCCTAGGCTCCCAAGGTTGTAGCCTATGGGACAAACGGGCAAGTACAAGAAAGAAAGAATAAAAAACAAAATCATGCTAAGGAAAAACTAAGGAACCAAAGGGACAAGCTTCCCTGAATGGAGTGACTCCATCACAAGAACAAAACTGATTGTAGTCATTAAGTACACAAGAATGTTTACACAGGGGCTCCCCCACAAACTTAAACTTTTTATGTTTACTAAACTACTTATATTTTACAAGCTATTGGGTCGGCTCAGCGGCATCTACTGTCGGTGTGACCGGCAAAGGTGCGGGCAGCTCACTCTTTGGTGGGACAACATTCGGCTCGATCGAAGCCGGGACGATGTCCACCTCTAACCCAGGCTCCATGCCATCCATGGGCTGGGCAATGTCCTCCTAATGCATGCTTCTGGCCATGTCTTCACAGTGGACGTCCATCACCCACTGAGCAAAGACTTGCTCTGCCACCAACCTTGCGTGCGGCAGCAAGCTCTCCCTAAGAGTTTGGATGTCCTCCGTGCTCAAGCTGTCAGCATACCCACTATAGATAGTGGTGAAGTCTAGGTTCGGGTGGTACATCGCCACTGAGGTCAACACCCCTGATGCTATAGATAGTGGCGAGCACTTCCTGGTCTTCCTCTGACCGGGCCTTCCGCTCTGACTCTAGGGCCTTCCACGCCAACTCTAGGGCATTCCGCATCGACACTAAGGCACTCCGCTCTGACTCAAGGGTCTCTAGGGATTTCTAGAGCGCCACCTCAGTGTCCACTAGGGATGTCCGCAACACCACCTCGGTCTCTGCCTGGCGGGCCTTTGCCGCCTCAAGCCCTCGCTCGGCGTCAGCCACCAGCTCTGCTGCATGCTGCCCCTCCACCCGCGCTGCGGTCACCTCAGCCGCTTGGTCCTAGGACTCGCAGCGAGCGGACTCTAACTAACGCTCAAGCTCAGCCACCCGGGCATGCTCCATCTAGAGAAAGCGGGACTTATGGGATGACATCTCCTTTACACCCTACAAAAAACAAGCATGGTAAGGCAACCAACAAAAGATTTAGAGGTCAAGGAGAAATACGAGAAACTCACCTCTGCGGTGAGTTGTAGGTCGACCTCGACTAACTGCTGGGTGGACTTAACCCGCTCCTGAGCATCCCCGAGCTTCATAGATAGGTTGGTGAGTTCGGACACCATGGTGAGTCCTTTCCCCCCAAGGATGTCCTAGAGTTGACACTCCTGGGAATCCCAAAGGACAAACTGCACCTTTGTCGGGTCCTCAGGGTAGGGGCACTCTAGGTCACCCTCCGGTAGCCCACCGGAGAGCCCAGCCTTCGATTGAACCACCACCAGCTCCTACGACGACACCAGCAGCTCCACCATGTCATTAGCCTCATCATCAGATGGGATATCCACCACCTCGGTTGCGCGGGCCGCCGCTAGGTGTTCTGACTCCATCCTAGCCACATCTCCCTCTAACGCCTTTGGCTCCGACCATGAGGGTGAGCCATGTAGCCCTCCACCCGATGAGGCAAGGAGCTCAGTCTCCCTCTCCTCTTCTACCACAGCTGGTGAAGGAGGGGCCACGAGAGTTACCTTCGATGCGAACTATGCTGTCAGCACCAGGATCGCCGCCAATGCCACCGTCGCTGCCACCATACCAACAACTGACCTAGGGGGCACCACCCCTAGAAGGAAAGGGTTCACCGCTGCCACCTTGTTCCCCCCGCCGCTTGCCATGACACGCTGTAGGGTGGGCCTCCAAGTCTCCTCCACAGGAGTTGGGGCGTTGCTCAACCCCATCATCGCCTAGCCACTGACAAAAAGTGTAGACAAGCCACACTCCAAAAAGACTCAACAACAAAAGATAAAAAAGAAACAAAGAAAAACATACTGGGAGGTGAGTGGCATGACTCTGAAGGCAAGACCCGACGTCAACGGGCCTACAGGGCAAGGACCGCTCCTAGGCTATGACCCGCGCCCCTCACTTTAGCCGGGGGTGGAGTCGTCCCAACCGGCTCTTGCCTGGCCTACGGGTCGTTGTGACCCTCAGCTTGGGACTTCCCATCCGGAGCAGTAGGTAGGACATCCTCCGACTACGAGTCACGTGACGCATGGGTGCCAGTCTGCTCCTCAGAACGCCTAGCTTGTTTGACTGCGTCCATGGCAGGCAGGGCATCCTCTGGCTATGAGTCGTGCGCTGGCATCGGTCCCGGTGATGCATGGGTGCTAGTCCGCTCCTTGGACCGCCCTGCTTGCTCGGCCACGTCCACAGTAGGCGGTGACAGAACCGACGACGCCACTAAGGGGCACGGTGACCACGTTCGCTTTACCTCCCATTCGCTGATGGTGTCCGCGCTTGCGCAAGCTTCCTCGGCATGGGAACCACCACGCACCTCTCCGCCTCCTGCTCATCACCAATGGACATCGCCGTAGGGCCGTGATGCTCTGCTGAGGTCACAACGACCTCCCAACTTTCCTCCTCCTCGGAGGAAACCATGTCATCCATATCCGTGGGATCCTCTAACGCGAGCTCTAACTCGACGTCGCTCCTACGTTCCCCGGCCTTCATGCGCCGAGCGATCTCCTTCTCCTTCTCTTGCTTCCGCTAAACCTCCCTAGTTCTCTTCTTCTTCCTGGTGTCTGTCGCCTCCATCTGGGTGGCCTGTCGAGCTACGCTCTTCGCCCCCTTCAGAAGGTGCGGCCAGGACCTATAAGCATCAAGCCCCTACACAACAGGCGACTCAAGATAAAAAAAGCAGGAAAACAAAGGGGGAAAAGAGCTTGAAGTAAAGAAAAAGGAGCATACCAGTTTGGACACCACTGAGGCATTGAGAGGTATGGGATTCCCCTCAACCTTCTCTTTGGGCTTCAGCTGTAGCACTCGACCGAGGTGACTCTAGACCTCATCATCCGGTAGCTCCTCCGGCGACACACGATCAGGGTCCAACGCGCCGCTATACCTCCACATTGGGCATGCCCTCTCCGCCAACGGAGCAACCCGGTGGTGGTAGAGGGCGTGGAACACCCACACCCCATCGAGGCCATGCCGCACAAGCTTTCGAAGCTCCTCCTCAATGATCTCCACCTTCTTCTTTTCCTTACGGGCACAACCCCATGACCAACTGTCCTGCTTCTCCAACCTCCCACCGATGAACACCAGGAATGGCACCTCCACCGGATTCCTGATGTAGCACCACTCCCCATACCACCCCCGGTTGGAGTCATAGGGGATGTGTATGCGGGATACGAGCCTCCCGCGCTCAGTTTCCTTTGTAGGGCGAAACCCCCCACCAGCGCAACCTCGGCTGGATTCCCCACCGTCAAAGGTCTCCCAAAGAACAGCCGTCAGAAGAAGTCTGCGTGTGACTCCATCCCGAGGAAAGCCTCATAGACAGTGACAAAGCCAACATGTGCAGCACCCCCATCGGATTAAGGTTTTGTAGCTCCAGACCCCACTCATTGAGGAGTGCACGTAGGAACCAGTGTGTGGGGTATCCTAACATGCGCTCATGGAAGGTGAGAAAGGAAACCACCTCGTCAGGCTAAGGTTGTGGGAACTCCTCCCTCCTAGGAGACCTCTAGTGCACCACCTCCTTCGGTGGCAGAAACCCCTTCACGACGAAGGCCTTCAACACTGACTCCCTCAAAGTGGATGAACTCTAGTCTGACATTTTGTTCTGACATCGCAAAAGGATTGGTGAGTCTTTCTCTTATCCCTCGCTCTCTCCCTTTTCTTTCCTACAAACTGCCGTGGCTCTCAAGAACGCTCACGGCAAGAAGGAAAAGGAAAGGAGGCGGTAGATGAGGAATAGGCAAAAGAACTGGGCAAAAACCTTCTCCCTTCTCCTACTTAAAGAAAAGGGTACAACAGTTAGGGGAGGGCGCGCTGATCGGGAAAGATGAAATGGCAGAGCAAAAAAACCCTCTCTCTTTCCCATTTAATGCATATGAGATGCGCCCTGACCGATGAGACATGCCCTGCCCAATGGAACAACTCCTGATCAGACATGATGTGGCCTGGGTATGGCCCACAACTACCGCACGCCAGCCACTACCGCACGTCGGGCACAAGAACCAAAACACCACCGCACATAGGCGGCTCTCCGCATCCCCATGCAGGACTTAGAAAAAACCCAAAACGAGATCTCCGCCAGGAGAGACCGTTGGGCTTCTTAAGTCGATCAAACGGCTCAGAAAAACACACCGAGAGACAGGTAGGGAGTGAAGGGATGCCCTATGTAGGCCATGCCGACTCTATCACGAACGACGAGCATGGGTCCCGGTCGAACATTTCTGACTGGAGCTCTTCAAACCCTGTCACTCGAGTCATTAAGGTAACACTACCGACCCCCTCTATTTCTTTATAAATTATTTCATACATCCATATGTGCATTCATTCCATATGCCCATGCCCCTTGGATGATTCGGGCCCTGAACCGCCCAGGGGCTCGGGAACTAAGCATCGCACATATAGCGAAATACATCACAACGCTCCGTGTTGCATCACGAAGAGGCAGTTGCCTCATTCGACATGAGCAACGACAAAGCCAGGGGAGAAAACGCAGATGAGCCCCGTGCGGCCCTCGCCCAGTATGGTAGACAGAGTCATCTCAACCTTCTCATTCAATCCTAAGCCTCTGCCAAGCCCATAGAATCTCCATCGAGGGGAGGCCATTAGGCCACCCAGGTCAGTCTCCGGAACAACCCAGGCATCTATCAGGTTGTAGGTAAAGGAATAGTGGAATATCACAAGAGGGCTATGCCAACCCCATCATGAATGACGGACCTAGATTCCACTCAATCATACCCGTTAGCGAACTCACCGAGCGCGTCACTCGAGCCCGAGCGATCGGGACAAGCGACAAAACTCAACACATCTGGTTGCGAGGAACTAAGGACAGGGTAACACTCACAACTCACACCGACCCCTACTAAAGCCCAACAGGGCTCGTGGGCTCAAGACACAAAAATGTCTAGGTCTGTAACCTTGAACTCGCCCCATCTGGCTACGCTTCAACTGCACTCCAAAACTACCTGGGTCTGCACCCCGAAGTCGCCCCATCCGGCTATACTTTGACTGCACTCCAAAACTTCCTAGGTCTGCGATCCCAAACTCGCCCCATCCAGCTACACTTTGACTACACTCCAAAACTACCTGGGTCTACGACCCTAAACTCGCCCCATCAAGATCCACGACTTTGACTCGCCCGATCCCACGGCGCACACCGATGCCAGGATCAGCGAGCTCTGTCTCAACTAATCCCTAAGCTAAACTAACTAACCGCCTCGGCTGCACAGGTAGCACCAAGGCTAGGATCCATGACTAACTACCTCGCCCAATCCCATGGCGTGCACCGATGCTAGGACCCACGAGCTCCGTCTCGTCCAATCCTTTAACTAACTGCCTCGACCGATCCCACAGCGTGCATCGACGCCAGGATCCACGAGCTCCATCTCACCCAATCCCTAAAAAACTAAACGCCTTGGCTGCGCAACGACGCCTTGGTTGACAACTCCATCTCGACTAAAAAACACGCACACACGCTCGCTGATAAACACCCCCTAGATGATTCTGCCTAAATCGCCCGAGGGCTCGAGGGCAACACCCGCGGGTGCGCTCGCGCGCACCCACTGACAAAACAAAAACCTCCCCCGTTGGCAACAAGAAAACCCCCCAGACGATTCTACCCAAACTGCCCGAGGGCTTGGGGGCTACACCCGCGGGTGTGCTCGCACGCACCCGCTGTCAAGGCAAAAATCCCCCAGACGATTCTGCCCGACTCGCCTAGGGGCTCCTGTCGGGTTTATAAACCTGAGGTCCCTCGCGGATCGGCTTCCCCACAAAGGCTCAGGCCAAGTAGACAGCGTGCAACTCATGGGCCGGTCCAAGAGTCTAAACAACAGGCCAGAAGGGTGATCCAATCACCGGCCGGAAGGTCTGATCGAGGAGGAGCAACGCCCGTTTGTCGACTCCGGCCCACCTCTCCGACCGAAGCGCTCACTTCGGTCTCCAGCTGCCTCCGAACGGTCTCTCCGATCGGAGGGCCTGGCAAAGCACTACCTCCGACTCTGACCCCACGTCTCCGACCAGGGTATGCAAAGACCCTGCTCACTACTCTTCTCCGATTGACGCCACCAGAGCCGACTGGGACCAACGACCGGGGACGCCCGCCCGAAAAGGACCAGGGAACGAACAGAGAAAAGCAAGGTAAGGCGCACAAGTCAAACCACGATACCAGGGACCGTACCCTATACACCTGCAAGAACAGTGCTCTGCAACTGCCCTAACACGAACAGTGTTGTAGGCGCCGATATTTTACCTACAATATTATAGGCGCCATTAACTCCCATACCGTAAGCCCCCCCCACATGCCTCTGGGCATCAACAGTGTTGAGGGCGCCAGGATTTACCGTACCGAGTGAACATGGTGAAACTCCTCATATGCCTCTGGGCATCAACAGTATATGCAGGTACCGACATCTACCCTGCCCAAACAAGACGACGTAATCTCCCACATGCATCTAACATCCAACAGTGTTATGGCTGCCTACCATCATCCTGTACCCATCAGCGTGGGCAACAAGGCTTAGAAGCAAACATACTCTTTTTCTCTCACTTGTAAGGCCATCCCCTTCATCTATAAAAGGAGATGCGCTCTCTCCCAACAAGGAGGGTTTAAGTCATTCCAGATTCATTAGATCGATCAAGTTCACTAGTACACAACCACAGAACTATTAGGTTCGAACCATAAGGACACGCTTGAATACCTAGCTCATAGCAGACCTCCCATCGCTCTCAGCCCTTCCAATCGGAGTCCGACCAGACCTCTTGTACCCCCATCTCTCTCCTTCTCGTTTATAACCCCACTGCAAACTTCGAGCACCTAGGCTTAGGAATAAATTCACCGACCGACTCAAATTGAACGTAGGGCACGTTGCCTGAACCAGTATAAACCCTATGTCATTGAGTGCTAGGCCACCTCTGATCACAACGTACGTAAAAACTATAATATTTACTTGTTGGTCACTTTCTGCACCGACAGTACTAGTGCCTCGACCTCTAGCTGCGACGACTGTTAACATAAACAGTAACCCGTTTTTATTGGCGATGGGCCATGTGTAAACCTGAATCAATGCAATGCAATGTAGAGCCGTGCACTCTCTACCGTACACAAGCTGGATCATTTCACTCGACACAGGCCTCTGCCTGGCTGCATGCTCCCCTCGTATTATTGATTACTGAAAAGTAGCAGCAGCAGTCTAGACCTGAGCATTTTGCCCCTCAGGCCGGGTTCGGGTTGGGCCAAAAAATCCGGGTTATTTTGAGTTGAAAAAGTCTCGTCCATGATCGTCTCACTGGACAAGTTGGGCCTAGTTTTTTGGGCTGGGCCCGAGCTTGAGTGGGCCGCCCGCGCATTTTACACTATAAAATAGCCAAAATAGTATTCCGGGCCAGGCTCGGGCTAAGAAAAAATTTTCTAGGCAGCGAGATCTGTGTATAGGTCCTGTCCGGTAAGGTTTGTTGGCGGGCCAAAACCCGTCAGGCTCGGGCCAGGCTCAATTTGCTCAGATATACAGCAGGCCCTGTACAGTGTAGCCTGTGTAGGCGTATGCAGCAAATGGACTAGCCATAGCCAACAACACCTTTTCTCAACCCAGATTACACCAAACAAAGAGGACTAAACACAAACAATCAACACATCACCAAAACATGAAGAAGACAAAAAGAGAAATTGCTGGGCATTGACATGACTAAAACGCTGAACACCACTGCTAGCAACAAAACACGTCATGTCATTATTCTACCAGTAGTAGAAAAGAGCAACAGATCAAGTGTAGTAGTACCACCCTTTGTTCCCGTGTGCCCCACACGCCGGAAATGCGGCACACCTACCCCGGAACCGTCCGGCAGACCCGCTCCTTCCTAGTACATTTCCTCGCCTCTTTTGTCCACCACTGAATCCCGGTGACGTCACCGATTTTATTCTGCTTTACCCCACGCTGCCCCACCAGAAAATGATGCCGCAGGAAAAGTTAGCGGTGTTTGGTTTTACTCCTAAATTATTTTGGTCGTTGTCTCATCGGATGTTTGACATATGCATGAAATATTAAATATAGACTAATTATATAGTTTGCGACTAATTTGTGAGACGAGTCTTTTGAGCCTAATTAGTTCATGATTTGACAATGGTGCTACAGTAAACATATGCTAATGACGGATTAATTAGGCTTAAAAAATTCATCTCGTGGAGTACTGACGGATTATGTAATTTGTTTTTTTATTAGTATCCAAACACCCAATGCAACATCCTCCTGACACTCATCCTAAATTTTAGTAGCTGGATCCAAACACCCCCTTACTCATGATGATCACGCTCATGAGTGCCACGCCCCATGGGTGTTTCGCATCACTGGTTCTGTGTGACCCGAGAGCTGCTAATATAGTTAGCTGCTAAAATTAGCATCAATACATCCTAACTAATAGTCTAATTATAGTTTAAAATAAACTACTATCTCCGTTCTAAATTATAAGACATTTTTGCTTTTCTAGGTCCATTGATTTTACTCTATATCTAGACAGTGGCGGATCCTGGAAAAAATTTAGGGGGGGCTGAACAACACATACATCCGACTGCTGCTCGATCTTAAGTTTCAGCCCCACCTACACTATAGAACTTTGCCTAAAAATTCATGGGGATGTAGGGGTTCCACTGCTCCGGTATGGGTAGGAAGGCTCAAGCCCCCCGCCCCACCGTTGGATCCGCCCCTGTATCTAGATACATAACAAAATCTATGTATCTACAAATGCCAAATCGCCTTATAATTTAGAATAGATGAAGTATCTAATTAATAAAAAATATTACATGCTATAATGATTTAAATGGAGTACTATCTTAGTCCAAAAAATATATAATTCTAGTACAATACAGTGCTGATTTAAAGTATCTTCAATTCATCTAATTAAATATAAAAAATCAATATTTTTGATATCAAATAAATATAAGTATGTTTTTCCTTGGTATATGTATTTAGTGCTATAAAAGTTAATATCTTTGCCTACATATTTCTTCAAATTTTAGATACTGCTTCCTTCATTCTCTTTTACAAGGCACGTACATATGTCAAGATTCAAACTTTAAAATCTTTGGCTAATAATTTGACTAATATCTTTTAATTATTAAAACATAAACTTAATATGGTAAGATTTGTAATCAAATTTATTATCCAAATATCATAAGTCTAGAGGTATAAAAATGTAAAATAAAATAAATAAATGGTCAAAGTATAGTTTGAGAGACCGTGCCACGCTAAATTGTATCTTATAAAAGAGAATGGATATAGTATAAGAAAGAATTCATCTAGGATTACATTCTTTTACTAGTAGATTTTTTTGATTAATGACTAACAATTACTAGGTGTCTAGAATCTAGATATAAACGGACCCTTCTTCGACCCCGTTTGCGTGCCCTTAAATCTGGATTAATCCGTTTCTTTTTTTATCTGGAACAGTATTTTTCTTTCATAAATTCCTTTAGAATTCCTTTAAACCAGTCATACCAGCCTAACACCCCTTCTAGTATTTTGACCAGGATTTTATTATGGCGACAAGCCATGGCGCCACAGGAACAGAGAATCCGTGCAGGGGCATTCAATGCGAAGGGAGCAAGGCTCCAGGCTCCAGCTCGCCTGGTGCGTGCCACGGGCCACGGCCGCGACTCCATTTTCCAATTGCCTGCCGCTGCATATGCCAACAACCGAAACGGAATTCGCTGCCCTGTGTTCAGTTGGAACCATGTATGTATGCATGGTCCCGTTCGGTTTCTGTAAAATTCTTGCAAGCTCCACCATGTGTCCATGTCCGCTTCCGCCGCTGGCATGAGAACTCGTGGCTACCTACTATGGCCGAGGATCATTGTGTTGTATGGCCGTGTCACCTGTAAGGTGCTTTTGTCAAACGTGTTTGGCCGGTCTGAAATCTAATAAATCTAGGACACGTTCGACTGCAACCCACACCCTACCACGCACAGTGTGACAGCACCTAAAATATGGTATCAGAAATTGGCGCCATAGCCGTGGCGTGTTTTTCGACTAGAAAAGTCTGACCGTATTTGGAAGCTAAACCAAGCATCAACCTGTTTAGGCCGAAAAAGCGTGGCGAGAAGCCAAACACTCCCCTGCTCCATCTACTCAAAATAATTACATAACTCGTTTTTGAAATTAGACTATTTTAATTTGACGTATCAAATATATGTAACAAATTTATTGTAAAAATATATTTTACTTATTATGCATCATAAAAAATACTAGTTCCATTTTATATAGACCAAATCAAACTTTTTTTATTAAAAGAAAACTTCTCAAAGAAAGCCTCGTGTGTTCCCTTTTAGATTACATGGGATCATTGAGCTAGCTAGAACTAGAACCGCTGCCACCTGCTCAGCCGCCACCATCATTAGTTATGCCGGACCTCAAGTACAAAAGCGTTCACGTAAACACTTGATCAAATAATTAGATCTAACCTAAGATCCCACCACCCCCAAGGACATCTCAAAAGAATCACATGTTCGTTACCGACCTGCAATGATTTAGCAAGCTCTGTAACACAAACATCGTGCACTTTTGCCCTGTTCGCTTGGCTGATAAGTTATGACTGAAAATACTGTTGACTGATTTGCCGGCTTACAAGCCAAGTGAACAGTATGCTTATTTTTTTCTCACGCTATTCGAAGAAAAAAGAAACAACAATCCTGTGAGTAATAAAAAGAAACACTCCTGTGTGAACAGTGTAAGCATCAACTCAAGTGATTTTTGTCCCCAGTTCCACCCCAAACATTTTCGCTCGATAGTCGAGACAGCGCAGCTGACATGACCAGCCCACCACCAAACATTTTCGCATGCCCCAAGATTTGATTCGTCTTCAGGGCCAAAAGTCCACGGTGACTCTCTGCTCAGCCCATCGCCACGGGGAACACCGGAGCAGCAAGCAAAACAGCCGCCGCACCAGCGCACGCACCCACGACCCACCTGCGGCGCTGGACCCGAGTGGATGTGGACGGAGGCCAGAGGGAGCCTGCCCGCACGACAGAGAGCACAGGAGGCCGCGCCCGCTGCTACCACCGCACCGCACCGCCACTTACCCCTCGTGCCGCCGCGCTGCCTTTTCGTCCCCGCGTCCCTTTCGTCCCGCACCTTGTCGGAGACCGACGCGCCCCCCCTCTCCGCTCCCTCCTCCTCCTCCCCTCCCGCTCTCCAGTCCACCTCACGCTCACACTCCCTCAGCCGCCATCCTGCTGCCTTCTCTCCTCCTCATCTTCCTTGCGGGGGCGGCAACCAGGCCAGGCGGCAGACTGACGCGGCGCACCTGCTCCCACTCCCGCTCCCTCCGCGCCACCAAAATAAAGTAGCCGTTGCGGCGTCGCGTCGGCGAGCACAGCGCAGCGCAGCGGCTGCATGAGGGGGCGGCTGCCGAGGCCGTGACCGTGACGAGGAGGCGGAGGACGATGCCGCTGGTCAGGTTCGAGGTGCGGAATGAGGTGGGGCTGGGGGACCCCGGCCTCTACGGCGGCGGAGCCGCTGCTGCCTCCGCCGCCTCCGCCGTCGCAGCCGCGGGGGAGGAGGAGCCCAAGGCGCTGCTCGAGGGCGTCGCCGTCTCGGGGCTCGTCGGGATCCTGCGCCAGCTCGGAGATCTCGCGGAGTAAGGCCCTGCTCCCTCGCTGCCTCGTTCTGCCCGGTTTATGCGCGCTTCGAGCTGGCGGCCGTGCGCGTCTCTTCGTGGTCTGGTTCCCGGCGGCTGGGATCTGCTGCGCTACGTTTCTATCGGCTCCCGACGGGACTTCCGCGCTGGTTGGGGTGTTTGGTCTCGGCCTGTGGTTTGGACTGGGATGAAGTAGTGGGATCTGCCGTTCAGGTGGTTTGATTCGCTTAGGGCGAATGAGCGCAGTGCTGTGCCATAGGAATAGGAATTGTTAGAGCAGTGTTTCTGTGTGCCGGCTATCGAAAATTGTGGCACTGTCTGGAAGGAATTGAGTGTCCTTTTGTAGCAGCGGCGGTGTTCGGGTTTTGTGCTTTCTGAGATCTAGTGTTAGCACTGGATTGGATAGTGCAATTCGGGTTTTTGGAGCGGCATATGGGATAACAGCTATATCTGCTGGGATCATTCAGGCGGTTTTTGGCCGCATTCGCTTGGTAGTGGCTCGTGCTTTGCTGAATTAGTGCTAATTGATTGTGTGTGTCGGGTATGTCGTGGAGGTATTACTTAAGATCTTGTCTCAGCTTAGAATTTATGTTTGCGGAAAGTCTCTTTTTAATCTTATATGAGCAACTAGTTAGTTCTGAAAGGCCTGTTTTAGGTTGCTTAGTGGCTGACTGGATTCATTTTGGCTGGCTTGATGTTGTTTAATGTTTGTCTCGAGGGTTCTTTGCTAATTTTGGCTGGAGAATCTCCATGGGTTCTGGTAATTGCCGTTTCTTGCTAGGGAAAAACCATTGCCACTCTGAGGCGTTTGTTTGTCTGTTAATGCTTCTATCATTTTTCCCGTTGTATAAATGCTCTGCACAGTTTTAGTTACGTACCGTGTTTCTTGATATACTATTTTTTTTCATAAATAGTATTTGGTGAAATTGATATGCTGCTTTGGTCATACCAGATTTGCGGCTAATGTTTTCCATGATCTACACGAGCAAGTTATAGCTACATCTGCCAGGGGTCGTAAGGTGCTGACTCGAGTACAGAACATTGAAGCAGCACTTCCATCTCTTGAAAAAGCTGTGAAGAATCAGAAGAGTCACATCCATTTTGCCTATGTTCCGGGTAATTATTTATTTACGTCATCGATGTCTAAAAGTACCCTGATCATGAGAGTCCATCCTAGTAATTGAATGTCTCTCTTGTCCATCTTGAATTCTTTGATATCAAGATTATCTTGCAATCTTACTGACTTTACTGATAAAACACAGGCTCTGATTGGCACACTCAGCTTCAAAATGAGCAAAATCACCTGCTAGCGAGTGATCTGCCTCGTTTTATGATGGATTCCTATGAAGAATGCCGAGATCCACCACGGCTTTACCTTCTCGATAAGTAAGTGCTGGAACTTTCCTTAATAAACATTTTTTGGTATCTAAAATTACTGCCTTCCAGATTTGATACTGCTGGCGCGGGGGCTTGTGTAAAGAGATATTCTGATCCATCCTATTTCAAGAAAGCATGGGATATGACGAGGGCAGACAAAACTGCTAATCTACAAAGAGAAAAGAGATCGCAGAAAATTAAGGTTATATTCTTCATTCTCACTGTCTGAAGTTGATATCAGTGCTTAGTAATCTTTTTTCATGTTGGGAACTTGCCAAAAGACTTAATAGAGCTTATGAACTTATACAGAGAAAAGGGTCACGACTAAGGGAGCCATATCATGGGCAAGCCACATCTAGGCATAGGGGCACTGAATTTCAGCGATCACTTACTGCTGGCCAACTTGTTAACAGGTGTTGCACATTCCATACTTTAAGATACAATAATCATGTATCCAGTTCATCTTCTATGGCTATTCCCTTCTTATATTTGAATGGCGCATCCAGAACAGCATTGTTAATAGTTTATTTTCCAGCAGGCAGTTTGCATCTCCCAGCAACGATGGTCAGAACATCTCAGAGCATAGGTCTACACCCGACGCAAGATCTAATCCTGACAATATGAGCAGATCTTCTTCTCTTAGTTCGAAGACACAACTGAGTTCAGTAGAACAAGCTTTCGATGCAAAACCTTCTGCAGTTCCTCATGAGAATGGCCATGGCAAGTCATTGGATACTAAGTTGCACAAGCCTGGTGGTCTGCCTTCGCGCGTACTACTTAACGGCACCAGCGTGGATGATCATAGTGACTATTTGAAGCAAGGTTCCCCGCCAGGTGATATGGTTGCTAGATCACCTTATGTTAAATGGGATGAAAAGGCTGCAATTATCATGTCTACAAGTTCTGTCTACTGTGACGATGTTGTTGTGGATAAGGCTGAAGATGCAGAACCTACATGTATTAGCTCTGTGCAGAAAGAAACTGGCCACAAGGTAATGGATGCCTTGGAGCAGCAAGATGCCTTACTTAAAAAGACAAAATCACTGTTAGTGCCATCAGTCTTGAACCACCATGGTGACATTCCAGGAGAAGCCGACAACTACATGGATGCACTTAATACACTTGAATCTGAGACAGAAACTGAATCTGAATTTCAAACTAAGAATCAAGGGGTGCCAGCACCTTCCTTCAATGCTGAAGCACCTCAAGTGGGGGCAATTGATAATATTGTTCCACAGTGTCCCGATTCCTATGTTGCTGAGTTTACTGACACATGCCAAGAATCTGATATTCTTTGTACTTCAGAAAGAGCAATTGATTTTCCCAGTTTGTCAAATGCACATTCTCTTGAGGTCTCACAGCTAGAAGTTTCAGACTATACATCTGTAAGTCCCTATAAAGAGTCATCTGTCATCACTATTATCCATGAGAGTGGTGCAGAGGGTGCTCGCGGAGATCCTTGTGAGATTATAGAGCCTCTGCAGGTCCATTCAGCCATACTTCCCAATGATGGATCCCCTGTTTGCAATGAAATACCCAAGAGTAAGCCAGACGATGATCTTGGGTACTTTCCCAAGATTCCTCAACCAGGTTTCTCCACCTGTATGGTTATTCCGTCCAATAAAGAGTCTGCTGTTGCCAACGAAAACCTTGAAAGTGATGCAGAAAGTGTTGGTGATCTTATCGATGGTACCACAGATAATTTTGTATCCGGACCTAACATTGCCAACATGGTAGTTGATGAGGTGGGTTTCAAGATGGCACCTGCTGATTCACCTGGTGATCACTCTGATGACTCATGTGTTATTCCTGAAAGTAGGCCTCAGGATTATGCTGGAAAGAGCCATGAGGGAGTTGGTGATTGTGGTGTGATTGGAGTGTCTGAATTATGTAGTGAGCCTCTTAACAAACCATCAGATAATATATGTGCAACTCAAGATGTTCCTACAAATACCTCTACTATGTCTGCTGGTGCCAGTGAAGTGTCTAGTTCGTGGAGTGAGCCTCATAATGAACTAATGGAGAACAGATGTGCAACTCAAGGTGTTCCTCCAAATGCCTCTACCACGTCTACTGTTGTACCATCTGTTAAACTCTGGACAAATGCTGGGCTCTTTGGACTTGAACCATCTAAACCTCCAGTATTTGGTGCCCAAGATGGTCCAAGGGAGGATACTCCACCTGGTTTTAAAGAAGCTCAACCAGTCCATTCAACTGAATTCACAGAATTGCACTGTTCAAAGCCAACTGAATCAGCAGTTGTAGATGTTCCAAATGGAAACACGTCAATTACCAGCAGCTTTGTGGAAAAGCTTGTTGGTATCCGTCCTGGTTCTGCAAACCTCAATAACTCAGGGGCCAATCAATCAGCAGCCAGAATACCCAATCCAATTCATAGTCATACAGATGGGCACTCAGATTTTTCCTCATCCTTTGAGCACAATAACATGACTGGCAAGCATACTTCAATAAGTGAGCTTCTAGAATCTGAAGGAAGTGCTGAAACTGGCACCGGAATATACTCAACTGACATGAGTAATAACATGCATATGGTGTCTGCATCAAGCTTTTCAAGCATTGCACAAAGATTTCTTGCTGATACACTTCAGAGAAGAACTTCTTCCAAATATACTGATCTTCCTATGTCATCTGAGAGGGCGAATGCTGATACAAGTGCAAAAGATGAATCTACTCTAAATCCTGTTGTAGAACCAAGTGAAACGATATTTGCAGAGGAAACTAAGTTTGAGAACAAAACAGAAAATGGAATGGATGGATTGACCAAATCATCAATCTTTTCTAGCCGCCATTACTCTGAGAAATCGTCTCCACCACTTGAGTACATGAAAATATCTTTTCACCCTATGAGTGCACTTGAGACGTCAAAGCTGAACCTAGATTTCTGTGATGGCAATCTTCATGAAATTTCTGATATTATGTTACCGACATTTCAGTTACTTTCAGAGTCTTCCATTCCACAGCCAGGCAGCGGTTCTGAGTCTGAAGATGACACTTTTGGTAGGTCATATAGTTATTCTTCATATGATGATCTGAGTCCACGACTATATTCAAACTCTGAGGCGTGGGATCAAGAAGATGGAGTTGGGCTTGAGGAACATGAGTTGTATGATGATTCAAATCAGATAGGATCTTCAACAGCACCTTTATCTAGCTACATGGGATTCGAGCAGATGAACTTATCTGGCATGAAGTCAGATATTTCACTTGCAAATGTTGGGGATCAGAATGTAATAGGCACTTTAGAATCCTGTACTGTTGAAGAACTTCCAAACTTTGACACATTGATGTCCAGAAGCGATGATCAAAATGGTGAAACCTCCATTCCACATAATCCGGTGAATTTGCCACCAGATGAAGATCAGTTGCCACCACCACCTCCTCTCCCCCCAATGCAGTGGAGGATGACAAGACAAACAACTTCACTAGAAGAGGAAACATGCATTACAGCTAAAGATATGCTCAGGAAAACTTCAAGCCTACCACATATACACACCTCTGCCCAGGAAGAACACCTTCCTCCAACTGCACCACTGGATCTACAAGGCAATGCTAAGGAAGTGGTATGGACTGTTTATTTGGCTGATCCTGTTTGAATACTTGCAGTAATAAATAATTACAGCTGTTATATTTCGTTAATGAAATTATCTACTTGGTATATGTAGGATGTCCAGAAAACTGGTGGAGTAAGAGAAATTACTAATCCTCCTAGTATCATTGATATAAAATCAAGTTTGCTTCAGCAGATCAGGGATAAGGTTTGTTCTGCTCTTTCAATTGAAAAAAACCTATGTTATTCTTTATGATTTTATAGTGCTATTTTACTTTTACTACAAAAAAGTACTCCCTCTGTTCCAAATTATAAGAAGGTTTGGCTTTTCTAGATTCATTGATTTTACAATGTATCTAGACATAAGTATATATCTAGATGCATAGAAATGCCAAAACGCTTTATAATTTGGAACGAAGGGAGTAGCTTACAAGAAACAAATGTGGACCATCTTTGGATCTGAGAGATCTCACTTTTTTTTTTATAAAAGTATATTCATATAGCTGTTGAATTGACCCAAAAGGATAACAAAATGGAATGCTTACCGTGAATTTGATGAACTGTGATTCAAAAAAGCTATCTGACCCACAACACTGTTTGTCACATGTTAACCATGCAGTACAGAATTCCTGTGGCCATTTATTTTGTCAACTAAAACAAATACAAGTCCCAGTAATGACCAGTTGATTCTTGAAGTTAGGAAGCTCATTACCAATTTATAGTTTCTGATCGTTGCATAATATTTATGATTATCTTATTCATTTTGCCTAATGAATTATCACAGTCAGAGCAGCTGAAGCTTAACAATGGACATGAAAGGTCAAAAAAAGCAGTAGGCGGTGACATTAAAAGCTTGGATGAAAGGGAGGAGTTGCTTCAGCAAATCAGGAGCAAGGTACCTTGAATATGTAGATCGTTGTACTTGCTAACAGTTACCTCGAAATTTCTAGATTCTTGTTCATTCTTGTTTGGCTGTTGGCATGATATGATGCTCACCATATTTAAGAGCAGAAACCCTCCGTGTAAGGCTTAACCAACTGGTCACTATGTTTGTGTCATGCAGACCTTCAATTTAAGACGAACAAATGCATCTAAGACAGATGGCTCATCACAATCTACAGCCAATTCCAACGTTGTAGCAATTTTGGAGAAAGCAAATGCTATCCGGCAGGTTGGTATTGTGCTGATTTCCCGTCATGTTACCTTTTGTGCTACTCTTTTGTTTCCTCATGATTTGTTCCGTGTTATCAGGCTGTGGCCAGTGATGAGGGTGGCGATGATGATACTTGGAGTGATATATGACCACCAAACTGCAGACGTGCATGGTAGTCTTTTCCTGTATATTCAGCTATTACAAGATGAAGTGAGAAAATGTGAATAACATCTTTTTCTTCATTGTAATTAGATTTTGCAGGTCTCGTTATGTACCTTCCTTAGTTCATATTAGTGTATTCTACCGTAGGTCTCTATGGTTGTGGAAATGTCAGAGCACTTCCACATCATGTAAATGTGTCTTTATTATTTATTTATGATAATGAGAACAGCTGATAAAATAAGCATACTAAGCTATCTTTTTATCATTGTATTAATTTTTTTTACAATGATAATAAGATGGACCATGATGTTGCAAAAAGTTGTCCTTTTAACTGCCATCAACGAGGGCAATAATTCTGACGCGATAAGTCTCACTTGCATTACCCTGGCAACTCATGTTTTCCTTTTAGTTCGCCGTACGTACTTCTTCCCATGTCCCGTTCGGACACGACGCGACGCACCATAGCTTCCCTCCATCTCGCGCCCTTGACCCCTCTTCGTGGGGCTCCCCTTGCGGTGGAGGCTGACCCTAGCACGGCCCACCGTTCAGAGGCTGTCCACGGCGGCAGCGACAAAGGCGGCAGGTTACCGGGCCTGCAACCACTGCCAGCGGCGTCGAGGAGCGCCGGCCCATCGACGCCCAGCTCCGGCAGCTTGCGCCGGACCCGGAGACGAAGGTGTCCTCCGCGGACGAACGCCTGGCGGACTACGAAACGCTCCTCGTCGCGCGCCTCTTGGACATCCTGCAGGGCCTGCACGGCAGCGACTTCACACAAGTGGTAGGTAACTCTACTACAAGCGACCAATTAAAATTATACTGTATCTTTTAAAAAAAAGTCCCCTACTGAGAAACTATAATCATTATGCACCAACGAAATTGTACCTAGAATTACTGTATCATTAAAATCTATGACTCCTAGTCCTTTCTCATAGGCTTCAACTTTGATCCAATGGCCAACGTTATTTGGATCTTCCCCACTCAGGCTTCAACGCACATCTCACACACCCTGCAGGCTACGGTAAAATAGAAACCAATGGAAGTCGATCAAGGCAAATATAAAAGTCAATCAAGACAAATAGGAAGGAGGGATTTGTGACTCCGATCAAGACAATTTTCAGAATTGTCATTATAATGGAAAAACCCACGCCGAGCCTGGCCCCATCTGACGCGCCCCTTTCAAAACTCTCCGTGTCGTTCTGGTATTATGTCAATAAGGAACGGCGACAGACCTGCCAATATACCCACTCTCATGTTTCCATCAAAAACACGTGGGACCTGGTTTGGTGACCCCACACGTCAGTAGGAGCAGTGGAGCGTCTGCAGCGTGGCTAAACCTGAAAAGGTCTATCCCTTTCTTCTCATAAAATACCAACGACGGCACCCTGGACAAGGAAGCAAAATGAGTCACTTACAGTCCGGGCCCACAGAGAGGAGATCGATGAAGAGGTTTATCACATTTGGTTTTGCCTATTTAAAAAAATAGAAGATATATCTAGTTTCATCCTCTAAAGAGAGAAGTTAGCCCATTGTGTTACAAAAGTAACACACTACACGCCCCGACCGAGTTTACAAAATAAACGAACCGACTTGACACGTGATTATGAAAATAAAAGGCCATTATGAAATAGAACATGCAAGCTAGAGACAATTAGTTTTATTTTAATTTTTATATATATAGCTTTTGCTATGCACCTAAATATACATTATATCTATATACATAGTAAAAACTACTTCCTCCATTTTAAATTATAAGTCACTTTGATTTTTTTGGTACATTCATTTTATTATGCATCTAGATATAATAATATGTCTAGATACATAGCAAAATGGATGAACCAACAAAGTCAAAGCGACTTATAATTTGGAATGGAGGGAGTATATATCTAGAAAAGCTGAAATGACTTGCAATTTAAAACAGATGGAGTACTTAAAACTTACTTGATAAATCAGTTGGATTATGCCAAGAAGAAATGCTTTTTTTTTCTTTTGTTCAATAATTTTCATTAGTTAGCTTTCTAATACCCGAAAATCATCTGAATAAAGAAAACAGGATGAGAGAGAGAGGGAGAAACCGAGGAACAACCAGATAAATATCCATCGCGGTTGCGCACATATATTTAGGACTATTTCTACTATTTAATTTTAAAAAAAGATTAAATACAATTTTTTCTTTCATTTATCAAAAGTGAATTATATAGTTACTTTAAGAAGCTATATCTACTTTAAGAAGCTTGGTATGACATCTTTAATTATTTGGGATGAAGTTTGCATGAAGTGGCCATGAAGATCTTTTAGACATGTTTAAGGACTTAGGCAGATTGTAAATTATATGGTTAATGCGAGAAATAACTTTATTATGCATTGTTGCGTGTAAGTGTTTCACGGATTGTATATACATGGTCATATACAATTGTGTGAAAGTTGAACTCTAGAAAAAAAATCGTTGTTTGTTTCCATGTACATCCCTGAAATAAAGCCGTAGCGTTAGCACGAGCACTATACTAATACATACAGTTGAAAGGTCCTTGTGTGGTTTTGGTAATTGAGTGACAACCTAGGTGAACTAATTATGTTTATGTGAGATACACAGGTGATTAGTCCACAGGTACATGTGTGTGAGCAACATATGCATGAAGGTGAAAATGGCTTGGAGATGTTGCAAAGCTCACATGTGGTGATGAAGGAGCTTATTGCACATGAGACATGACATTGAGTCATGTGATCAAGGTAGAGAAGATCAAGACAAGACTTAGCTTGATGGACCGGTTGCAAGCGTGAAGGGTAAGTCGAAGGCTTTGGAGTGATGGACCGCGTAGCGATGAAGCTTGAGCAAGACTTGGTGCCGATGGACGATGGCAACGGTGAAGAGCAAGTGAAGTCAAGATCGATGAACCAATATGATCACATGATGATATGAAGTGGATCATATCATTATTGATCATGTTGGTGCATGTGTTGCATCAATATTGGAGGAGATGGAATGGAATGCGCAAGGCAAAGGTATAACCTAGGGCATTTCATTTCACCGGTCATAGGTGTGTAGAGAAGTTTATGACCGGGTTTAGGATAGATGGCCGTACTATCAAGAGGAGCAAACTTGTTTGCATATCGGTCATCTATGTGCCACTCGAGTGATCTAACTTTGCATCATCGCTAGGATCGAGTGGCGTGGCAAGTTGAGTGGCTAACCCTTTGGGAAATGATTGTGAAAAGCTAACACACATACACATGGTGGTGTACACTTGTTGGTGTTGGCACATTTATAAAGGATATGAAGTTGGAGTTGATGTGGATCAACTTGGTAAAAAACGGAGATGAGAACGGTCCCACAGAGTGGACCGGACTCTGGTCACGCAGTGACCGGACGCTGAGGCTCAGCGTCCGATCAGTAATGGCAG
This sequence comes from Miscanthus floridulus, assembly GCF_019320115.1. Classification (NCBI taxonomy): domain Eukaryota; kingdom Viridiplantae; phylum Streptophyta; class Magnoliopsida; order Poales; family Poaceae; genus Miscanthus; species Miscanthus floridulus. Next base: position 4,026,130 of record NC_089585.1, read on the forward strand.
TCAACGTGCAGCGTCGGTCTGTCGACCGGACGCTGGCTCTAAAAGTGACCGGACGCTGGAGGCAGTGTCCGGTCTTGTTGTCAGACGAAGCAGTGTCACTGGAGAGTGACCGGACGCTGGGGCTGTGTCCGATCACGTCTGACTGGACACATCTGGTCAGGGTCGGTACCTTACTGTAAACGACCGGACGCTGAGGGTCTAGCGTCTGGTCATTTGAAGCTGCTACGTCCGGTTAGAAGATGACCGTTGAGATCGGAAGAATGCCGTTGAACACAGGTGACACGTGGCTGTCATCGGGTGATCGGACGCTGAGGTCCAGCGTCCGGTCGACACGACCGGAGCGTCCGGTCGACACGACCGGAGCGTCCGGTCGACCCGACAGTTGCCCAGTGAAGGGGTAACGGCTAGTTTAGCCCTTGGGGCTATAAATAGAAGTGGCCTTCGGCCATGGCTGGTGCTGAGCACCTTGGGGGACTTAGTGTCTATGCTTGAGAGTGCTTAGGAGCCCTCCATCTCACATACACTTGATAGTGATTATTCGATTGTGTGAGAGAGCGATTCTAGTGCGATTGCATTGTGAGGTTGCATCGAGTGGCACTAGGTGATCGAGTTGCAAGCCGGTGGTGCTTGTTACTCTTGGAGGTTGCCACCTCCTAGACGGCTTGGTGGTGGTCTCCGTTGAAGCCCGCAAGAAGCTTGTGCGGTGCTCCGGAGAAGAGCTTTGTGAGGGGCATTGTGCTCGCCCCGCGGGAGCCACGAAGAGCAACTTTAGTAAAGCGTGTCATCGAGCTACCCTCACTTTTGGGGTAGGTTCTTGTGGCGCCGACGTGCGGGCTTAGCGGGTGATGCTAATTAGCCGCTGAACCACCAAGTGAGCAGTCGACACAACAGGGACTAGCGTGTTGGCAAACACGTGAACCTCAGGAGAAACATCATCGTGCCAACCTTGTTCTTTCCGTTGGTTTGCATCCCCATTACACAAGCTTGCAATTACTTTTATACATATTAAGCTTGTGTAGTTGCTCTTGTAATTAGTTAGCTTGTGTAGCTTACTAGTTATCTTCTTGCTTGTGTAGCATAGAAGTAGCTCCTTTGCGTGGCTAATTTGGTTTGCGTAACCTTGTTAGTCACATTGCTTAGTTTGTGTAGCTAAGTAATTGCGCTCTCTAATTTAGCATTGGTTGCCTTGTTATTGCGTATTGCTAGTGAGCTTAGTTGGCTTTGTGCTTTTGCTTACTAGCATGTGTAGGAGCTCCCTTGTCGCTTAAAGTACTAGTGGCATAGGTTTGTGTGACCTTGCTTCTAGAATTGGTTAGGAGAGCTCTATCTAGCCCGGCACCTTTGTTGCTAATTAGTTTCTTTGAAAGGTGCTAGTGAATATAGATAGAGGGGTGTAGTCTTGGCTAGACCGATAGTTATAATTCCGCACTTGTTTCGGTTAGCTGACAAGATTAAGTTTTAGAAAAGACTATTCACCCCCCTTCTAGTCACCATCTCGACCCTTTCAACAGTACACAAATGCCAACGAGACGATGTCCTCCTCCTAGGCTCCCACTCTCGTGTGTTCACGCCCACGAGATCAGGGCTGGCCCTGATTTTTTTTGGAGGCCCAGGGCAAAACTACAATCCAGACCCTGTATACATACATAACATTGATAGTACTAAATGTAAATACATACATATATATATATATATATATATATATATATATATATATAAACACTTAATTGCGGATGCAATAGCAATATTCATACGAAACAATTCATAAATATTAAATTACCTTAAAAATTCCTATATTAAATTACCTTAAAAATTCCTTCTAACATTCCTCGATGCGAAGTCATTGATGATGGTATCGATCTCATCCAACAATCGCTTCTCAATGCATAATGTTGCCAAACCATTTAACCTCTCTTGAGACATTGTAGATCTCAAATAGTTCTTTAGCAATTTTACTTTTGAGAAGCTTCTTTCAGCTGATGCCACAGTCCCAGGCATAGTAAACAAGATCCGATAAGCAATGGAAGCATTAGGATAACAATCAGCCTTTGTAACAAACTTAAAAATCTCCATAACTGTCATTGGTGTATTCGGCAAAGTGAATTGTAGAACACTCAACTCAGAAATTAGATCATTTAAATCAATGTCAGATGAACCATTTAGAGAGAAAACTATTGCTAGTGTTGTGCAACACACTTTTAGCTTAGGACCATCCAATGCCTTCAAGTTTGCTAAACTCATTAAAAATCCAAATAATTCTCTGAATGATTCCAATTCTTGAAATCTAGTCTCCAATGAACGAACCGCCATATCAATTATAACCGTGAAGTAATTAACTCTAAATTCCTTCTCACCTTCCAAAAGTGCTTCCTCACTATTATTTTCATCAAAATGCTTCTTTCTAAGAGTACGGCGCTTTACTGGGAACGATGGCTCGACACCCATTTCAGATGCAATTTCCATTGCATTGACCTTACTAGAAGCATACCCATCATTTCTATAGGTTTTAAAGTAATCCATTATGCCTTGTATCTACTGCATGGTAGACACAATGCACATAGATGGTGACTGCAACTTCTTGCTTACTTTATTGATAGCAAATAAAACATCATGCCAAATATAAATTCAAAGCTGCCATGTACTTCAAATAAATTCTTTGCATCACTTCTATCCTTTGGTTCTACATCTCTATCTTCACTCAATGCAAGTAAAAGCTGTCCTTAGCTGAGGAGCTTGATATCTAATTGCTGCAACACTTTTAATATGACTCTCCCACCATGTGTTGCACAAAGATTTCACAGTTAAACCATCAACATGATCAAGCAAAAATTTTCATCTTTTAGTAGAACCAGCAAATAAGACATATATTCGTTGCACAATTCCAAAAAGGAGTCAGCTTTGCTACAAGACTTAGCCATATGACAAAGAGTAAGATTAAGACTGTGGCAAGCACATGGCATATACAAAGCTTTTGGATTTATATCACGCAATCGACTTTGAACCCCCTTGTGTTTTCCTTTCATATTAGAACCATTATCATAACCTTGTCCCCCTAATGTCATCAATATTAAGACCAAAGGACTTAATGGAATCAACCAAAACATTGAAGAGCCCAGAACCAGATGTGTCATCTACCTTCACTCATGTTAACACATCGAACCAACAAAGTCATTTGTTCTTGTTGACTAACATCCAGGGTGCAATCAAGAATAACCGAGAAATATTTGGCCTCTTTAACAATCTTGATGATAGAATTTGTAATGTCAGAAGCCATAAGAGAAATCAACTCATTCTGAATTTTGTGGCTAAGATAATGATAATGAAGATCATTATTTTGAATACGTCTAAGATGGTCTTGTATTACCAAATCAAACTCTATGACCATCTCAACACAAGCTAAGAAATTGCCATTTTGGTCATTATAAAGCTGCTCGTTAGATCCTCCAAAAGCCAAATTACATCTACCAAGGAATTTTACAATGACAACTATTCTCATTAGTACTTGCCTTATGTGCTCTTTCTCCTTGGAGATTTGTTGCTGTAACTCTTTATCAATTGTCTCTTGTTTGCATAATCTAGTTCTCAATTCATTCCATGAGTTCATATTGGTAATATGCTCAACAGTAATTTTATGTTCCTTCAGCCTCTCATTGATATGTTTCTAGTCTCTATACCCATCATTCCCCAATGAACTCTTGCACTTTTTAGAATTAAAAAGCTTACCGCAAAAGCAAAATACTTTATCCAAGTGTTTGGAATAAACTAGACATTTCCTATCACGTAGCTCTCCATTACTTATTTTTCTATGATAATGAGAATATGCAAAATGCCTTAAATTATTGTCGAAAGGGAATACAATATTATCTTCTCTTATAGGCCCCTTTTCAACTAATATATCCCTTGCTTTGTTATCAAGATTATCCCAATTTCTTGGATCATAAAAATCCATGTGACACACCGGTTCCTTATCAAGACTACTATTTTCTGTAGTATTTGAATTAAATATGTGCTCATCAATACTCACATTGTTTTCTTCCATGTTAATGCCAACATTGTCATTAGGAGGACCTTCATCTTCTAGAATAATCTATGTTGGTTCCTTCCAGACAACTATTGCCAACTCGTTTGGATCTCTTGAAGTGTTTGGATTATTCTTCAAAAACTTATGCATAGAACCCCTCTGTGATTGTTTGAACTCATCTATTCATGCTTTCTTTTTCCTTTTCTCACTGCAGAAAGCATACTTTCTTGATGACATGATGTTGTTAAGATTTAGAGAAACAATTAGCTAAAAAAAGTAACTCATCTACTCGCATTGTTGGCTCAGTGTGGGCGTGTGGCTCACCGCCGATCGTCGATTCGTCGTTGCTCGTCTAGGTCGGGTAGAGTCACAGAGATCGCAGCACGTGCATCGTGTGGCGTCGAGTCCAGCGTCTCGTAGTCTCGCCTTGCTCTATCGCGCAGGCGCAATAGCCACGCCCTCGCGTCTCACATCATCGGTCGTCGCCACCACCACACGTGTCGTGTCCGCCCGCCGATCTATGTGACCACAAACCACGTCGCCGCCATGGAAGAGGAGTCGAGGAGTTGAGTCACGTGTTGGCGTGTGCATGTGGCTTCTCATGGACGCTAGTTCTTTCTTTCTATTTTTTAATACGGACACCATCCTTCTCATGGACGCTAGGACTTGCAGGCCAGCAACGTTTAGTACTAGGCCAAATACTAATATACCTGGTGTTTGCATACTTGAGGTGGGACCTACCAAGTTGGGGGCCTAGGGTGGCCACCCCGCTTGCCCGCATCTAGGGCTAGGCCTGCACGAGATGGCCCACGGTGCGCGTAGGAGTGCCTACGGCTGTCCGGCGAGTACCATTGCGACGGTCATGGTTGCCCACGTCTAGGCTCGTCAAGAGCGCGCCCAGCTCACCCAGCCGCACCGGGTCATAGTGGTACTCGCCGGATAGCCTCAGGCTTCCTACGCGCACTGTGGGCCATCTTGTGGCTGTCAACACAAGAGAGTGGGAGCCTAGGAGGAGGACATCACAGTCGTTTGGATGATGACCTGGCTTGGGAAGTCGATCCATCCCCAGGCGCTAGAAATCGACGGCCTGGGTGATGGATTCCAGTCTTCAAAGCAAATAGCCCCAACCTATTGCGTGCACAAGACACTTCTCTTTTTATTGTTTTGAACTCGGGACTCCTCGAATCATGCATCGCTGCATTAGGTTGCCTTCTAGGGTTTCTTTAGTCTGCATCTCCAGCCTATCCCGCTTGTGCATCGCCAGGCATGAGAGGGGGTGCTAAGAGGTTGAAAAAAGTATAGTCAAGGTCCGGCGAATCAGCTAGAAGTAGGGATTTTGGTCAGCTCGATGGCACCGGCTTGCACTCAATTCTCGAGGATGACGAGGCGTGTTATTTTTTTTCATACCAATTTCTTCTCGATCAACCTAGTCCATACCATGCATACCACACCTATGGACCTAGCGTGATTTTGCAATCTGTTGATTGATATTGGGGTGGGGTGGGGTTTGGGGGGTGGGGCTTGGCGGTGGCAGCAATAGCAGGCTGGTGGTGGTTGGGTTGCGCTTCATTTTTGCTGTTCGGAGTAGCTAACGAGTTTAGTATGATCTCAGGCTGCCTGGGATTTTTTTTGTTCGACTAACGGATTGTGCCTACTCTGCTGCTTTACTCAGCTTATATAAAATTTAGGTAGTGTGCTCTATAAAGACTTCTTATGGATTTCTCGTTAAGACCAATTTGTTGACCCCTCAATCTCCCGCACGGGTGAGCCAACCGCTCACTATCATTGCCGACCGCTCATTATGGCTAGAGGTAGAAGAAGGGAGGGAGAACAGAGCGCACACACAAAGCACAAGCATCAGCATTGGCCGGAGCTCTACAGAGAAGATAGCAAAACTGAACTCTCTCTCTTTACTGAGTTGTAGTGGGAAACTATAAATACAACTCTACCCATCTAATCCTAGTACACAGACATATCAGGCTGCCATGCTGCTATAGTGACTAGATGTGACAGCGGGGCTAACTTTGACAGCTGCCCCTATTATGGCTACAGTGCGGTAGGAGAGCTTTTCGGCGCCTGCCCCTGCCATGGCTACAGTGCAGCAGTAGGGGAGCCCTTTCGGCACCTACCCCTACCCTTGCCATGCGTATAGAGGTGAGCAGTAGATTACTTAATAATTCTTCCCCTAATCCTACTACTAACCCTAGAACCTCCACCACGCCGATCATCTTCTTCAATTCCATAAACTAAGACGGCCGAGCGGCTTGGTGAGGACATCCACGAGTTGCTGACCAGTTTTGACGAACTCGATGATAATCTGCCCTCCATCGACATAGTCCCTGAGGAAGTGGAACTTGACGTCGATATGCTTGCTCCAGTTGTAGAGAACCAGATTCTTTGTGAGGGCGATGGTGGGTTGGTTGTCCACCATCAGTGCTGGTGGGTGAGATTCCACACCGGTCAGCTCGGCTAGCAGCCCGCATAGCCACACAGCTTGGCACGCCACTGTGGCTGCCACCACATACTCTGCCTCGCACGTGGATAGCGCCACCACCTTCTATTTTAGCGACAACCATGAGATTGTAGCCGATCCAAGGAAGACAAGCACGCTAGAGGTGCTCCACCATCCGTCGTCTATCGATGTCCCCCACCATGTCCGCATCGCTGAATATAGTGAGCTACAGCCTACTTTCGCTGATCTTGGGGAAGATGATCACCTGATCCACTATCCCCTTGACGTAGCGCAGTAGCTGCTTCACCATAGCCCAAAGATCCTCTCGGGGATCCTCCATGAAGCAGCTGACATAGCCCACGGAGAATGCAATGTCTGGTCTCGTGTGGACTAGGTAGCATAGACCGCCATCGATGCTTGGGTAGAGTGTTGCATCTACCTTCGCCGTGGTACTAGCCTTCGTCAGCTTCAGCCACTCCTCTTTCGAAGTCACACATGGCTTGCACTCAGTCATGCCACTCTGCTCCAATAGCTTCAAGGCATACATGCTCTGACTGAGAATGAGCTCCTCCTTCCCCTGTCTCACCTCGATGCTGAGGTAGTACGAGAGCGCACCAAGATCGCTCATTCAAAAATGAGCCACCATCTTGCGCTTGAAGCTATTGATGTCCTCCACACACGTGCCAGTGATGATCAAGTCGTCCACATACACATCGACGATGAGCTCCTCCTTCCCCCACCACTGCATGTAGAGCGCGTGAACCCTATGCTCCGCTCCCTTGATGATGAAACTCAAAGATTGCCTGACGAAGACCGTCTCCGCTAGCTCGCCATTGAGGAAGGCCGATTTTATGTCTAGGTGATGGACGTGCCAGTCCTTTGCTGCTGCCAAAGCCAGTAGTAGTCAGATAGACCATGCACGCTACCGGCACAAAGACTTCCCCAAAGTCGATGCCCTCACACTGGACAAAGTTGTGGGCGATGAGGCATGCCTTGTGCTTGACAATGGCACCACGCTCGTCCCGCTTAACCTTGTACACCCACTTCAGGCCAATCGTACAACATCCTGGAGGTGGATCAATGAGCTCCCAAGTCTCATTTTCCTCGATCGCCTTCATCTCCTTCAGCATTGCCCGTCACCAATTTGCATCGCACTCGGCCAGCGCAAATGTGGGTGGTTCCTCTGCACTGATGAGAAGCAACTCTGGGTCATTGAGCAGCTAACCCGCTAGGCCTGAGGACCCTATGCCACTAACGATGCTATCCAGCCTATGGAACCGCACCTCCTCACCATCGTGGAAGGCATCCATGAACTTAGTGATGTCGCTTGGAGGTGAGGTGAACTCGATCGATGTCGATGGAGTCCCCTATTCTGCTAGAGTGGTCGGCATAGCACTTGAAGTGCTTGGCACCCCACCTGCAGTGCTCGGCAGTACTCTTAGACTGCTCATCACCACTCCTAGAGTGGTCGGCACCACTGCAGGAGCACTCGGCACTAGTCTTGGAGTGGTCGACACCACTACAAGACCTCTTGGCTCCGCTATGGGAGCATTTGGCACCCATCCTAGAGTGGTCGGCACCACTGCAAGACCCCTTGGCACCACTCCTGGAGTGCTCGACACCCCCCCTAGAGTGCTTGGCACTACCCCTAGAGTGCTAGGCTCTATTGTTGGAGTGGTCAGCACCTCCTCTCCAGCATCTCCACTGTTAGACATAATTTGTTGCTCCCCATTCTCTCCTTGGTTGGAGACTGGGTGGCTCGGTTGACCACTCCCTATTGGGAGTTGGGGACTAATCGGCTCTGCCGACCAGTTCCTGTAGCTGTAGCAGTATTGCAATAGGCCACCTCTAGTACATTAGTTGGTAGCTATTATATCAACCATATCTTGGTAGTGGGCTGAGGTAAGCTTTGTACTGCTAGTATTAGTTGATATACCCTGTACCTTAGGAGTAGGTAGTTGGTGTACTCTTGTTTCAGGAGTAGGTTGTTGGCCAACAACTATGTACTTGGTAGAGGTACAACTAGAGTTATATATATTCCATCCAAAGGGCAATGGAATACTCAGTTGAGTTGCCACAAACCAAAGGGTAGGGCTTCGGTCAAAGCTGGTGCTTGTGCTGAGTGTGTGTGTGCGCTGTTCTCAATCTCTTCTTCTACCTCTAGCCATAGTGAGTGAGTGTGTGTGCTATTAAGCTAGTTGCTTACCTATGCAGGGCAACCAGGGATCAACAAGTGGTATCAGAGACATACAAGCGCCATCGTCAGACTAACCGCTGGCGATGACAGACAATTTGGAGATGGACAACAACAGCGGCGCTGCTATGGCTGCCCAGCCATGATAGGAGGTCATTGTGCACATGGTGTAGGAGGTCAGCAGCACTAGTTGGCGCACGCTGACTCACACCAACTATGGCGAATAGGCGGTGACCATGAAGGTCAAGCTCAGAGCCCGATGGCTCTTGGATGCCATTGACAAGGGCACCGACAACAAAGAAGACAACATGTCAGTGTAGGAAGTCATCCTTGCTGCTATGCCAGCAGAGTATAGAGAGCTGTTGGGGGGCAAAGAGCTCTGCTAAGGAGGCGTGGGAGGCCATTGCGGCGATGCGCGTTGGTTCCAACCATGCAAAGAAGGCAATGACCCAGCTACTGAAGCAGGATTACACCAACCGCGAGTTCAAGGATGGTGAATCAGTGGAGGACTTCTCCCTCCGCCTATAGATGCTCATCAGCAAGCTAAGGAGCCACGGTGTCACCATCGACGAAGAAGAGGTGGTCTCCAAGTACCTCCACTCCGTGCCGGCGAAGTACATCCAGATTGCTCTCTCCATAGAGATGATACTGGACTTATACACCCTCACCATTGAGGATGTGATAGGTCATCTGTGGGTGGTGGATGAGTGCATGGAGCAGGCCACATCAATGACGGACAACGGCAAGCTGCTGCTGATAGAAGAGAAGTGGGCTACCCAGATGAAGGAGAAGAAGTCTGGGGAAGCCTCCTCCAGCCGTGGTGGCAATGGCAAGTGCTGCGGCAAGGCTTCTTTGGAGAAGAAAAAGAAGGTCAACCCCAACGCCTACCTACGCTATGGGAAGATGGGCCATTGGGCAAAGGAGTGCCCAAATCGCAAGCAGGAGAAGAAGGCTAAGGCTCATCTAGCGCAGGCTAATGATGATGATGAGGCCACTCTCCTGATGGCAACATTTTGTGCACTGTATGACGTTGAGGCCTAGGAGAAGGGAGAGGGGATGGCGATGGAAGGGCCTAGGAAGGCTCTGAAGGCTGTTAACCTTGACGAATTGCGCGCCCAAGTCCACCTTAGACGTGTGGGCGGCGAGTAGAAGCAGTGGTGGTACCTGGACTCTGGCGCCAGCAACCACATGATGGGCTCCAAGGCGGCCTTCTCTGAGCTCGACAATGATGTGACCAGCATGGTGAAGTTCGGTGATGGCTTAAGGGTGGTGATCCGAGGGAGCGGCACCATCATCTTTAGGTACCAGAACAACGAGCACCACACACTAACAGATGTATATTACATCCCACAGCTACGCTCAAGCATCATCAGCATTGGCCAGCTAGATGAGCGTAGCAATGAGGTACTGATCAAGGATGGTGTCTTCGAGATCAAGGACTAGGAGCAACGGCTTCTTGCCAAGGTGAAGAGGTCCTAGAATTGGTTGTACCTGCTTGACCTCAAGGTGGAGCAGCCCATCTGCTTAGTTGCACGACGCACGGAGGCACCATGGCTATGGCATGCCCGGTATGGACATCTTAGCTTCAATGCTCTTGGTTGGCTAGAGAAGATGGTGACTGGGCTATCTCACACCGAGCACATAGGCGAGCTGTGTGACAGCTACCTAGATGAGAAGCAAAGAAGGCTGCCATTCTCGAAGACAGCAAAGTACCATGTAGCAGAAACCCTCAAGCTGGTCCATGGTGACCTCTATGGGTCGATCACGCTAGCGACGCCCAGTGGGCGCAAGTACTTCACCTTGCTGGTGGATGACTATAGCCAGTACATGTGGTTGTAGCTTCTGACCAGCAAGACCGAGGTGGCAAAAGCGGTCAAGAAGTTCAAGGCGTGCGTGGAGGCATTAGTACAAGAAATACTTAATTGAGATGGTGTACTAGTGAGTGAATGTGTGAGAGGTTGAGAAGATTTTACCGATGTGATCACAACCTCATGAGCCACCTCAAGCATGATGCTTGATTCTACTACTTCCTCATGAGAGTAGTTTAGATGAACATAGTTTGCTTGTAGCACATTATACTTGCTTGATAGTTCATCTAGCCTTGCTTTGAGCTCAAAGTTTTCCTTCTGTAGTTGTGAAACACTAGAAGAGGAGTTAGTAACTAAAGCATGCTCAATTGATAATTTTTCATATCTTTTACTTAGAGCCTTTAGTTCTTCCATCTTGAAGATGAGAAACAATTCTTGCTTTTGAAGTGATTGCTCTTGCTTCTCAATCTCTTCTTCAAGCTCATCATTCTTTTCAACTATCTTCATGATGATAAACTTGTCTTTGCGGTTGAGATGATCAAGGTTGTAGTTGTCTTCAACTTCGACATCACTCTTGTCTTGATCATCTACTTGTGCTTTCTCCTTTTCTTGATCTTTCTTATTACTCTTCTTCTTTCTTTTCTTGGCCATGAGACACAAGTGATGAGAATCATGAGATACTGAGGTTGACTCATCACATGGTCACCACCGATCTTGAGCTTCCTTACAAATAGCTGCTTGCTGCTCCGATGCCTCGTCCATACTAGACATGTCCGATATGTGCAGGCAGACAACAGGTCATGTGCTGCTTGCACCTCTTGCTCTAGCTCGGCGCTCTTGTGGTCTTGTGAAGCTTCTTCGCTGCATAAAGACACAATGGACATACTTTCCATTAAATTGCACTCAATAGCATCATCAAATTTGGATTTTCCATATAATTCAACAAGTCTAGTCCAAATGAGATAAGCACTCTCTGGAGGTGGTTGTCCATTAAAGATTGCCTCATCTTGAACCTCTGCACTCAATGTACTCACAATGATATTAATAGCTTGAGCATTGAGTTGCACGCATATCTCTTCCTCTTTTGACAAATTTTTGTAGTTGCTCTAATCAACTATAGGAAGAGGTATGCTTGCATCCATGATATGCTCAACAAGATGACTAATATCTCTAAAAGCATTGAGTACATGAATTGATCAAGGTAGAAAGTTTGAACCATCATTTTGGAGAAGCACCGGCTCCAACTCGATAGGCGTCGACATCCTTTTTCTCATGGTGGTGAAGCTTTAGGTGAGAACCTTGCTTTGATACCACTTGAAAGGATCTAGTATGCCGCCTAGAGGGGGGTGAATAGGTGTTTTTAAAAATTAACACCTTTAAATGTGGAAACGATTTAGTAATGGGAGTTTCTAAGTGGAAACTCCAAATCAAAGTAATACAACCCCTCACAAGTTAGCCACAGAGTATATAAAAGATACTAAATAAGTTTATGGAGCCAAACACCTGCAACCAAAGAGTTAAATCAAAATGCAATTAAGTTTGGCACATGAACCAATACCGGACATGCCCGATATGTATACCGGACGTGTCCGGTATACATGGTTTTAGTGGAACAGCCCCAAACTTGCTCCTTTCGATTTCTATCTTCAAACCAAACTACAGGTACCTACTAGAGATGACAAGATAAATAGAGAACCTACACAAGAGCTAGAGCAACACAAATATAAAAAGAAATATAAATTGAGACACGATATTTGTTTTACCAAAGTTCGGACCCGTTTGAGTCCTACTCTCCATTGAGGGGGCTACGGCCCAGAGAAGGTCAGCCCTAGAGGGTACCACAAAGGTCACTCTAGCCGGAGTCTTTTCCAACTCCTTTTTCTCCTTCCACTAGTTGATTCTGAGGTGGCAGAATCGACCATTATAGACTTTCTGAGGCACACCACAATCTCGTAGGTGCTCTCCAGTGATGCCTAACCATCTAGGACCAAAGAGTCCTAGAGTAACAAATGCGAATCATGAGATTAACAATATGCACAAGTGCTCAAAGATTTGGCTTGCTCTCTTTTTCAACTTTCACTCAACCCACAATTGGATTTGGCAAATTGGATCAATCACTCACTAAGAGAGGGTTGGAGAGTGTTTGCAAGGCTCAAAAATGTGCTAGAGGATTAGCAGAATCAGCAGCCTCTAAAGGTGAAGGCTTGGGGGTATTTATAGCCTCTTTGAAAAACTAGCCGTTTTCTAGCCGTTGGAATACTAGACACGTCCGGTGTGACTTGCACTGCGCCAATGGTAACTGAGTAAAGTATCATTGTGAGGCGTCGGAACTCCCGACGAAGGCCAGAACTCCTGACCCTCAGCTCATTTAAAAACTAGTCATTGGGCTCTGGCCTGCTATACCGGACATGTCTGGTATCATACCAGACATGTCTGGTGTGACCAGGTAGTCAACTCTCTAAGTCAGTGAAGCGTGAGACGTCGAAACTCCCGACGATTGCCAGAACTCCCGATGAACCAACCTGAGAACACCAAGAATTTTGTCGTGGTTAGGCAAATACCAGACACGTCCGGTATTGCTAGACCAGTGACAAACAAGTTAGCTCTTTTGTCTCTCAAACACTCAAAACTCACATGGGTTAGCGTGAGCAGTTATGAATGATTATCTATCAACATGATGCATCCCTCTTAATAGTACGGTATACCTATTAAACTAAAGATCAAAGGAAAAATGAATTTATACCGCTTGAGTTGATCTCTTTTGAATTGATGCTGTGTCTTTCAATCTTCATCAAGTGAGGGTGCCAACATGTCGATATTGATCTTTTTACTTAAGCATAGCCATCTTGAGCATGTGACTTGATTCCATTCATCAAATACGAATAATCCCAAATGTATCAAGTCACTTCCATCAAACACTCCAATAGTGATTTGATCCTCCACATCAACATGACCATCATAGCTTGATTAGTACCTCAACTAAGTGCAAGTACTTCCTTCTTCAACCTAGTTAGGTTCGTCGGCCACCAAGCCGCCGCTTGCCCTTCACCCTTGCTTAGTACCTCGATGCCTTTCCTTGCTATCTTCACCATCTCAAGCCATCAAGTCACATCTTGTGTTAAATCATCCATTTATTTGTATTGTTATCTTTTTCATTTCAATTTAGCAAGCTTCAAATATGAGACCATTCCACATGCAATCCCTCATGTCTCATTAATTAATTCTTACCGAGCTTGCTTTCACATAGTATATAGAAATCCCACAATAAATAAGCCTTTGCATGAATTCCATTTGTATTATTGTCTTGTGCTTGAACTAGATTGTTTATACAGCAACACATCATTTTGGCTGTCATTAAGTACATGTGAGATAACCTATTACCTGTCCACACTTAGCAAATGGGTTACACCTTTAATCATGTTGTCATTCAATCATCCAAAACCCACTAAAGGGCTAGATGCACTTTCAATCCTCAACCACGCGCCCACCAAGGCCCTGAAGGGCAAGATGTTGTTTGAGGCTTGGCATGGACGCAAGCCGAATGTGTCCTTCCTCAGGACATTTGGCTACGTTGGCCATGTGAAGAACACCAAGCCTCTCTTCTTTTTCTTGGTGGAATCACTCGGTCGCCAAAAGGATGAAACAGAGGTGGCAGCGCTGGCTTGGAGAAGAGAAAAGGGAGATAGACAACCAGGGCCAAAGGGGTATGGGGCTTTTATTGACCCACGCATACCAGACATGTTCGGTAGGCATACCGGACACGTCTGGTATTTGCGGGCTGGTTGTTTATGTTCCAAAATTTTATTCTCTTGATTCCAACCCCCTTCTCTGTTATTACTCAGTCCAAAAAGGTATATAATCTTGATCCAAACTAAGTATCATCAATTTTCTTATACAATGCCATTAATTGATTTTCTCTTTTCCAAATATTTGGCATATTTATGATTTTAAAAAAATTGAGAGAGACATAGGAGTTTATGGACTTGAGAGTGTCATGCCACTTGTGATTAGTCAAGCAAGCAATCAATGGGAACAATAATCACAAATGACATGACTTAGGTCACAAAGACCAAGAACCAAATAGGTTTTCCAAAATCACACCACCTATGCGTTCTAGTTAAGGATTTTGAAAAACATTTATCCTATGTCCCACAAATGCACACTCTAGCATATAAAGAGCCTTAGATGCACTTACAATGCACGTATGTAAATACATACCTTTGCCTTGAGCCCACAAGATCACCACTGAGATACATAGCATGATAATCATTATGTTGACCACATTTGCCAAGTAGTCATGCCATATATGAAATCAGTTTTCATTCAAAGGACTACAAGGATTGCTAGATAAATTTGTTAGTCCACATAGGTGCAAAATAGAAACTAAGCCCCCCTAAATAAGTGCTTTAAGTAATTTGAATGACTTTTATATAGCACTTTATTCTATTAAGAATTTGGGAGTCAATTTTATATTTTGAACCACAACTAAATAATTTGCCATATTTAAATTTGAGTTCAAGAGATGCTCACAATCCACTTAGATTTGGTAAATCACAAGCTTTTGAGTAAATAAAGGATATATGTAAATATATAGATCAAAGACTCAGTTGCAATCCAATTAGTGTTCTGGTTCTTGAAATATCAAACACGTCTGGTAGGTATACCGGACATGCCCGGAATACGTAGAACAGAAACATTTTCTTTGTCCCTGGCCATACCGGACACATCTGGTAGGTATATCGGACACATCCGGTAGGTGCAGGACAGAGACAATTAACCCGCTGCTTGTGATTCTTTGTTTTAGCTCTAGTATTTCTTGTATACCTGCATCTCAACAAATGACTTGCTCTACTAGAGAGCCATTAAAAGCACCATATGGCAAAATAAAATACTTTTCAATTGAATCTAATTAGCCACTTTCAAGATTTCACAAATAAACCTATTTGTGAGCCATTGAACATAAAATATACAAAGTGGCTATCCTATAAGGTTTTGGTACTTGTTACAAATGGTGAGGATGAAGTAGATGATATATTCATTAAATTATCTTCGGGTCAACCATATAAGAGATTATGATAAGAATTGGTTGATAGATTGAGTGAATATTTTCAATTTGCTTGCTCAACCACCCCGATGCCTTCTTCTCATCACCAAGTATCTACATCATTAACCTAAGCACACTTTGGTACCCAACTCTTGTTGGATCCTTTTGGGTTAGTCAATAAGTGCTTAGGTACACAAATGGCTTTAGTACTAGTTTGTGGTGAACACATCACTTTGCTAGTGCTAACTCCATTTGTGGTCTTCCTAAGCATATCATTATAAACAAATGTGTTCGGCTTAGGAGTGTTACCATTTAGGCAGTCATAGCTTAGATGCCCCTTTCTTCTACAAGCATAGCATATGTGGCCTTTGTTTACTCTATGCTTGTTTTGCTTGTATGGACATCTATCAACCTTGTGGCCCATCTCATTGCATCCATAGCATCTTCTTGTTGCAACTTGAGCTTCCTTTCTTGTCTCTTTGTACATTGGGCATTTCTTGGTAGGATGCACCAATTTCTTGCTCATGAGACAAGCGCTTTGTCCATCACTTTTCTTTTGGTTGGCCAACTTGTTTGAGGCCTTTTGTTCGGCCGCTTCACACTTGTTGACCCAACTCTTATGTGGACACATTGCCCACTCATGTCCATATAATTCACAACCATAGCATAACCTTTTTCCATGTTTCTTGCTCTTGGTTGTGTTGGCCTTGCTTGAAATGTGATTCTTTTATTGGGCTTTGGGGGAAGCAAGGTTTGAACCCTTCTCAAGCTTCTTCACCATGTTATCACGGTTATCTTAAGAAGGTTGTGCTTTCTCCTTACCCTTCAACCGAATCACATCTTTCTTTAATATTTCCACTTCTTCTTTGAGCTCTATGTTCTCTATAAGATTTAGCTCAATCGAAGATTGGCTTACTTGAGAAGCACACTCATTAGTACAAGAAATATTTAATTGAGATGGTGTACTAGTGAGTGAATGTGTGAGAGGTTGAGAAGATTTTACCGATGTGATCACAACCTCATGAGCCACCTCAAGCATGATGCTTGATTCTACTACTTCCTCATGAGAGCACTTTAGATGAACATAGTTTGCTTGTAGCACATTATACTTGCTTGATAGTTCATCTAGCCTTGCCTTGAGCTCAAAGTTTTCCTTCTCTAGTTGTGAAATACTAGAAGAGGAGTTAGTAACTAAAGCATGCTCAATTGATAATTTTTCATACCTTTCACTTAGAGCCTTTAGTTCTTCCATCTTGGAGATGAGAAACAATTCTTGTTTTTGAAGTAATTGCTATTGCTTCTCAATCTCTTCTTCAAGCTCATCATTCTATTCAACTATCTTCATGATGATGAACTTGTCTTTGCGGTTGAGATGATCAAGGTTATAGTTGTCTTCAACTTCAACATCACTCTTATCTTGATCATCTACTTGTGCTTTCTCCTTTTCTTGATTTTTCTTGTTACTCTTCTTTTTTCTTTTCTTGGCCATGAGACATAAGTGATGAGAATCATGAGATACTAAGATTGACTCATCACTTAGTCGCCACCAGCCTTGAGCTTCCTTGCAAATAGCTGCTTGCTGCTCTGATGCCTCAGCCATATCGGACACGTCTGATAGGCATATCGGACATGTCTGATATGTGTAGGTAGACAGTAGGTCATGCGCTGCTTGCACCTCTTGCTCTGGCTCGGCGCTCTTGAGGTCTTGTGAAGCTTCTTCGCTGCATGAAGACATAATGGACATACTTTCCATTGAATTGCACTCAATAGCATCATCACATTTGGATTTTCCATATAATTCAACAAGTCTAGTCCAAATGAGATGAGCACTCTCCGGAGGTGGTGTCCATTAAAGATTGCCTCTTCTTGAACCTCTGCACTCAATGTACTCACAATGATATTAATAGCTTGAGCATTGAGTTGCACGTATATCTCGTCCTCTTTTGACAAATTTTTGTAGTTGCTCCAATCAACTATAGGAACAGGTATGTTTGCATCCCCAATATGCTCAACAAGAGGACTAATATCTCTAAAAGCATTGAGTATATGAATTGACCAAGGTAGAAAGTTTGAACCATCATTTTGGAGAAGCACCGGCTCCAACTCGATAGGCGTCGATATTCTTTTCTCACGGCGGTGAAGCTTTAGGTGAGAACCTAGCTTTGATACCACTTGAAAGGACCTAGGATGCCGCCTAAAGGGGGGGTGAATAGGCGCTTCTAAAAATTAACACCTTTAAATGCAGAAACAATTTAGTAATGGGAGTTTCCAAGTGGAAACTACAAATCAAAGTAATACAACCCCTCACAAGTTAGCCACAGAGTATATAAAAGATACTAAATAAGTTTATGGACTCTAAGGCGGCCTTCTCTGAGCTCAACAAACTTGCTCCTTTCGATTTCTATCTTCAAACCAAACTACGGTGAAGCTTTAGGTGAGAACCTTGCTTTGATACCACTTGAAAGGATCTAGGATGCCGCCTAGAGGGGGGTGAATAGGTGTTTCTAAAAATTAACACCTTTAAATATGGAAACGATTTAGTAATGGGAGTTTCTGAGTGAAAACTCTAAATCAAAGTAATACAACCCCTCACAAGTTAGCCACAGAGTATATAAAAGATACTAAATAAGTTTATGGAGCCAAACACCTGCAACCAAAGAGTTAAATCAAAATGCAATTAAGTTTGGCACATGAACCAATACCGGACATGCCCAATATGTATACCGGACGTGTCCGGTATACACGATTTTAGTGGAATAGCCCCAAACTTGCTCCTTTTGATTTCTATCTTCAAACCAAATTGCAGGTACCTACTAGAGATGACAAGATAAATAGAGAACCTGCACAAGAGCTAGAGCAACACAAATATAAAAAGAAATGCAAATGGAGATACGATATTTATTTTACCAAAGTTCGGACCCGTTCGAGTCCTACTCTCCATTGAGGGGGCTGTGGCCCAGAGAAGGTCAGCCCTAGAGTGTACCACAAAGGTCACTCTAGCCGGAGTCTTTTCCAACTCCTTTTCCTCCTACCACTAGTTGATTCTGAGGCGACAGAATCGACCGTTACAGACTTTCTGAGGCACACCACAATCTCTTGGGTGCTCTCCGGCGATGCCTAACCATCTAGGACCAAAGAGTCCAAGAGTAACAAATGTGAATCATGAGATTGACAATATGCATAGGTGCTCAAAGATTTGGCTTGCTCTCTTTTTTAACTTTCACTCAACCCACAATTGGATTTGGCAAATTGGATCAATCACTCACTAAGAGAGGGTTGGAGAGTGTTTGCAAGGCTCAAAAACGTGCTAGAGGATCAGCAGAATCAGCAGCCTCCAAAGGTGGAGGCTTGGGGGTATTTATAGCCTCTTTAAAAAACTAGCCATTTTCTAGCCATTGGAATACTAGACATGTCCGGTGTGACTTCAACTGCACCAACGGTAACTGAGTAAAGTATCGTTGTGAGGCGTCAGAACTCCCGACGAAGGCTAGAACTCCTAACCCTCAGCTCATTTAAAAACTAGCCATTAGGCTCTGGCCTACTATACCGAACGCGTCCGGTATCAT
This sequence comes from Miscanthus floridulus, assembly GCF_019320115.1. NCBI lineage: Eukaryota > Viridiplantae > Streptophyta > Magnoliopsida > Poales > Poaceae > Miscanthus > Miscanthus floridulus. The sequence goes on from NC_089585.1 coordinate 4,045,215, forward strand.
ACCAGACACGTCCGATGTGACCAGGCAGTCAACTCTCTAAGTTAGTGAAGCATGAGACGTCGAAACTCCCGACGATTGCCAGAACTCCTGACAAACCAACCTGAGAACACCAAGAATTTTGTCGTGGCTAGGCAAATACTGGACACGTCTGGTATTGCTAGACCAGCGACAAACAAGTTAGCTCTTTTGTCTCTCAAACACTCAAAACTCACATGGGTTGGCGTGAGCAGTTATGAATGATTATCTATCAATATGATGCATCCCTCTTAATAGTACAGTATACCTATTAAACTAAAGATCAAAGGAAAAATGAATTTATACCGCTTGAGTTGATCTCTTTTGAATTGATGCTGTGTCTTTCAATCTTCATCAAGTGAGGGTGCCAACATGTTGATATTGATCTTTTTACTTAAGCATAGCCATCTTGAGCATGTGACTTGATTCCATTCATCAAATACAAATAATCCCAAATGTATCAAGTCACTTCCATCAAACACTCCAATAGTGATTTGATCCTCCACATCAACATGACCATCATAGCTTGATTAGTACCTCAACTAAGTGCAAGTACTTCCTTCTTCAACCTAGCTAGGTTCATCGGCCACCAAGCCGTCGCTTGCCCTTCACCCTTGCTTAGTACCTCGATGCCTTTCCTTGCTATCTTCACCATCTCAAGCCATCAAGTCACATCTTGTGTTAAATCATCCATTCATTTGTATTGTTATCTTTTTCATTTCAATTTAGCAAGCTTCAAATATGAGACCATTCCACATGCAATCCCTCATGTCTCATTAATTAATTCTTACTGAGCTTGCTTTCACATAGTATATAGAAATCCCACAATAAATAAGCCTTTGCATGAATTCCATTTGTATTGTTGTCTTGTGCTTGAACTAGATTGTTTATACAGCAACACATCATTTTGGCTATCATTAAGTACCTGTGAGATAACCTATTACCTGTCCACACTTAGCAAATGGGTTAGACCTTTAATCATGTTGTCATTCAATCATCCAAAACCCACTAAAGGGCTAGATGCACTTTCAATCCTCAACCACGCACCCACCAAGGACCTAAAGGGCAAGACGTTGTTTGAGGCTTGGCATGGACGCAAGCCGAATGTGTCCTTCCTCAGGACATTTGGCTATGTTGGCCATGTGAAGAACACCAAGCCTCACCTCGGCAAGTTGGAAGACAGAAGCACACCGATGGTGCTTCTGGGCTACGAGGAGGGCAGCAAGGCCTATCGGCTTTATGATCCCAAGAGAGGCAAGGTGGTGATCTTTAGAGATGTGTTTGATGAGAAGGCGACCTGGGACTAGGACAGTCCAGGCACGGTGGAAGCTAGCATCTTCACCAGCACCTTCATCGTTGAGCGCATGGTCATCCATAGTGGTGGAGATGCTGGAGAGGAGGTGCCGACCACTCTAGGAACAGAGCCGAGCACTCCTGGGGCAGTGCCAAGCACTCTAGGAGGAGTGTCGAGCACTGTAGAGGGGGTGTTGAGCACTTTAGCAACAGTGCAGAGCGCTCCAGCAGTAGAGTCGACCACTCCAGGAGTGGTGCCAACTGCTACAGCAGTGGATCTAACCACTCCGGTAATGGTGCTGAGTGGTCCAGCAGCGATGCTGACCACTCCAGTAGTGGTGCCGAGCGGTCCAGTAGCGATGCTAACCACTCCAGCAGAACAGGGAAGTCGGGGACCACCGATCGAGTTCACCTCCCCTCCGAGCGACATCAACGAGTTTGTGGATGCCTTCCACGATGGTGAGGAGGTCCGGGTCCATAGACTGGACAACATCATCGGCAATGTAGGGGCCACAGGCCTAGTGAGTCGGCTGCTCGACAATCCAGAGCTACTCCTTGCTAGTGCCGAGGAGCCACCGACGTTCCCAGTGGCTGAACGCAATGCCAATTGGCAATGGCGTGATGTTGGAAGAGATGAAGGCCATCGAGGACAATGTCACATGGGAGCTGGTAGATCCATCTATGGGCTATAGGCTGATCGGCTTGAAGCGGGTCTACAAGGTGAAGAGGGACGAGTGCGGCACCATTGTCAAGTACAAGGCTCGGCTCGTCGCCCATGGCTTCGTGCAGCATGAGGGCATCGACTTCGAGGAAGTCTTTGCTCTAGTGGCGTGAATGGAGTCCGTTTGCTTGCTATTGGCCATGGCAGCAGTGAAGGATTGGCGTGTCCACCACCTCAATGTCAAGTCTACGTTCCTCAACGGCGAGCTCACGGAGATGGTCTTCGTCAAGCAAGCTCTAGGCTTCGCCATCAAGGGCGCTGAGCACATGGTGCTCAAGCTATGCAAGGTGCTCTACAAGCTACGGCAGGCTCCTTAGGCGTGGAATGCCAAGCTCGACACTGAAAGCATCTAGGCCCCTAATTGGATTTCGGTGATTAATGTCAATACAAGATTACTATGACTAACGTGTGTTTTGCAGAAACAATTAAGTTAGGTCATGGTAATGGAGATCGATTGGGCAATCGAGGTTGTCATGCCCCTACGATGGAAATCATTTCAGTTTTCAAAGGTTGGACGACAAGGTTAAGGATAACTAGTTCTAAGTGTCGATTGGAGTTGGAGAGACACTTAGAGTAGTTTAGGACTTTGTTTTTTCCTTTGGCCGTACTATGAAGGGGGGTATGAACGGGTAGCTTGACCTAGTTGAGTCTAGTGAGTTAGGTGTGGTGCACACTTGTTAAAACTAGCTCTAGGTAGCTCCTATGAATGCCTAAAATCTTTTGGAGCAAACTTCATTCACATATGTTCGGAAGTTGGAAGTGAATGGAGGGTCAAACACTGACCGGACGCTGGCTCCGGTGCAACCGGACGCTGGCCGCAGGGTCCGGTCAGTTCATTTGACCGTGAAGATCAAGTCTGGTGTTACCGGACGCTGGGAGGTCATGTGACCAGATGCTGAGGGCCAGCGTCTGGTCGACTCCAGTAAGGGTCCAGACTTGGGAAAGAGTGACCGGACGCGTCCGGTCAGTGTGACTGGACCCTGTGTATCCAGCGTCCGGTCGTTTACAGTAAGCATCCAAGAGCGACCGGACGCATCCGGTCGGTACTGACCGGACCCTGACAGCGTCTGGTCATCACTTGAAAACTGGTTCACGGGTTGAACTGACCGGAGCGTCCGGTCATCACGACCGGAGCGTCCGGTCATCCCGCAGAGGCTCATAACGGTTCGTTTTTCAGGCTGGCTTATAAATAGAAGCTCCACTCATGAGTGGAGTATCTTTTGCTCATTCCAACAGCTGAGAAACACGTTTGTGAGTGCCAAGAAGAGCAAGGTCCTAGTGAGGTGTTTGTGATTTGAGAATCCAAGAGAGTAGCCTCACTAGCAAATCAAGAGTAGCGAAGTGTGCATCCATCTTCTCATTAGGCTTCGCGTGGTCAAGTGAGAGTTCGTGCTTGTTACTCTTGGTGATCGCCATCGCCTAGACGGCTTGGTGGTGATTGGGAGTTTGGTGTTCACTCGGCGGAGCTTGTGGGTGACCCAACTCAAGTTGTGAGCGGCTTTGGGTGATTCGCCGCGATGGAGTGTCGAAGAATCAACCCGTAGAGAGCACTTGATCCTTGCGTGGATCAAGGGGGAGCTACACCCTTGCGTGGGTGCTCCAACGAGGACTAGTGGGGAGTGGCGACTCTCCGATACCTCGGCAAAACATCGCCGCGTTCCTTTCTCTCTCTATTTACTTTGAGCACTTACTTTGAGCATTTACTTTGAGCAATTCAATACTTGTTTTTACTTCCATAAGAATTGCTTGCTAGAGTAAGTTTGGAACTTAGGTTGAGAGGTTGTTGTGCGTTAGTTTGATATAAACACTTTTCTAGGCACAAGGGGTTAATTGGGCTATCCGTAGGATTTGATTATTGCAAGAAAATTTAGAATTAGCCCAATTCACCCCCCCCCCTCTTGGGCATCTTGATCCTTTCAATTGGTATCAGAGCCTCGTGCTCACGTTTTTAAGCTTAATCGCTTAGAGCAAGATGTCTCACGGGGATGGTCCTCCTCCTATCTTTGAGGGAGATGATTTTCCATATTGGAAAATCTGCATGGAGGCTTACTTAGAAGCTCTAGATGTTGGAATTCTTAAAGCCGCCTCTCAAGGGTTCCCAGCACCTAGGAATGCCGCACAACTTCAAGGCGATGAAGTGAATTATGAAAAATGGAATGCAAAGGCTCGCAACACCATCTTTAGAGGCCTTTGCAAAGATGTGTTTAATCATGTAAGGAAGCACAAAGACGCCCATGCACTATGGTCGGACGCTTGTGCACTCCATGAGGGAACCAAGAGTGAGCGTGAGGAACGCTATCATCTTGTGATTAAAAAGCTAAATTCTTTTGAGATGTTTCCCAAAGAAAGTGCTAATGAGATGTATTCTCGATTAAATGTTCTTGTAGAGGAAGTCAATGGGCTTGGACTCACTCAAATGTCACCATCCGACGTTGTGAGAAAAATCTTGAGTGTCCTCCCCATTGACAAATATGGGCACATTGTGACCATGCTACATCAAGGTGATCTTTCCGCCGCTACACCGACACAAATCTTGGGAAAGATCAATGCTCATGAGATGTACATGCACATCACACCACAAGATGGCTCATCCTCTACAAAGAAGAAAGAGAAAGACTTAGCATTCAAAGCTAGCCAAGACAAGGGCAAAGCAAGACTTGAGTATGAGAGCTCAAGTGATGAAGATGATGAAGAAAGCCTTGCCCTCATGGTGAAAAAGACCACCAAGATGCTAAAAGGGCTAAACAAGAGTGGCATCAAGTTTGATGGCAAAAAGAAGAAGTTCTTCACTAGCTCAAGAAGAAAGCCAATCTCCGAGATGGATTGCTACAATTGTGGCGAACTTGGTCATCTAGCTCATCAATGCACAAAGCCCAAGAAAGACAAGTTCAAGAACAAGGGCAAGAAAGATGATTCAAGTGATGAAGATGAAAAGAAAAAGAACAAGCCATACAAGAAGAGATATGGCAAAAAGAGAGAGTTCTACAAGAAGAAGAAGAGTGGCAAGGCCTATATTGTCGGTGATTGGCTCACGGATATTGATTCATCAAGTGGATCATCCGATGATGATAGTGACGATGAAAAGGTGGCCGCCATTGCTATTGATCTTGCATCTTCACCACCACCATCGCCATCATCCTCTACACACCTATGCCTTATGGCCAAAGGTGAACACAAGGTAACTAAGAGTGATGATAGTAGTGATGATGAACATGCTTGTGATGATGATAGTGATAGCGATGATGATGACTCACCTACTTATGATGATCTTGTCAAAATACTAAGAAAATATACTAAGATCATTAGAAAGAGTAGAGCTACAAATGAAAAGCTTGATGCTAAAAATGATTCACTCTTAGCTAAGTGTGATACATTAGAAAAGGCTAATGATGAGCTCAAGGAAACAAATGATTCTATATCATCCAAACTCAAGGAGCTCAAATCTTCTAAGAAAGAGCTTAAAGATAAAAATGATAAACTTGAGTGGGTACACAATGAGCTTATCACTAGTCACAATAAGCTAAAAGATGAATATGCAACTCTAAAGATCAATTATGATACCCTTATTATTGCACAAGAATTCTTACCAAATGAGCCACATGATGCTACTAACCATATTGTTAAGATTGATATAGCTACCTCATGTGATGATTTAATTGATGAAAGCATTGAGCATGGATCTAGTAGCAAGGGCAAGCAAGTGGTTGAATGCAATGACTATAATGAGTATGTCAAGCTCAAGAGTAACAATGAGAAGCTCATAAAAGATTTGAGTGGAAAGATGAAAGTCATGTTCTTAGGTCCCCCCAACAAGAGTAGGCCTAAGAAAATTTGGGTGGCTAAGTCACTTGTTGAGAAGGTGAAGGGCCCTCAACAAGCTTGGATCCCTAAAGCTTGAATCTCTTGTGTGTAGGTGAACTACAAGACCGGTGGAAGTCATTGGGTTATTGATAGTGGTTGCACTCAACATATGACCGGTGATCCTCGTATGTTCACCTCACTAGATGAAGAGGTAGATGGACAAGAGAAAATAACATTTGGAGATAATTCAAAGGGCAAGGTCAAAGGATTGGGCAAAGTGGCAATATCAAATGATCATTCCATCTCAAATGTGCTCTATGTTGCTTCATTGAGTTTCAACTTGCTATCCGTTGGTCAATTGTGTGATCTTGGCTTCCAATGCTTGTTCACTGAGAAGGAGGTGGTTGTATCTAAGGTAGATGACAATCAAGTGATATTCAATGGATTTAGATACAACAACTTATATCTAGTTGACTTCACCTCCGAAGATGCAAACTTGAAGACTTGCCTATTCACCAAAACAACACTTGGGTGGCTATGGCATAGAAGACTTGCTCATGTTGGGATGAGCTCACTCAAGAAGCTTATGAAGAATGATTTGGTGAGAGGGTTGAAGGATGTGAAGTTTGAGAAGGACAAGCTTTGTAGTGCATGTCAAGCCGGCAAGCAAGTTGCAAACACTCATCCAACCAAAGCTTTCATGTCAACCACAAGAGTGCTAGAACTCCTACACATGGATTTATTCGGACCAACAACATACAAGAGTTTGGGAGGAAATCTCTATTGTCTTGTGATTGTGGATGACTATTCAAGATATACATGGGTGTTCTTCCTTCATGACAAATCCGAAGTTGCATCTTGTTTCAAGAAGTTTGCCAAGAGAGCACAAAATGAATTTGAAGTGAAGCTCAAGAAGATAAGAAGTGACAATGGCAAAGAGTTTGACAACACAAACATAGAAGCTTATTATGATAAAGTTGGAATCAAACATGAAGTCTCCGCAACCTATACTCCTCAACAAAATGGTGTAGTTGAGAGGAAGAACCGGACTTTGATCACTCTTGCAAGGACAATGCTAGATGAGTACAACACCCCCGAAGCTCTATGGGCGGAAGCAATCAACACCGCATGTTATGCATCCAACCGCCTATTTCTTCAAAAGTTCCTTGTCAAGACACCATATGAGTTGCTCAATGGGAAGAAGCCGGACGTCTCCTTCTTTAGGGTGTTTGGTTGTAAGTGCTACATCTACAAGAAGCGGCAACACCTAGGGAAGTTTCAAAGGCATTGTGATATAGGTTTTCTTGTTGGTTACTCATTGAAGTCCAAAGCATATAGAGTATTTAATCATGCCACCGGCTTGGTTGAAGAAACATATGATGTGGAATTTGATGAATCTAACGGCTCCCAAGGAGCACATGAGAATCTTGATGATGTAGGTGATGAACCATTGAGGGAGGCTATGAAGAATATTCCGGTGGGAGACATCAAGCCAAAAGATGATGAAGATGATGTACAAGTCATTAACCAACCTTCTTCATCAAATGTACCACAAGATGGTGAAAAAGTTGGGAGAGTAGAAAATGAAGATACTCATATCTCCCATGAGCAAATGGTGGTACAAGCACAAGATGTTGATGCTCCACAACCTCCTCCTCAAGTGGTCAATAGAAGAAATACACCTCTCCTACAAGATCATCCACAAGATCTCATCATAGGGAGTCCAACAAAGGGGGTGATGACTAGATCTCAAAAACTTACCTCATTTATTGCTCATCACTCTTTTGTCTCTTGCTATGAGCCTACCAAGGTAGAAGAAGCTCTAAAAGATCCGGATTGGATCAATGCCATGCATGAAGAGTTGAACAACTTCACTCGCAATGAAGTATGGAATCTTGAAGAGCGACCAAAAGGTGCAAGAGTGATTGGAACAAAGTGGGTGTTCCGCAACAAGCAAGATTATCAAGGTGTTGTTGTGAGGAATAAGGCAAGACTAGTGGCAAAGGGGTTCTCTCAAGTTGAAGGTTTAGATTTTGGAGAAACCTTTGCACCGGTTGCAAGATTAGAAGCCATCCGTATCCTTCTTGCATATGCATCACATCATGAAATGAAACTATATCAAATGGATGTGAAAAGTGCATTCTTAAATGGCTTTATTAATGAACTAGTCTATGTTGATCAACCTCCCGGGTTTGAAGACCCTAGATATCCTAATCATGTTTATAGGTTGTCCAAGGCACTATATGGGCTTAAGCAAGCCCCAAGAGCTTGGTATGAGCGCCTTCGGGATTTCCTTATTGAGAAGGGCTTCACCATTGGGAAGGTCGACACCATACTATTCACCAAGAAGCTTGATGGGCATATCTTCATTTGTCAAGTATATGTTGATGATATTATCTTTGGATCATCAAATGAAGACTCATGCAAAGAATTTGGTGAATTGATGTCTAAGGAGTTCGAGATGTCAATGATTGGTGAGCTTACATTCTTTCTTGGTTTTCAAGTCAAGCAAATGAAAGAAGGCATCTTCATCTCTCAAGAGAAATACACAAAAGACCTTCTCAAGAGATTCAAGATGGATGAATGTAAGCCAATCAAGATCCCAATGCCTACCAATAGACATCTCGACCTAGATGAGGGAGGTAACTCGGTTGATCAAACTCTCTACCGTTCTATGATTGGTAGCTTGTTATATTTAACCGCATCTGGGCCTGACATCATGTTTAGTGTGTGTATGTGTGCTAGGTTTCAAGCTAGTCCTAAGGAAACACATTTAATTGCCGTAAAAAGAATCCTTAGGTATCTTAAGCACACGCCAAGCATTGGCCTTTGGTATCCCAAAGGAGCTTTATTTGAATTAATTGGCTATTCCGATTCGGATTATGCCGGATGCAAAGTTGATAGAAAGAGCACATCCGGAGGGTGCCATTTGCTTGGTAGATCACTTGTGTCTTGGTCCTCCAAGAAACAAAATAGTGTGGCTTTGTCCACCGCCGAAGCGAAATACATTGCCGCGGGTGCTTGTTGTGCACAAATATTATACATGAAACAAACTTTACTAGACTATGGAGTAGTTCTAGAGAAAGTACCTCTTTTGTGCGACAATGAAAGTGCGGTAAAACTTGCAAATAATCTGGTTCAACACTCTCACACCAAGCATATAGATATCCGCCATCACTTTCTAAGAGATCATGTAGCTAAAAATGATATATCACTAGAAGGTGTAAGATCCAAAGATCAATTAGCGGATATCTTCACTAAACCGCTAGATGAGGCTACATTTTGTAGATTGCGGAACGAGCTCAATGTACTTGATTTTAGTAACTTCACAAAAATTTGAGCTTGTGTTGTCCCTTGCATTCATTGTAATATACAACATGTTTAATTTGTGGAAATGCATATAGGGCTTGTCTAACATGGTTAAGATAACCGCCAAAAAGCGTGTGAAGAAGCTTAACCTTGGATCAAACTTGACAAGCAACTAGATTTACTTTCAAGTATTACATATGCATGAATGTTGTTTTGTCATTTTGTTCCATTTGCTCTCTTGTTGCCTATTTTCTTAAAAAGAATTATAGCCTAAGGCAAAATATTTTGAAAAAAATATGAGGGTTTGAGAGAGGTCACTCACATCAGTCCCAATTGGTGTTTATTTGGATCTTATTTAAGTTAGGACTTGATTGGGAACAGGCAGCGCGAAGGAAGTTTGAAGATTTGCTGGAAAAGGTGCACCGGACGCTGCTGTTCAGCGTCCGGTCAGTTCACAGGAGGTGAACTGCTGTTGAAGGAGTGACCGGACGCTGCGTCTGTGCGTCCGGTCAGAAAGGGTTCAGCGTCCGGTCGATCGGAGGAAGATCAAATTGTACTGACCGGACCCTGCCTGCGTCTGGTCATGGACCACCAGACGCGTCCGGTCCCGATTCTAGAGGATTTAGACCTCTCTGGAATCGACTGGACGCTGGGTGGTAGCGTCCGGTCGCTACCACCGGAGCGTCCGGTCAGTGGATTTCGCGTGTCTTCAGGACCCTTTTTCGGTTTCCTTTTCTGTCACGGTTTGGGGGATTATTTATACGGGCCTTTGAGTTTTTCTTCCCTGACCTAACCAGCGCCGCCGTGTCCCGCGCCCAAGTCACTGCCGCAGCCCGAGCCACCGCACGGTTGTGCCGCCGGCCTCCTCGCGCCCAAGCTCATCGTTCCACCATTGCCAAGGCTACAAATCTTCGCCAAGTGCTCTTGCCCTATCCTCCCATTGTTTGGTAAGGCGAGTTTTGCGTTTCACTCTTGATCTCCAATTGTGACCTAGATCAATTCTAAATGCACTGATTCCCCATTGCATTTAGGGCATTTGACCTAACCCTAGCCCGGTTCCGAGGATCCCCCACGTGACATCTTATCTCTTCTCGGTTCGCTGGTCGTCAGGTAGAAAGCCATTCGATTCAATTTCGCATCTACATTGCTTTCTCTGCTAGGGTTTCGCATCTATTAGACATATGGTATTTATTTGTATATCCATCTATTCTATCGTGCAGCGAGTCAGTTCCGTTGTGTTTCGTCTGGCAGTTGGCAGTCAACTCGGAGCCAAGCTCGCGAGTAAGGATCGAGGCCAAGCCTCAAAAGCGGCAGTTTGACAGTTGATCTTCATCAGCGGCAGTTCACTATCTTGTCAGTTCAGATGGCTCGCACCAAGAATGTTGGTGGTGGCCCAGGTGATGATGATAGGAGGCCCCCGCCTCGCCAGCCAGCCGGATCTAAAGGCAAGTCAACCAAGCAGGTAACATCCAAGAAGCGGAAGTACCCCGACGCAGAGACAGCGAGAGCAGTAGCTGTTGCAGAGGCCGTAGAGCGTGCCGAGAGAGGTGGTACCCACAGCAGAGTTGTCATTGCAGATCAGCCAGTTTCACCCGCAGTCAGAGCTGCAATTGAGGAGGTTGAGCGTCATCACGGTAGTCCAGCCAGGACTGCCACGCTTGCAGGACGACGGGTTGCCATTGAGGAGGGTCCGTCAGCACAGCAGCAGCCCCCACCAGCAGAGCCTCAGCCAGCCCAGGAGACTCAGGAGAGTCAGGAGACCGAGCCGGCACCTCAGCTACGCCGCTCGAGTCGTACCAGTGCTACAGTTCCACCGAGGCCAGTTACACAGCGCAGGGGTTCACGCCCTCCGCCCAGACCACAGGGTCCGCCTCTAGTGGTTCACCTCGACTTAAGGGCCGCTACAGCCAGGCAGGTTCAGCAGCTGTGGTTTGTTGAGTTTGAGGTTTGGTTTCCTCCGAGGAGGGATGAGAGAGCAGCTGAGGGGTTCTACACGCCACTGCAGGAGGATTTCTACAATGCATATCTCAACAGTGGGGCAGTGTTCAGATCACAGAGGGTCTGTTAGATAGAGTCCATTGTGGCAGCAGCCGGAGAGGGCATTCAGTAATACTTGTCATATTTGCCAGGACTGTCAGATCTGATTGGATGGACAGGGATATATGTACCTTCTTGGGTCCGTCGGTTTTATGCCTCGCTCTACATCGATCCTCATCACAGATTCATTCACTTTGCCTTCAACGGCAAAGACTACAGAGTGACTAGTGGCAGAGCCAGGGAGATACTGAGACTATAGGAGCAGCCTGTAAAGATGCATGAGGTTTGCTATGGATAGCAGGGGCCTCCCAGGCGTCCTCATGGAGGGCAGGTGCCCCCTACAGATTTAGTGCGGCATTGCTTCAAGGAGCCTTTTGGTGAGGGGTCGAGCAGGAACCCCAGTGACTTGACTCCTACAGCGAGGATACTAGAGGCCATCATCAGGAGGACACTGTTTCCTAGGTTGGGATACAGGGAGGGCCTGACTCGCTTACAGCTCTGGCTTCTCAATGCCATCATGCAGATGACAGTGTTTGACATCTAGGACCTCCTTCTTTCAGAGATGGAGGATACTATAGCTGAGGGATTCAAGGGTCACAGGCAGCTTCCCTATGCTCACTGGATCACGTTCCTCATCCACAGAGTTGTGATTGATAAGCCCCCTGGCATGATGGATGAGTATACAGGTGCCACTACAGAGTTCCCAGCTTACAACCTATCACAGAGGATCAGACACGCCACTCCTTAGGCACCCAGTCAGCCTAGCCGTCGCCCCGACGTGCCAGAGTCTGCAGCTTAGTAGGACAAGATCATCAGAGGGATTGCAGCCACTGAGGAGGAGGAGCTAGAGGCACAGCAGGAGGTGAGTGAGTACAGTGACAGCTCCGACGATGACTACCAGCCTATACCTCATATGCCTCCACGCAGACACGATGCAGAGGCAGGTAGCTCTAGTTCTGCTCCACCTACTCCACAGACAGACCCCGCTCTCATTGCTATTCTTGAGCGGATGCAGCAGGATCAGATACGACAGGCACAGGAGACAGCTACAAACTTCGCACAGTTTCAGGCTCGTCAGGACGAATTTCAGCGGTAGCAGCAACTCCTTCAGCACCAGCAGTTACTTATGCAACAGCAGCTCATGGGATTCATGCAGCATGTAGTGACAACCATTGGGATCCCACTGCCATAGACTTCGCCCCAGCTTGCACAGCCTCCTACCACTTCGACGACTCCAGCAGTACAGCCCATCGGGCTTCAGAGTCAGGGACAGCCTCCAGCTCAGTTTCCGTCACCTCCTATACAGGTGTCCCAGTGGTTAGCCTCACCTAGTGTAGCCCCGCAGTTCACTCCTTATCACACGGGTTTCTCACCAGAGCAGACTTCCTCACTATTCGTGCCTGAGTCGTCCGTCTCCAGGAGTCTTGGAGCATCTTTCAGCGAGTTGACTGGCATGCCTACTCCGCCTCACATGCATACTGCCGGTCCATCTACAGCAGCTCCAGCTATCATGACTACTCAGAGGCTCCCCTCATCTATCGCCTCGTCAGATCCTACGATAGACATACTTGCAGCTTCACAGGCAGCACCAGCCCCAGCTCAGACCCAGACCGCTTCAGCGACACTTCCTGCTTCAGAGGGTCAGTCAGTTCAGAGCTCAGGGTCAGATGATGATGGCGCCCAGTTCCATCTTGCTCTACGTACTTCAGCGCCCGACTCGTCCGCTGCAGCCCCACCGACTGACCCTTAGGTTTTGGTGTTTGACGCCAAAGGGGGAGAGGGTTTGAGTATGTAGACTTAGGGGGAGCGAGTTTCAGGGGGAGCTAGTTATCTAGTATTAGCTTATTATATACATTTGGAGTTTTATTTGTGTGATACACTATTACTTATGCATTCGTGTGTTTACTTTCATGCATACTATTATATATATGTGATAGTGCTATCTATGTGATTGTGATATTTGACATGTGTGATTCCTACTTTGCTTTATCTATATGTCATATCATTTGTGGAATGCTCATTTGCTTTTGCTTCCGTGTTTATACTTCGAAGCAAATGAGCTTTGTTATTAGTACTCATGCTTAATTCATATTCTTTGAGTACATTGTGTTGGCTTGGGTCATATAAGCGTGACTAACTCTTTTGTTCTCATTGATAAAAGCTTATATGAACCAAGTCCATCAAAAACCTCACTCCATAACATACTTGAGGTGGTATTGTCATCAATCACCAAAAAGGGGGAGATTGAAAGCATCTAGGCCCCTAATTGGATTTCGGTGATTAATGTCAATACAAGATTACTATGACTAACGTGTGTTTTGCAGAAACAATTAAGTTAGGTCATGGTAATGGAGATCGATTGGGTAATCGAGGTTGTCATGCCCCTACGATGGAAATCGTTTCGGTTTTCAAAGGTTGGACGACAAGGTTAAGGATAACTAGTTCTAAGTGTCGATTGGAGTTGGAGAGACACTTAGAGTAGTTTAGGACTTTGTTTTTTCCTTTGGCCGTACTATGAAGGGGGGTATGAACGGGTAGCTTGACCTAGTTGAGTCTAGTGAGTTAGGTGTGGTGCACACTTGTTAAAACTAGCTCTAGGTAGCTCCTATGAATGCCTAAGATCTTTTGGAGCAAACTTCATTCATATATGTTCGGAAGTTGGAAGTGAATGGAGGGTCAAACACTGACCGGACGCTGGCTCCGGTGCGACCGGACGCTGGCCGCAGGGTCCGATCAGTTCATTTGACCGTGAAGATCAAGTCTGGTGTTACCGGACGCTGGGAGGTCATGTGACCGAACGCTGAGGGCCAGCATCCGGTCGACTCCAGTAAGGGTCCAGACTTGGGAAAGAGTGACCGGACGCGTTCGGTCAGTGTGACCGGACCCTGTGTATCCAGCGTCCGGTCGTTTACAGTAAGCATCCAAGAGCAACCGGACGCGTCCGGTCGGTACTGACCGGACCCTGACAGCGTCCGGTCATCACTTGAAAACTGGTTCACGGGTTGAACTGACCGGAGCATCCGGTCATCACGACCGGAGCGTCCGGTCATCCCGCAGAGGCTCATAACGGTTCGTTTTTTAGGCTGGCTTATAAATAGAAGCTCCACTCGTGAGTGGAGTATCTTTTGCTCATTCCAACAGCTGAGAAACACGTTTGTGAGTGCCAAGAAGAGCAAGGTCCTAGTGAGGTGTTTGTGATTTGAGAATCCAAGAGAGTAGCCTCACTAGCAAATCAAGAGTAGCGAAGTGTGCATCCATCTTCTCATTAGGCTTCGCATGGTCAAGTGAGAGTTCGTGCTTGTTACTCTTGGTGATCGCCATCACCTAGACAGCTTGGTGGTGATTGGGAGTTTGGTGTTCACCCGGCGGAGCTTGTGGGTGACCCAACTCAAGTTGTGAGCGGCTTTGGGTGATTCGCCGCGACGGAGTGTCGAAGAATCAACCCGTAGAGAGCACTTGATCCTTGCGTGGATCAAGGGGGAGCTACACCCTTGCGCGGGTGCTCCAACGAGGACTAGTGGGGAGTGGCGACTCTCCGATACCTCGGCAAAACATCGCCGCGTTCCTTTCTCTCTCTATTTACTTTGAGCACTTACTTTGAGCATTTACTTTGAGCAATTCAATACTTGTTTTTACTTCCATAAGAATTGCTTGCTAGAGTAAGTTTGGAACTTAGGTTGAGAGGTTGTTGTGCGTTAGTTTGATATAAACACTTTTCTAGTCACAAGGGGTTAATTGGGCTATCCGTAGGATTTGATTATTGCAAGAAAATTTAGAATTAGCCCAATTCACCCCCCCTCTTGGGCATCTTGATCCTTTCAGACACCACCTTGGGCGAGCTTGGGTTCACTCACTGCGCTACAGAGAACACGCTCTACATGCGGCGATGGGGGAAGGAGGAGCTCATCGTTGGCGTGTACGTGGATGACTTAATCGTCACCGGAGCACAAGCAGAGGACATCGACGGTTTCAAGCATGAGATGGCAGCTCATTTCAAGATGAGCGATCTTGGTGCGCTCTCCTACTACCTCAGCATCGAGGTGAGGTAAGGGAAGCAGAGCATCTCCCTAGGTCAGCATGCCTACATGGAGAAGTTGTTGGAGCACAGTGGCATGACAGAGTGCAAGCCATGCATGACTCCGATGGAGGAGCAACTGAAGCTGAGCAAGCACAACACTGCTACAAAGGTGGACACAACACGCTACCAGAGTATCATCGGCGGGCTGCGCTACCTCACTCACACCCGACCGGACATTGCGTTCGTGGTTGGGTATGTCAGCCGTTTCATGGAGGACCCACGCAAAGATCATTGGTCGGCAGTGAAAAGGTTGCTGCACTACATCAAGGGGATGCTCGATCAAGCGATCATCTTCCCCAAGAGTGGCGGCAAGGGAGGGTTGCGGCTCACGATGTTTAGTGAGGCACCCCTAAGGCAAAGGAAGGTGAGCCAGAGCTCACTGTTTTCAGTGATGCGGATATGGCAGGCGACATTGATGGGCGACGAAGCACCTTCGGCATGCTCATCTTCTTTGGAGCGGCCCCCATTGCTTGGCAGTCGCTGAAGCAAATGATTGTGGCGCCATCGACGTGTGAGGCGGAGTACGTCGCAGCGGCCACGACAGCGTGCTAGGCTGCATGGCTATGCTGGCTGCTGGGTGAGCTAACCAGCGAGGGAGCTCACCTGCCAGCTCTAATGGTGGACAACCAGCTCGCCATTTCCCTCGCCAAGAACCCTATCCTCCACGACCAAAGCAAGCACATCGACATCAAGTTCCACTTCCTTCGGGACTGCATCGATGGAGGGCAGATTGTCATCAAGTTTGTCGAGACCGACAGATAGCTCGCTGACATCCTCACCAAGTCACTCGAACGCCTATGGTTCATGGAGCTGAGGAAGATGATTGGCATGGATGAGGTCAAGGCATCGGGCTAGCAGCAGGATTAGGGGAAGAATTGTTAGACATAATCTGCTGCTCCCCATTCTCTCCTTGGTTGGAGACTGGTCGGCTCGGCTGACCACTCCCTGTTGGGAGTTGGGGACTAATCGGCTCTGCCGACCAGTTCTTGTAGCTGTAGCAGTATTGCAATATGCCATCTCTAGTATATTAGTTAGTAGTTATTACATCAACCATGTCTTGGTAGTGGGCTGAGGTAAGCTTTGTACTGCTAGGAGTAGTTTGTATACTTTGTACCTTAGGAGTAGGTAGTTGGTGTACCATGTACCTTAGGAGTAGATAGTTGGTGTACTCTTATTTTAGGAGTAGATAGTTGGCCAACAACTATGTACCTGGTAGAGGTACAGCTGGAGTTGTATATATTCCATCCAAAGGGCAACGGAATACTCAGTTCAGTTGCCACAAACCAAAGGGCAGGGCTTCGGCCAACACTGATGCTTGTGCTGAGTGTGTGTATGCACTATTCTCAATCTCTTCTTCTACCTCTAGCCATAGTGAGTAAGTGTGTGTGCTGGTAAGCTAGTTGCTTACCTATGTAGGGCAGCCAGGGATCAACATCCACCACCGTGGATGACCAAGTGCTCGACGACAAAGGTGCTGGTGAAGCCGCCAGCTTCCCCTGTGCCTGGACTGTTTCAGTCCCAGGCCACCTTCTCGTCGAACACGACGTCGCGTGAGACAACCACCTTGCCTCCGCGTGGGTCATAAAGTTGGTACGCCTTGGTACCTTCCACGTAGCCTAGGAGCACCATCGGTGTGCTCTGGTCCTCCAGCTCGGTGAGGACTGGCTTCGTCTTCCTGATGTGGCCAATGCAGCCGAATGTCCAGAGGAAGGACACGCTCAGCTTGCGCCCATACCAAGTTGTGAACGGCGTCTTGCCCTTCAAGGCCTTGGTGGGAACACGGTTGAGGATGAACACCGCCATGGTCACCGCCTCATCTCAGAACCTTGCCGACATGCTCTTGTCCTTCATCATGGATCGAGTCATGCCAACTACCGTCTGGTTCCGCCGCTCCACCACGCCATTCTGCTATGGCGAGTGTGGCGCGGTGTGGTGTCGCACCACACCCTGATCCGTGCAGTACGCAGCGAACTCTATCGAAGTGAATTCACCGCCACGATCAGTCCATAGCACGCGCAGCTTCTTACCGCTCTCCGTCTCCGCGCGTGCCTTGAATTTCTTGATCGCCTTTGCCGCCTCGTCCTTGCTTGTTAGGAGTTGCAGCCACATATAGCGACTACAATCATCCATGAGCAGGAGGAAGTACCGCTGACCACTGTTTGTGGATGGCGTGATTGGCCCGTAGAGATAGTTGTGGATGAGCTCGAGAGCGTCCGTCGTGCGATACTTGGTCACCTTTGGGAACGACAGCCTCCTCTGCTTCCCGACCAGGTAGCTATCACACAGCTCACTTGCGTGCGACGTCGCCATCAGGAGAGTGGCCTCATCATCCTCATCAGCATGTGCTAAATGAGCCTCAGCCTTCTTCTGCTGCTTGCGATTTGGGCACTCCTTTACCCAATGGCCTGTCTTCCCGTAGCGCCGGTAGGCGTTGGGGTCAACCTTCTTCTTCTTCTCCGAAGAAGCCTTGTCGCGGCACTTGCCGTCGCCACTGCAGTTGGAGGAGGCTTCCCCAAAGTTCCTTCGGGCTGCCCACTCCTCCTCTATCAGCAGCAGCTTGTCATTGTCCGTCGTTGCTGTGGCCTGCTCCATGCGCTCGTCCACCGCCCACAGACGGCCTATCACATCCTCAATGGTGAGGATGGACAAGTCTAACATCGTCTCTATAGAGAGAGCGATCTGGATGTACTTCATCGGCATGGAGTGGAGGTACTTGGAGACCGTCTCTTCTTCATCGATGGTGACGCCGTGGCTCCTCAACTTGCTGATGAGCGACTGCAGGCGGAGGAAGAAGTCCTCCACCGATTCACCATCCTTGAACTTAAGGATGGCGTACCCCTGCTTCAGCAGCTGGGCCGTCGCCTTCTTTGCGCGGTCGGAGCCGACACGCATCACTGCAATGGCCTCCTACGGCTCCTTAGTAGAGTTCTTCGCCCCTAACGGCTCCCTGTACTCCGTTGGCATAGCAGCAAGGATAGCCTCCAACGCTGACATGTCGTTTTCTTCGTTGTCGGTGCCCTTGTTAATAGCATTCCAGAGCCGTCGGGCTCTGAGCTTGACCTTCATGGTCACCGCCCACTCGCTATAGTTGGTGCGAGTCAGCGTCGGCCAACTGGTGCCGCTAACCTCCTGCACCGTGCGCACGATGACTCCTGTAGTGGCTGGGCAGCCACAGCAACGCCGCTGCTGTCGTCCATGTCTAAACCGTCCATCATCACCAGCGGTTAGTCCGGCGACGGTGCTTGTACGGCTCCGATACCACTTGTTGGCCCCTAGATCTCCCGCACGGGTGAGCCGACCGCTTACCGTCGTTGCCGACTGGTCACTATGGTTAGAGGTAGAAGAAGGGAGGGAGAACAGAGCGCGCACACACAGCACAAGTACCAGCGTTGACCGGAGCTCTGTAGAAGAGATGGTAAAACTGAACCCGCTCTCTTTACTGAGTTGCAGTGGGAAACAATAAATACAACTATACCCATCTAATTCTAGTACACAGATATGTCAGGCTGCCATGCTGCTACAGTGACTAGATGCGACAGCAGGGCTGATTTTGACGTCTGCCCTTGCTGTGTCTACAGTGCGGCAGGAGAGCCTTTCGGCGCCTGCTCCTGCCGCGGCTACAGTGCAGCAGCAGGGGAGCTCTTTCAGCGCCTGCTCTTGCCGTGCGTTCAGATGTGAGCAGCAGATTACTTAACACAATTGGAATGTATATCTATTTTGTCGAGGATTTTTTATAGGTCTAGTTCTCTTTTTATTTTTGCAATGCGGTTTCTATTTTTATGTTATTTATGTGATTTGCTTTGGCCTCGCTGCAGGTTTACTGTCGTGGTGAAATGGATAATCCACGGCCTGATGGTGGTTTTGCGTCCAGGTGCTGTGTTAGATTAATGCATGAAGTAGTTTCAAAGTTTGATCCTAAGAAGAGAGAGCTTGTGAAGTCCACAGGGTTTGGGGGCATGTTACATTTCCCGCCTATGAGGCAGATTGATAGGAAGTTTGCTCTGCGGATTATGGGCTGTGTTGATGAGTCATCAGAAACAATAGTTGTTGGTGATCACATCAGAATCAAGTTCACTAAAGATGATATTCGGACTGTCTTTGGTATACCGAGTTGCGGGAAGAGAGTGTTAGATAATCGGATATCTAGTCGTGATGCAAAAAACAAGGTAATACATGAGTACCTAGGGTGCCAGTTTAAGGAACAACGAAGTATAAAAGCTGTTCAGGAAATCATCGATCGTGCATACAGTGATCAAATGTCTAAGCAAGAAGAAGATGCTTTCAGGGTTGCATTTGTTGTCTTTGTCGTATCCACCCTCTTGTCCCCGTCAGCAAAACATGATTATGCATCTGTAGACTATTGGAACGCGCTGGAAGATCCCAGTTCAATAAGCAAATATGACTGGTCCGAATATGTAATGACCAGGTTGTTGGATGCAGTGACTAAGCTGAAGCAAGATGTTTCAAGTAGTATAAAATTCCCAATCATCACTGGTTGCTCATTGTTCTTACAGGTATTTCCATTTTATTTCTACCACTTTTTATAGTAGCCGCATTTGTACGTTTGGTAGGTTTTCTTACAGATATATGTTGTTTCAATTTGCTCAGGTATTATATCTAGACAGTATTGATCTTGGTGTGTTGTCCATGAAACACAACTCATTTCCTAGAATAAGGGAGTTCTCATATGATAGGATGCGTGAAATGATTGCAGCCGAACAGAATAATTTTGCCAGACATGAATGGGGCAATGACAATACTCGTCATTGCAAGGTTCCCTTCAGCACTATTCTTTTTTATGATTTTGTTCATACTATTTATTCCTTCGTAGACGTTTCAGTTTCCTTTTGAAATAAAGAGACAATGGAACACACATGATTGATTGTGTTACTAATCCTGATTTTTTCTATGATGCCAGATCAGGGATGCAGTGGACTGTTGCTATCAATGGGCTGCATTGCTACAGCCAGAAAGCGATGGGTCCCGGAGCGGATGTTTGCTAGCTATTTGGGAGAGTTCAGTCGCCATGGCTCATCTGTTAAAGATCCCCATGGAGGTATTGACATATTGTATTGTACTCAACTTTTTATTTCATTTCACTGCTACTCAAGCCCACTCCTATCTAGTTTCCCCTTGTTGTAGTCTTGTCCTAGCACTTATACAGCTGATTTTGCATACTCAGATACAATACTATATTTGTGCTTACTATTATCTTATTATGTTGAAATATTAATATGTACACGATCACCACCCAATCAGGCTGCCGGCCCTTTGTTCTTTGCTGCAGCAGACTTCCAGGATCAGATAAATTCTGGTCTGCGTGTATCTAGCATCAAAGCTTTCAAGTTCATGACTGTTCTTGTGTCTATCATGCTGCCGTACACTAATGGATTTAGCTACCAATTCAGTATGGACGATGATGGCAACAAGGCAGGTTAGTGTTATCACTTGCCCTTGTCATTTGCAATATTTCTGACAATTTTTTTTTTTAGAAAACGCAGGAGAGCTACGCTTCATTGCATTAGAGAGAGAAAAAGGTCCACATACAACTCCCTTCTCTCATACGGGGACCAAATATGAGAGATAGTTCAACAGAACAAAAACTAGCCTATGAAACAGAAAAGTACATGACCAAAACTTGACCTAGCTGTTTAAATTACACCAGTTAGGCCTAGGCCTTGCAGCTTCTTAGCGCCAGCCAGATACCAAAGGTTGTGTTCGTCTTTGAGGTCTCTCATAATGGAATCGACCGAGGGAGCCATCCCCTCAAACACACAGGCATTTCTATGCTTCCATATCATCCAAGCACCCAAAATTATTAGGGAATTTACCTCCTTCTTGTATTCTTTTTTCACTTTCTTCAAAACCTTGCGCCACCATTCGGCGAAGCTGCGCTCCCGCTGCCTTGGAATGCAATCACCCAGTTTCAGGGGTGCTAAAAGCTTGAACCAAACCTGTCTTGCCACCACACAAGATACTAGCAAGTGTTGTACTGTCTCATCCTCCTGATCACATAGGGGGCATTGCTCAGGATGAGGCAGCCCTCTCTTTTCAAGTCTATCTGCCGTCCAGCACCTATTACGAATTGCCAACCAAAGAAAAACCTTACACTTATTTGGAGCCCAAGTTTTCTAGAGTCTTCTCCAAGGCTCAAAGGTTACTGATCCATGACAATTATTGCCTTCTCCATTGCGCATAACACTTTCTGAATCCACCTGTATATTTTTTCCACACAGTAAAAAGCAATGCTATGTGCAATTCCCACATTCTTATATAAACATAGTACTGAATGTGAACGACTTTTTTTATTTTGTTTTTAATAATTCTTCAATGACACTTCATGATGATGTTTTGATATTCTTTTCATTTGTTTTGTTCAGCTGAAGCAGGTCTCGCAAAATTTCCATCTACACTTTCAAATGGTCTTAGACATTTATCGGTTCCCATTCGAAATAGGACCAGACACTGTGGCAGGGGGAAGAGATGTCATTACTATAAGGGTTGTGGTCATGACTCCAATGTTTCACCGATTATGCGCAACAATTCGTTTGAGGCATCTACTTGTGAACAAGGCAGCCAAATGTTCCAACACACCAGTATTGGGGATTCCGAGCAAAGGCCCTTTAATTCTATTTCGTCTTCCCTTGATGGCATGTCACACAACCTTAATGTCGATCTACGCGTAGCAACCGAGATGAAGCAGTTCTATGCTTGGGTCAGAAGCGTTAAGTTGCCTTCAGGGATTGACCTTAATGCCTTTGACTGGGAGAATAGGCATGCATCTAATGCTTGTGTAGTATCACTTCCAAGCACATGTACCGAACCCCAAACCCCATGGGAACTTGGATATTCATGGGCTATTAACGAGGGTAATATCTCTACGACTCTGGAGAACCTATATAGTGTTAGAGATGATGACGAAGGGTATGGCACACTGCATAACTAATCCCTTTGATCAATTTCTGCACTTTTATCTAGTTGTTGCAATTTTATCAACCTATTGCAATTTGATCTATTGTATTTCATATTCTCGCCCTATCGCCTTTTATGCAGGCCATTCATTAGACACATGACCCCCAAGTACATAAGTGTGTCTAGGGCAGTTCGTTCGCAGTTACTAGGGAAATATGAAATCGGAATGGATCTTTTTTATGTAATTATTCGGCGGATCAAACAGGATGATGATGTATTGTACTCATCCGTCACTAATCTGAGATGGAGACATTTCTTTGAGTCTGATTTCATGGTATATGACTTAACACCTGTCATAATTTATTTTCACTACATCAAATGTATTCAAGATGTTATGTATCTCTTTTCTATTGTGAATGTCTTGTGGGCTATATACCTTTTTCCTTCTTATTTTTTGTCATGTTGAGAGCGTGTTTGTAGTATGGATACCCAACTACATTATTTTCTTTTCATTTCCATCACTGTTGTTACGATCCACACATAACATTATTTTTGCCAGGCGTCGATCACAGCTCACTACAGAAAACCGGGATGCCGAGTGCCAAATATCGGGCACTCGGCAAAGGCCACCTTTGCCGAATGCCGCACTCGGCGAAACTTGGCACTCGACAAATAGGGCTTTGCCGAGTGTCTGGCACTCGGCAAAATAAGGCACTCGGCAAATCCAAACTTTGCCTAGTGCCAGACACTCGGCAAAGTTGGGCACTCGGCAAAGAGGCGCCTGGGGATAACGGTATACAACGCCGTCCTCTTTGCCGAGTGCCTTCTGTTTGGCACTCGGCAAAATATTGGCTTTGTCGAGTGCCTAGGGCTAGCACTCGGCAAAATATTCACTTTGCCGAGTGCCAAACCATGTGATGATGTCCTGGTTTGTGAACACCATACGTGATGACGTCCTGGTTTGTGAACACCATACGTGATGACGTCCTCCAAACGTTTTCAAATTTTTACCACCGCATATGCATGTGATATCACGACATCTCGCCAAGTTTCATGATTTTCGGGATTCGTTTGAATTTTATAGAATTAAATAACCACTCGCACGCAAGTTCGCGACGTTGCCCCGTGAGCACGTTGATCGAAATTTGAAGACAGTTCCTAGATTTAGCATAAAGTGACACTAACAAACAAGAATAACATTTTTGGAATGGATCAAAACTATTATTCGATGCACCTGCAGTTCAAACCTACATTTTTCGGAAAATTGCAAGAAAACGAAATAAAGTGAAGAAATATAGCAAACAACAATGAAATTGTGCCAAATTTGAACATGTTGTTCATGGTACAAATACAACTCTAAGAAAAAAAGTTGATGGCAAAAAACAAAAAAAAAATTATTTTGCCGAGTGCCAAGGTTTGGCACTCGGCAAAGTGAATATTTTGCCGAGTGCTAGCCCTAGGCACTCGGCAAAGCCAGGACATGATTTTTTTTAATTTTTTATTTCGCCGAGTGCCAGATCGGGGGCACTCGGCAAAATACTTTCTTTGCCGAGTGCCCCGGATCTGACACTCGGCAAAGAGGTTTGAAATATAAAAAAAACCGGACACACGCACACACACCACGCACACACCAGACACGCACACACACGCGCGCCGTAGCCGCTACGCCGCCGCCGCCGGAGCCGCCGGCTCCCCGCGCGCCCGCTATAGGAAGGAGGAGGAGGTAGGAGGAAGAGGAGGAAGGAAAGGAGGAAGGAGAAGAAGGGGAGGAGGAAGAAGAAGAAAGAGAAGGGAGGAGAGAAGGAGAAGGGGAGAAGAGGAGAAGAAAGGTGCCGCCTCAGTTCGTCGACCCTCACGCCGTAGCGGTCGTCCCCGTTGTCGTCACCGGCCCTCGGTCTTCGCATTCTCGCTGGCAAGGTTTGCCCTAATGTTAGTATTAGTTAGTAAGTAGTAGTGTTAGTAGTAGTAGTTAATTAGTAGTGTTAGTATTAGTTAGTAAGTCGTAGTGACAGTAGTAGTTGTAGTTGTTGTTCATAGTTTTAGTGTTAGTAGTAGTTATTGTTGTATGTATGTGGTTGATGGCCTTCGTGCCTATGTTTGGTATACATGTGGTTGTTGGCCTTCATGCCAATGTTTTCTGTAGGTTTTGGGAACCTCTCCGTGCAGGGGAGGTGCTGCCGAAATTTTCAATGGAGTCTAACCATTTGTCTTTTCTTTGCAGGACGAGGACCGTTGGGAGGCACTCGGTGACCCCGATCGTCTTCGTTGGCGTTGCGGTTCTGCCTGCACCGTGTCGCCTCGCCACTGCAGCGACTCGCCACCGCCCCACTAGCCTGACCTCACCGACACCCTAGGTATAACCCATCTTGCATACTTGTATCTCGTGTAACCCCAGTTAGGCGTCTCCCGTCCGAAAGAGATACGGTCATTGGTATGCAGATCTTTGCATACCAAATTCCGTACCTGTTTCGGATTGTCCACGTTTTTTGGACAGCCCACGGATGCATAGATGGGTTGGTTTCCGTGGCCCGCTCCTGTCCGAGACAGAGTTTCAGCACCACCTTCTCGTTGTTCTCCTGATACACAATCTCCCTGCCAGGACGTGTATCGGGAGAACAACGGGGAGGTGCTGCCGAAATTCTGTCTTGGATAGAAGCGGACCATGGAAGCCAACCTCATCTACGCATCCTCAGGTGGGATTAGGACATATCCTTCACCTATTAGATGTATAGTAGGAACGCCTTGTGGATTTACCTACAGTTTTTATTACTCGCTTACATATGCATGTGCTAGAGGATGGATAACCATGAGTGGATGTACATGGGCCACGCAAGTATGACCCCAGAATGGATGACCAAGACCAATGCTTTCCTGGAGCATGCATTTGGCGAGGCTGCTAAAGGGTCAGCCCAGATGCCGTGTCCGTGCAGCAGATGTGGCAACAAGAAAAGAAAAATTAAGAGGCTCATGGGGGAAGATCTTATCAAGTATGGATTCACGGCAAACTATACCCGCTGGATCCACCATGGTGAAGCCGATCGTATTAGAGAGGAGGTGGTGAGACAGCGTCTCGAGGATTATGATGGAGATGGCGGGATAGCAGACTGGATGGATGACATTCAGCAGGCACAGTTCGGTGAAGGATTGGAGGAGAAGCCAGAGGAAAGCGCAAAGACGTTCTATGATATGCTGTCTTCAGCGTAGAAGCTCTTGCACGAAAAGACAACGGTATCGCAGCTCGATGCAATTGGACGCATCATGGGGTTGAAGTCGCAGTTTAGCATGAGTCGGGACAACTTCGATGGTATGTTGGTAGTTTTTGGATCCCTGCTTCCGGAGGATCACATCCTGCCGAAGAACTTGTACGAGTCACAGAAACTTCTTTGTGCACTTAAGATGCCATATGAGCAGATCCATGCTTGTCCGAATGGATGCGTCCTTTTTAGGAAAGATCACGAGGGAGCAACGCACTGTCCAAAGTGCAAATCCTCTAGGTACCTGGAGGTCAACACTAGTGATGGCAAGAAGGAACAGCTGAGTATCCCTACGAAGGTCCTACGGTACCTTCCTTTTATACCGAGGATCCAACAGCTGTACATGACAGAGGAGTCCACAAAACAGATGACATGGCACAAAAATGGCAAAAGGTACAATTCGGACAAGATGGTACACCCATCGGATGGCGACGCCTAGACCCATTTCGATGGCATACATTGTGTTAAAGCTGAGGAGGCTTGCAACGTACGTGTAGCGTTGGCAACAGATGGGTTCAACCCGTATGGATTGTTCGCGGCCCCATACACTTGTTGGCCCGTGTTCGTGATACCCCTGAATCTCCCCCCCCCCCCGGTGTCATCTTTCAACCCAAGAACGTATTTTTGTCGCTGATAATTCCTGGACATCCGGGGAACAATATGGGTGTGTTCATGGAGCCTGTGTTCGATGATTTGATCGATGCTTGGGAAAAGGGGGTACTGGCATACGACCGAGCTACAAAGAGAAACTTCACAATGCATGTGTGGTATCACTACTCCCTGCATGACTTCCTGGCGTATGGCCTATTCTGCGGGTGGTGTGTTCATGGGAAGTTCCCATGCCCAATATGCAAGGCAGGTGTGAGGTTCACTTGGCTGAAGAGTGGTGGCAAGTTTTCTTCGTTCGACCAACATCGTCAGTTCCTCCCCCTTGACCATCCATTCAGATGAGACATCAAGAACTTCACGAAAGGTGTTGAAGTCATCGATCCTGCACCTCAGATGATGACCGCTACCGAGATCCGCGCTGAGATAGAGGCTCTCAAAGTTGATAAAGAGAAAGATCGTTTTGATGGATATGGTCAGTACCACATGTGGACTCATAAATCGGGCTTGACTAGGCTTCCCTATTTCAACGATCTTCTTCTTCCACACAACATTGATTTAATGCACACAGAGAAGAATATCGCCGAGGCGCTTTGGGGAACACTCATGGACACAGAAAAGTCAAAGGACAATGTTAAGGCAAGAGTGGACCTGGCAGCACTGTGCGATAGACCAAAGCAAGTGATGAAGACTCCCGCGCCTGGCAAGAAATGGAAAAGGACTTCGGTCGATTTTGTTTTGAAGAAGGACCAAAGGAGGGAAGTATGTCAGTGGGTTCAGTCGTTAATGTTCCCTGATGGGTATGCGGTGAATCTAAGGAGGGGAGTGAATGTGTCCACTTGCCGAGTGTTAGGGATGAAGAGTCATGACTTCCACATATGGATTGAGTGGCTCCTTCCAGTGATGACCAGAGGTTTCGTCCCTGAGCATGTGTGGCGTGTCCTGGCAGAGTTGAGCTATTTCTTCCGCCAGCTTTGTGCCAAGGAGCTATCTCGGGCCATGATTGATGACTTAGAGGAAGTGGCACCTGTGTTGCTGTAACAGAACCGACCAATTATACGAAATTAAGTAAGAAAATCATCTGCCAGAGCAGACGATTTAGCAAACTTAAGCCCGTATAACCCGGTAGTCCGTGAAATCACAAAGGATTTCAAACCAACTTACATTCCATCCAAGATCGTAATAAGTTTAGCGGTCACCATCACATATTACATAAAAGTTCGCAATCTCAGATACATCAGAGTTTCAACATAGTTATTACAAAACCAGTTCGAATAAAAGTAGCGGAAGCCATTTGTTCAAACCACACACACACTCACGTGGAGTTCAAATATAGTGCCAGCGAATGATCATCTCCAACAAAAGCATCAAACGAGACATAAGGAATGACCATGCCCATGGTCCTAAGAATCACCCATCGCAGGATAAAGGCAGTTGATACAGTAGCCGTAATACATCTGCCCATCTGCAACAAGTGGGAATAAAACCCTGAGTATGAGAAGGTACTCAGCTAGACTTACCCGACATAACCGAAAATAAGTGACACCAAGAATTATGAAGGGCTTTATAGTAGGGTAGCTGACTCATTTGCAAAAGAAGCCTTTTTAGCCTTTCAAGAACCTTCCTAAAAGCATTATTGTCAATTTAATGATTATTAACTTGTCGACTAGATTTGCACCTATACTAGAGCAAACATATGATTAAGCAGATAATGATAACCAATGATCATTAAACAACTTCCATCATGTCATATTCACTATAACTATCCAAGTGTTCCATAAACATTTACTACGATGAAGTAACTCAAGTCAAGTGCTCACTATCTAGGAGCGATGGCGATTCGAATCGATTCCTAACCAGCTGGTGATTTATTCCTTACACAAACCTCACTCACCCGCTAAAGTGAGATATCGATCACCGAGTCAACTTTCTAGGTATCTCAAGTTTGCCAGGAACCACATGTACCCGGGGGCCGACTGACTGCACTTTGGTCTTATCATCTCGCCCCCGTGTCCTACCACACCTGCTCCGGCATAGTGCGTTGTGGGCAATCTACTCGGCCTAAAAAATCTCCCAGCTTCACGGTCGGAAGGTACTTTATCCGGCCAGCTAAATGTAAGGCATGCGTTCAACATGACTCGAGGCCCAACAACAGTCGGTCCTTAATCGACAGAGACGGAAACACTATAGTCCGAAACTCTGCAAGTCTCCGCTCGGTCTCAACTTCATTTAACATTTAGTTATACCATGACTTCATAGTCATTCAAACAGATGCAGGTAATCACCTATAGCTCGCAGGTGATAGGAAATCACCCGACTTCTACCGGTCTAAGCCAGCTAAGCATTGACTCGACTGCGGATACCCGGGTAACAAGGATATAGTATAACAAAGGTAAACAAGGTATAATGCAGCAACGGTTGCAAATAACTCCTGAACGTAATGCATCAATTAAAGTAAAGCATTGAATTAATAATTTGCAAACCGGGAGAAAATGCTCCGGGGCTTGCCTCTCTCGAAGGAGCTCGGGCGGTGATCGGGGCACTCCGGAAGTTCCTCAACATCCTCCTCGTCGGCTTCGGGCACTTCCTACGGCTGCACCTCGAACTACTCCTCGGGCTCCTCGGGTATGACAACTGGGTTCTCGATTTGCGATCTTGTATGATGCAATGTGCGTAAGTACTTATGCAATCGGTGCATAGGATGAGATGAATACAATGGATATGTTTGAATGCAAGGTAGTCAACATCATCCAAGAAAATATACTACAAGCACATGTCATCTACTGCATTCTCTTCTACTACTAATATGTTAAGTCAACACATTTTATTAAATGCTTCAAAGATACACCAAAGCTTTACTAATTTCTTAATCCCACAAAAGCAACACTTGATTAAACCCTAATTAATCATAGGTTTGAATAGCAACCTCTATTTTTCTTGCTTAGAAAAATTTTAGAAAATTACTACAGCATAGTACTACCCTAAGTAGTCTACTATCAGATTTTCATGGTATTTAAATGAGTGGATTAGCCTACACAAAAATAACAAGCTATGGCATGATTATGAACATAAAAATACTTTGAACTGTGAAAAGTGTCAAACAGCAGAGTTAGTATTTTTCCTAGGTTCTTCATAGCATACAATGACTGTACAAAAATTATCACATGCATGTTTTATACAAAGTTTGTTCTCTAGCAAAAATAACAAAAATCAGCCATTAAAGGTACTTGAACTACACCTCAAAATTTTCCCACAGCACATGCATGAAACATATTTTTCCTAGGAAGTACATTACATAAGAAGATTAACAAACTTAGAAATCATATTTTTCTGAAGCCTATAGATTTTTTCTACATATTTTTCAAGTTATCAGCAATATACATGATTAAATAAAATTCTACAGCAAAGTATCTCAAAAATGACATGCAATAATTTTCCCAAGTAGATCTGATGATAAGGAACCTAGACAAATTTATTTCGACAGATTTGGAGCAACTTTCAGTATCCAAACATTTTTCAAACCATTTCTGTTTTCAAATAATAAAGAATAAATTGAAAACAATTCATCCTACTGCTACTGGGCCAGCCCGCTGGAATCAGCTGGCCCACGGCCACTTTTGGCCTGCGCGGCCCGACAGGGCGTCGGCCCACGGCCTTTCGGCCTGGCTCGGCTGAGGCAGAGGCCACGCTGATGCTGCGACGTCGCGGCGGCGCGGCTCGGCCACGAGGCCGGCGGCCATTGCCGGCCGTGACAGGGCGAGTTAGCGGGAGCACGCGATGCGCGAGAAGCTGGCGAAGGCGGGAGGATAGCTAGGCGGGGCCGGAGAAGAGAAGGAAGGTGTCTTCCATGGCGGCCACCTATAGGTCGTAGGTGACAGGAAATCACCCGACTTCTACCGGTCTAAGCCAGCTAAGCATTGACTCGACTGCGGATACCCGGGTAACAAGGATATAGTATAACAAAGGTAAACAAGGTATAATGCAGCAACGGTTGCAAACAACTCCTGAACATAATGCATCAATTAAAGTAAAGCATTGAATTAATAATTTGCAAACTGGGAGAAAATGCTCCGGGGCTTGCCTCTCTCGAAGGACCTCGGCCGGTGATCGGGGCACTCCGAAAGTTCCTCAACGTCCTCCTCGTCGGCTTTGGGCACTTCATGCGGCTGCACCTCGAACTGCTCCTTAGGCTCCTCGGGTATGACGACTGGGTTCTCGGTTTGCGATCCTGTATGATGCAATGTGCGTAAGTACTTATACAATCGGTGCATAGGATGAGATGAATACAATGGATATGTTTGAATGCAAGGTAGTCAACATCATCCAAGAAAATATACTACAAGCACATATCATCTACTGCATTCTCTTCTACTACTAATATGTTAAGTCAACACATTTTATTAAATGCTTTAAAGATATACCAAAGCTTTACTAATTTCTTAATCCCACAAAAAGCAACACTTGATTAAACCCTAATTAATCATAGGTTTGAATAGCAACCTCTATTTTTCTTGCTTAGAAAAATCTTAGAAATTTACTATAGCATAGTACTATCCTAAGTAGTCTACTATCAGATTTTCATGGTATTTAAATGAGTGGATTAGCCTACACAAAAATAACAAGCTATGGCATGATTATGAACATAAAAATACTTTGAACTGTGAAAAGTGTCAAACAGCAGAGTTAGTATTTTTCCAAGGTTCTTCATAGCATACAATGACTATACAAAAATTATCACATGCATGTTTTATACAAAGTTTGTTCTCTAGCAAAAATAACAAAAATTAGCCATTAAAGATACTTGAACTACACCTCAAAATTTTCCCACAGCACATGCATGAAACATATTTTTCCTAGGAAGTACATTACATAAGAAGATTAACAAACTTAGAAATCATATTTTTCTGAAGCCTATAGATTTTTTCTACATATTTTTCAAGTTATCAGCAATATACATGATTAAATAAAATTCTACAGCAAAGTATCTCAAAAATGACATGCAATAATTTTCCCAAGTAGATCTGATGATAAGGAACCTAGACAAATTTATTTCGACAGATTTAGAGCAACTTTCAGTATCTAAACATTTTTCAAACCATTTCTGTTTTCAAATAATAAAGAATAAATTGAAAACAATTCATCCTACTGCTACTGGGCCAGCCCGCTGGAATTAGCTGGCCCACAGCCACTTTTGGCCTGCGCGGCCCGAGCGAAGGGGAAAGGGGAGGCGGCCCGACAGGGCGTCGGCCCACGACCTTTCGGCCTGGCTCGGCTGAGGCAGAGGCCACGCCGGCGCTGCGACGTCGCGGCGGCGCGGCTCGGCCACGAGGCCGGCGGCCATTGCCGACCGTGACAGGGCGAGTTAGCGGGAGCACGCGATGCGCGAGAAGCTGGCGAAGGCGGGAGGGTAGCTAGGTGGGGCTGGAGAAGAGAAGGAAGGTGTCTTCCATGGCGGCCGAGCACGGCGGCGCCATGGCCGACGATGGCGAGGCTCGAGGTGGCGCTACCTGGGCTCAGCAGGCGACACAGGTGTGAGCACGACTTGTCGGAGAGCGAGGCAGAGCTGCGGGCGCGTGATTGCTAGCCGAGGTGGAGGAGCCACGGCGGATTTCGCCGACGGGTGCGGTGGCGCGGCGAGAGGCAGAGCGAGTGCGCGCGGTGCTTGCAGAGAGAAGCAGCGCGGGAATGAGCCAGCGAGCGCACTGGCTCCAGCAGAAGTAGGCAGGCGCGTGGGTGCGGGCGCAGGCCGGCTGCGACGCGCGGCGACGTTGACGGCGCATGGCCGCCACGCGGCGGGTAAGCTCTGCCGCGGTCGGGCGCGGCGCGGCGCGTCAGTAGGCAGGCGCGCGCAGAGGCAGGCCGGGCGCGGCGCTGGGCTAGGCTGGGCCAAGGCGAGGCGCGCGGCGCGGCGGGAGGCTGGCTGGGCCGGCTTCGGTCGTGGGCCGAAAGCGAGGCGGCGGCCCGCGAAGGAGAAAAAACCCTTTTTCATTTGTATTTTCAAGGAATTTTTAAATGCCAACTTTCAAACAATTTTGAGCAAGAAAATGACATCTTTTGAAAATGTACCAAAAATGAAAGTTGATTAGAATTTAATTCTCTACAACTTTGCTGTTATGACCAAAGCCAAATTCTTTCTAGATTTTGAATTATAAAATCAAAGTCAATGTTTAACTCCAAACCCTAATTTTTGGGAAATTACTTTTAAAGCAAAATTTTGAATTAATTTGAATACAAACCTTGCTCCAAAAATTGAACTAAACATTGCTAGATGATTTACAATAGTAGCCAAACATGTTTTACTAACCTAGCAAGCAAAATCAGGGCAAAACAACTCTTAAACAGGTGTATGCAACATTTATGTTTCACACATGTTTCAAATATTTCGAAGCAGTGTTTCATGTGATATATGCTCATGAATGGATGAATGATGCTCATGTTCATGAAATGCAAGTGCAATTAGACAAGCCTAACACCAGGGGTGTTACAGTTGCTCTGTAAGATGGAGAAGATCTTCCCACCCGGCTTCTTCCTCTCAATGCAGCATTTGATTTTGCACCTGCCTCACGAGGCACGAATGGGGGGGCCGTGCAAGCCTGTTGGTGCTATCCAATCGAGAGATGTCTAAAGGTTCTTCGGAAAAAGTATAGAAATAAAGCCAGAATTGAGGCATCCATGGCAGAGGCATTCATTCTTGAAGAGGTGTCAAACTTCACAACATCATACTATAAGGATAGCCTTCCCAGCGTGCACAATCCAATCCCTCGTTACAACACCGACGAGAGGTCATCAAATCTCAGCCTTTTCAAAGGTCAACTTGGCAGGGCAAGCGCTTCGAGCACCAAGACCTTGCGGAATGATGAGTGGCGCACTATCATGTTGTATGTGTTGTTGAACCTTGACGAAGTGAACCCTTATGTGTAGTAAGTTCTCAATGAGCTTGTTACATACGCCGTCACTATCGTCTATCTATCCAACCCCCTTGTCTCTTGCTTTTTCAGGGAATTTCTGAATACATACTGGACAGGAAATAGGGATCCTTCTCCTCAAGAACAAGATAGTCTTCTCAAAGGTGGTGTGCCCGATTTCATTTCATGGTTCGAAAAGAAGGTACCATCCAATTTACATCGTTCCATCTGTGACATCCCACTTTGCTCCTACGAGCGAGTAATGATCTATCCGCCCTCACCTTACAGGCACGCACAGATGCGGAAATGGATGAAGAGTTGAAATAGGTTGTCAAAGGCTTCCCCTATAGGGTCAAGTCATTCACCGTATATGATGTGAATGGCTATCGCTTCCACACAAGAAGCCACGAGCTCAGTCGGCCCAATCGAAAAACCACAAATACTGAAGTTCGTACGCCCGGCACCGATGACCGCGACTACTACGGCATAGTCGAAGAAATATACGAGCTCAACTTTGAGCTTCGCGGAGGTCATAAGCCAGTCGTATTCAAATGCCATTGGTTCGATCCCAATGTCATCAGAAGAGCCCCTGAGATTGGACAAGTTGAAATTTGACAAGATTTCCTCTATGGAGACGATGTCTATATTGTGGCTCAACAGGCCATGCAAGTTTATTATCTTCCATGGGCGTGCCAAAAAGATCCCACTCTTGAGGGTTGGTACCTTGCGCAGTTGGTATCACCGCATGGCAAAGTGCCTATCCCAAACGATGAGGATTACAACTTTGACCCAAACACATATACAGGGGAGTTCTATCAACCCGAGGGGCTAGATGGCATGTTTCACATAGACATGTTTTCGCTGATGGGCATGGAAGTAGACAATGACATTGATGAGGACGATGGAGATGAGGACGATGGAGAAGAGGTGCAAAATGCCAAAGACTTAGCACTGCTTGAGCGATTACAGTTTGGCGTTGCCATTGATGACAATGATGGAGATGAGGCGGAAATGTTAGACAATATTGCTAGTGATGACGACACTTATGATCCGGCCGCTGCCGATCCTAAAGATTATTTCTAATTCATGTAATACTATATTATTATTATTTTCTAGTTATGTTTCATTCATTTTGCATCTCTATATTTGTCTATATTGTGCTAACTAGTTTACTCTTTGTATTTGCAGGCACTCGACAAAATGCCGGGCGGAAGGCGGACCCGGACCTGCAACTCGCTCTACACGAGGACGACTCAGGAGGCGGAGGCGGAGGCGGAGGCGGAGGCAGAGGCGGAGGCGGAGGTGGAGGCATCGGCGAGGAGCCGTCCGGCCCGCCGCCCCCGCGGCCATCCGAGGAGGGCGGTGCAGTCGTCTGTCGTCCCCCCGCCCGAGGAGGACTGGACGACGACCACTGATGACGAGGACCAGCAGCTGGCCCCCTAGACAGGAGGGGGTGACACTTCCTCTGGGGGGGTAGCGGGGGGTGACACTTCCTCTAGGGGGTGGCGGGGGGTTCCACTTCGAGCACCTCATCGGCACCGTACTTGCGTGGGTCCTCGCAGCTCCCGACGCGGCCGATCCCGTTTCAGAGGAGGCCGGTGATTCATCCCAAGGGCGACAAGTAAGTATCCGTTCATTTTGCATCTCTTCTTGTTCATATGCTGAAAACCGAATTGCGGACTAACAATTCTTCTTACTGACTCCTGCAGGAACTGGGAACTTGTGTCCGGGGGCGATCATCGGCAGTGCAATGGGATCCTCGACGGCCTGATCCGCCTGCACTACCCTGGTTTGGTCACCCGCGCCCAGGTTGAGTCGCCTCCCTGGACGTGGGGCCACTTCAACTCCACCATGGACGCCGTGTATGGCACCGTACAGGAGCGGATCAGGCGTGAGTTCTGGGTGAGTCTACATCACACTACATTGATCAATACTATGAAATCATT
The DNA here is from genome assembly GCF_019320115.1 of Miscanthus floridulus. Taxonomy (NCBI): domain Eukaryota; kingdom Viridiplantae; phylum Streptophyta; class Magnoliopsida; order Poales; family Poaceae; genus Miscanthus; species Miscanthus floridulus. The sequence continues at coordinate 4,080,092 of NC_089585.1, forward strand.
AGACGTTCTTGAAATAATGAAAGGACACATGATGTCTGTATGCATGACTTCTTCACGTTGGAGGAGGGGCATGACCTCGCCTGGGTGACGAAGGTGCAAGACAGGGCATGCAGGGACCGAGTCACAGACCTGTACTATGAGGTGAGGCTGCAGTGCCACATCAACCACTCGTGCGACGTCCTTGGTCGGTACCCGAGGAAGAGCGTGGCTAGGACCATGACACTCACCAGGGAGCAGTACCTCGCAGTAAGTTATAAAACATTGTTACTGACTCATTCCATGAAGAATAGGTAGCCTTCATTTTATATTCTAACATTTCTAATACAATACTTGATGGCATGTAGATGTGTCCTTCTTGGTGCGCCAGGCATAGAGACTGTTAGGCGGCCATCGTGGACAAGTGGGTCTCCGATGAGTGGAGGGAGAGGCACGCCCTCCGTCGAGAGTGCCGCCTACAAATGGGTGGGCCGGCGCACCACCAAGGCAACCGGCCCCTCAGTTCGTATGCCCAGGCCTGGGTACACGCTACGCACTTATTTATTTATTTGTTCTAACGCTCAATTCTCATTACTTCTAATCATCTTTGTGTTTTCCTCGCAGTCCCAGTCGCATGATGGCCAGGAATGCAACGAGTTCATGGCGTACGCCATGGCACACAAGGGCAAGGCGATAGCCCCGGACACCGTCTACAACCCAGAGGACGGGCCCGAGGCGTACAGCAACACGAGCGTCCACAGCAAGCTCACCGACTACGCCTCGTCGGCCCGCGAGCGGCATGGGGAGGACTTTGACCCCGCCACCCAGCCCCTTGATACCGACCTCGTGATGAGGCTCGGAGGAGGGAAGCAGCACGGCCGGTACTGGATGGCCTCCAACATGGTCGACTCGACCTCTGTGCCCAACCTCGTCCAGATCCGAGCACAGAGCACGAGCTCCTCCATCCCCATTCGACCTCGGTAGGCGAGCACACTGCAGCAGATGGCGGCACTCCAGGTTAGTTCTATTTCATTCGCCGTTCATTACTTTTACACATGTACCTTGCATTTGCATTGTTTAAACGTTGGTGATTGAATATTGCAGGCCACTGTGGAGAGGATGGAGGCCGAGAGGGAGGCCGAGAGGGTCGAGAGGGAGAGGGAGAGGGCCCAGAGGGAGGCCGAGAGGGCCGAGTGGGAGGTCCTGAGGGCCCAGAGGGCGGCTGAGGTGCAGAGGATGCAGGACATGTTCTCATTCATGTCGAGCCTCGGCACCACTCTCCCGGGTGTGGTGGTGCCCCAGTCGCTGCTCGCTCCAGTTGTGCCTCCTACTCCTCTAGCTCTAGGCACTCCGGTGAGTATATATATATATGGTTGATCAAGTCCTTTAGCTTGTGTAGATACTAATGAATTCAATTCTCCTTTGTGCAACAGTCGTCGGGTTCGAACCCGACTCCTTCGCCTCAGCACACACACCCCGGCTGGACAGGTCCACCATCGCACGGAGGTGCCCCTTCAGGCTCCCATTGGGATCAGTGGCAGTAGGTGGTGCCCCTTCATGTTTCATTGACTTTTCTTGATCTAGGACTTGTGTTGGATGAAGACTTCTTAGATATTGTCATGGATTTGCACATTGGATGTGCGTGTGATCGATTATGCAGGAGGATGTGCTTGTGATGGATGTTGGATGTGCTTGTGATGTATTATGGATGTATGTGATGGATTATGTATGCGTTTTGTGTGATGCTAAATGCATGTGTGCTATCTCATGTATTATATATGAGTTTTGCGTGTTTGCTTTCGAAGGAAAGCAACAAACAAAAAAAATTACAAATTTTCCAGCTTTGCCGAGTGCCAACACTCGGCAAAGAAGTCTTTGCCGAATGCCAGGGGTGTGGCACTCGGCAAAGCTGGAAAAAAATGTTGCAAAAACAGCCACTTCCCCAATTTTGCCAAGTGCCATAGCCTGGCACTTGGCAAAGAGGTCAATTTTGCCGAGTGCCAGATGGTACCACTCGGCAAAGACTATTTTTAAAAAGATTTTTTAAAAAAAAATTTGTTTCTTTGCCGAGTGCTGAGCCCTGGCTCTCGGCAAAAATTCAAATTTTGCCGAGTGCCAGTCCCTAGGCACTCGGCAAAGACGGCGTCAAATGTTGACGGCAGTTATTTTTTTGCCGAGTGCGGGCTTGGCACTCGGTAAAGACTTTGCCGAGTGTCGATTTTTGACACTCGGCAAAGAAATTTTTACCGACAAAATCTTTGCCGAGAGACCGTTGCCGAGTGCGGCACTCGGCAAAGCCTTTGCCGAGTGCTTGGCTGGCTTTGCCGAGTGCCCCCAGCACTCGACAAAGAGGGCGTCTGCAGTTGTGGCTGGCGCGTTTGATCTGACTAAGAGCAAGTTGTGTGATCAGCTCGTGGCTAGTTACACCCCATATGACCTAACCAAGTGCAAGCTTGTATGTCATTTAAAAGCCAAAAAGATGGCCAGCTCCTCTGCCTGCGCCACCCTCCACGTCGCCCAAAATAGCCTCGGCCGTCCGATCACGCGTTCGGTGGCCCAGATCACTCGAAGCAACAGCTTCTGCAACAGCTTCTCAGCTTCGACCACTCTTTATCCGTGTAATTCTCTCAGCGTAATCCGGCTTCTGCTCTGGAGCCAATCCATCAAATATATACTGCGGCTTCCGATTTTGGGTCCAGATCCTTCTATAGGAAAAAAAAAGAGTCGGCCTCATCACTTCCCCGTTCTCCCCCACTCCTCCCGTGGCTCGCACGGATGCCGCCGCCGCCGCTCGCGCCTCCCCTTCCTCTCCTTCTCTCCCACGGCGATGCACCGGCTACGGCCACGCCGCTGGTCGCGGGGTGCGGGCGGAGCACAGCCCTAGCGCGCGCGTGGCTGGCGAGGGCGCCGGTGTGGAGGCCGCCGAGCGTCTGCCGGCGCGGGCGGCTCGGCGACCACCCGGCGCGAGCAGACCCCAGGTAAAGGCGGCCTCCCTCCCTTGCTCCTCTTCTCCTTCACACTCTGGCACTGGGGTCAACCGGAGATCTGCGTGCTTGTCGTCCACCTTTGCTGGGGTTCATCGGGGGCCTCCATGACTGGATCCAGTGCCTCCATGGCCGGATCCGTTAGTTCCCCCACAGGATATTTGGAATCACATGATCCACTGGTCCGTCGACATCTTAGGTAAGTAAATGGCCTTATCTCTTTGCGTTATGGTTAGGGGATGCACTGATATTTGGGGATTTTGATTTCTAGGGTTCTGGATTGGGCAAGAACAGGGGCATTTCTATGGTGCTCTATCTTCTCCTCTCTGTAGATCCATACTCCATCTTCTTTTTTCTATGGATGCAAACGGAGCAGCCAAGGTGAAAAAGATGCTATCGATCTCCGCCAGCAGGTGCCTTACCCTCCTCCCTTTAAACTATGATGCTGGATGAAAATAGTGCAGATTAAAAACAGAACTGTGTTAGGATAAACCATAACACAGTTGCTTCACAGGTTGGCAACTTGCCAGATGCCTCATTTATAATAAGGAATGTTTCTTTTCGGTGCATGGAGCAGATACTGAGTCTAGAAAATTCAGTCTCAATCTCTTTTCTGCATATATCAGTGCCAGTGTATGTGTTTTTGTTTTTTGAAGCAGACATATTATAACACTGAGATGTCAATAATCTTGCGCTATCAAATTTGGTTTTTGTATACGGGAATCATACTAATAGCATGTTGTTACTGTTACTAACATCCTGAGTTTTGTATATGCCATGCTACACTATTCATGCCTATGGTCATTCCAGATATAGCAGTCCACATATTTGCCTCAGAAGTTAACTTTCAATATATGTGCTAATACTCTGGAGAGCTTGATAAGCTACATGCTTGCCACCCAAAGTTTAGCTTATCAATTCCTAATGGTCTTAGTTCACCTTCCTTTTGTCTTCAGGTTCTCAGGTAATATGTGGTTACCTTTTCTCAGGTGGCAGCTGCCAACGCAGGTCTCTCCATGACAAGATTTGTTGATGCCGGTTTTTATTGGAGAATTTGATGATTTCAGAGGAAGATTGATCATGTTTCTTGATTATTGGTATTTTCGCACCATCTCCTTTATCAGTTCTACCTATTTCCCGATACATTCGTAAATTCTAAGTTCTATGCAACTGCTTGCTGTCTAAGATGATGCAACGAAATTGACTAATTATCCAGTTAGTCCTTCGCTCTATCGTGTACCTCAAAAAATGCACAAAATGAAATCAAAAGAGATTTGTTGCGTCATCATATTTTTCGACGCCAATTCTAATATGGCTTTATTTTGTAGGTTGGGCTCCCTTAATCATCCAGGGGGAACACCTACTCAATCCTCGGGAGGACACCTAGGGTTCAGTTCATCGTTTTGGTACGTTATCCTCTTTCCTGCCTTCCTTAGATGTTAGTTTAGATTATTTCATAATAATAGATCGAAATGCTGCCTACTTATGTACTCATATATATGTCCTTTCCTTTGTTTTCTGTGTTCAAATAAGGTGTAATATGTGTTCAGATGGCATGAAGATATTCAGAATCAAATTCCAAATTGTTTTGGATATCTTATTGGATTTCGTAGTTTCCAGTTCCTCTAATTGAAGATGGTATCAAGTTTGAGCTAGTCCAAATATGCTTATCTAACTATCGTGCAGTACATGCTCCTTGCCGCTGCCGACCCACTTATGACTTATCTCAACATATACGCTGTATAAATAGTTGTACAACAGTACCACTATTGTTTATTTATAGCTCACTGCTTTCCTGCAAATTTGCGTCAATGTGAGCTATAGGATTTTGACCATCTAGAACGAACCATGCTGCCATTAAGGGACCCACTATGCATCGTTGTTCTATTTGTCCGATAAAGTCAAACAGCTATAAGGCCTTTTTCTTTTATCATGCATTATATTACCTTACAATCATTCCAGTTTATTACATCACACAGGCTAGCCATTCCATGCAGGACAGAACCAACATCTACTTGTTTTTTCAGTTGCCATGCATAGCGTTTTTATTACATGATAATTGAATCAATGTTCTGTTGTGAGCGACAACATTTCCAAAAATTCGTCGGCTACTACAGCACATATGCTTCGAATTCAGTAGTATAGTTGAAATGTTTAGAGTTTTCATAAATACAGGTCTAATGAGCTCCTGATTTTATTTTCTAGCTTCCTCCAATATACCGCTCAAGGTTTGTTTAGCTGATCACAGATGTCAGCTGCTACCCTGCTGCCTAAAGGTTAATTTTCTTTATTGTTTTTAATTTACTTCAGTACATGTGTCTTTGGTTCTCCAAATAGGAGGTCTTTTGTTTGCTTCCATACGTCATAATTTCAACTTCCTATTTCTGCTCCCTATCCCAAAATGATGTACAACATAAATGAGTATGAGTTCCCTAGCTGAACTTATTTTCTAACTTATCTCTGTGTTTCGTTTTGCTTCACATGATGTTTGCAAACTACAGCCGAGCTGCACATGTTTTGTGGGCATAGTTTCTAAGAAAATATGCTAGATAAGGGGAAGTCAGCTGATGATCGATTCATCAGCAACATTAGTTGTTGCTCTAAATTTACGTACTCCATGTATTTCAGTTGAGTTGTTTGGTTATTAAATAATTGGGACATCAGAATCCATTGCCTTTGACTTTGATAGATCCTAGAGCTCATGGATTAGTTTATTTACGAATGTTTGACACTCCTACAACATGTTGTATAGAATATGTGTGCATGTAGATAGAAAACTACCTCAGGAACCTTAGTTAGCTAAGTGGACTGAAAGGGCCACCAAGTTTGATAAACTCTGTTAAGTTTCAGCCATCAATCATGGGTTTGGTGCTAATAGAAAATTAAGCAGATCATCCTGCATATATAGCTTTGCCTGTAGTAATTACAGATATTGATAGAAGTTATTAGTTTATAATTCAACTAATGATGATGATAGTGGACTCAGCAGTTTATAGTTCGGTTTAGATAATAGTCATAGATGGAACTGCTGCTAGAAAACTGTTGTTGGTGACTATTGGAAACAATACAAAATCTTTATAGTTTCAGTGATGCTGTTGTTGGTCACGGTTGGGGAAAAAGTAATAAATAGTTTATTTTCCCATTTATTTCCTTATGAACTCGTGTTGACGAACTCACAGCGACGAACTCACAGCACTACTATGCAAAAAGAGGTCTAATTGCAACAGCGTGACTCCTGCAAAATAGTTAGGCCCAACCTGCAGCTTCCAGTTAATCTTAAATATAGTTGGTTATGAGCACCATTCAACTACACTGAACACTCTCACTTAAAATGTCCAACTGGTTAAAGAATGTGCTGCCATGTCTGCCTCTAAATTACATTTAGAAAAGATTAGTAATGAAGCTACAAAGGAGGAACCTTGTCTATATCGAAGTAAGTTCCACTAAGGTTCAATGCAGTGTCCAGGAAAAAAAAGCTTTGGTTAGTGCTGTTTTGCTGCTTTACTGACCTCATCTTTGCCTTATTTTTCCTTCTCCATATTCTGGATGCACCAGTAGTTAAGTTGATCCGTGCCTGATATGTTATATATAGTACACGTATCATAAGATAATATAGCTCAGTTAACTGATGATGTAACTGATTAGAGGAACATACTAAGAATTTCTGTAATGAAAACCTCTTGGATTCGAATGGAATTCATAGGAACTCTGACATGTTGCTTAAGACTCTAAGGCGGTTAAGAAGACAAGTTTTTCCCAAGCTATCCTTGCAGATAGAAAGGCAAATCAGATTGCCCACATCGGAAACTGTTTTTTTTTTAGCAGTGTTGTTTCATATACAATTCTAGGTTCTATTCATGACATAGGTATCTACTGCCATTTCCATTTACTTTTGTAGGGTATACATACAATATACATAGACAGCTAACACATTAAGGGTGCACTTCAATGGCGTTAACATCTCAAATTTGCTTGCTCTTCATTTTCAGATTGATGTCAATTTGTCCGGTTCGTCATATCGATCTTAAACAACGTCAACACTACACAGATTATGGACGTTGTGGTCATCCATTATTTATTGTTGCAGGACACAGGCTGCTCATTAAGAGGGCACACATTGAAGCCCCCAAACAAATGGCCAGCCATTGATCAACATCTGCGTTCAATTTTACGTATATATAACTTGGCTCCTCAGCTTCTTCTATACTTTTGTGCACTTATCCAAGGGAGTCTTAAAAGAAGATTACCATGAACTGATCCCAAAAAGGCTGAAGAGGAGACCACCATGATCTCCATAACCATAAATGTAAGCGAGATATGCTTGTGTAGCTGGTTGAACATATTCTGAGGGCCTTGTGTATGACCAGGATATTGTCTACTATTGTATAGACTCTTCTATGTAGATCAGCTAGCTTTTCTTCATTGTACTGCTTTGTTGTGTCAAGGACGAGTAAAGGATAAATGATTCAGGGCTAGATGACTTTTTTCTAAGTCTTCAATTCATAATATACTAAATCCATGGAACAGTTCAGTTTCATACATGTATTGCGCACTTGAACATTGTACTGCTTTCAACTTTATACTTCAGTTCACTCAGATTTCTAACACGCCCATTGTTACACAAAATCTCCATTTACAGGCACACAGGCGCACGGATGCGCGCGCCAATCTACTAGTACTATACATACATATAGATAGATACATGTGTTCACGTTTTGCTTGTCAATTATTAGTTTCACATTATCTCAAATTGCATGCACTTGTTTTTTTCCCGCGCTGCTCCATAACCGTTGTTTTTCCCCGCGCTGCTCCAACATCGATGGGTCTGCTATGCCTGGCGTTTGCATGACAATGTCATATCCGTATTTGATCCGAGCTATGGTGTCCCAGTACCCGACAGCAGGGTTGACACACATGAACAGGTATGCTATATGCTCAAGCACTACTACAGAATTTAACTGTAGGGGCGGCTCTAGAGCCTCTGTAGGGGCGGCTCTAGAGCCTCTGTAGGGGTCTGACCGCCCTGCAGTGCCCTCTGTAGGGGCGGCTGGTGTTTTCAGCCGCCCCTACAGAACACCAGCCGCCCCTACAGTGCCCTCTGTAGGAGCGGCTGGTAATATCAGCCGCCCCTGTAGTGCTGTATCACCAGCTGCCCCTGCTGTGTGTATTTGTAAGGGTGGTTCAATCAAGAACCGTCACTACAGTGGATTTTTCAACAAAAAAAATAATAATAATTCAAATTCAAATCTGACCACACACACACAAGTTGCTTGTACAAATATATAATTCACTGTAAAACACAAATATATATATAATTCAAATTCGAATCTGACCGCCACAAATATACATATATACATCCACAAACACAAGACCATTATTTAGAACATCATCACAAAAGTTGCTTGTACAAATGCACAATAAAACCTTCTGAGGATTGGGTTAAACTTATTGTATAAATTGACTCAAGAGTAATCAGGTGTGTAAAATGCTTCAAGCAAATCCTTAAAGACAAAAGAACTATCATACCATCTTCTCATCGAAGCTTAATATAGAAGCTACATTGCCACATCTGTAGCAATAATTAGGTGCAGACCACACCTGGAGAAGAAAAGAGAAGTTAATATGGGCATCATAACAATTCAATATGGTCACACTGAAATACAAATGCATACTACTATAATACGATACAACCAATATCTGAGTGTCAATCTATATGTGAACAAGAACTCACATTTACAAGGCCCTTCTCCTGGAACATATACTTTAAACCTTCCTGAACCAGCTGGTGAGCCCGGCAAACTAGCTCGATACCGTTAACAAAGTTGAACTGCATAGCAAAAGATGACATTCACAGGGAGCGAATAAAAAAACAGTCCAGAATAATAAAATAATATTATTGTATACACACCTCTGCTGTGACTCGCGATCCAAACAGCCAACCTGCTCCACGGGGACTAACAGCCCATGTCTCTATCTCCTCAGGGTCACTCCACATAAGATCACAGAAAGGACCTTCATGGGGAATTTCACAATTGCGATCAATCGTTCGTATCTGGTGAAAAGATAATCAAAGCTTCAATTTCATTGAAACATTTAGTCAAAATAAAAATCATCCACATAATCATACACTACTATTCTTCAAGAAATGTGTCAGAAATGCTAAGGACCGAATCAACCCCAGAATCATGTGCTCAATATTCTTCACAAAATGAGTCAGCAATGCTAGTTCATTGATGATAAGCATTCTTACTACCAAAGGAAATTCTATCAGAAACATGTCCAAAAAAGTACAGTGAGCACAACCAGCTGAAAATAAGAACAGAAAAAACAAAATAACTGAAAACAACATAATAAATACCCCTTCTGTTGTTTACTATTCAACATTTCCAAACTTCCAGCATATATCCACTGAAGCATTTTATTTATATCACTGATAACAGTGAAGTTTTCAAATAGCTGTAATTCTTAAGGCTATGCATATCCTTTATAGTCCATGTGAAAAATATTTCTACTTTTGTATTCACCAAGTATGGCAAACCTACAAGACATGAAACTCAGAATCCCATAAAATGGGAAGGGTCATAAGGGTTCATAAACAGATGTGTTCACAGATGGTTATAAGAAAGTTAAAGAAGAGAAGTCACGGACCTGATCAATAGTACGTACATCGGGAGAAAGACCACCATGAACACAGAGGACCTGAATTCAGCATATAATTTAAGTATGACTTGCCGAAATAACACGAAATGACAACCTATATTTTTTTCCCTAGAGGAACTTACTTGGCCATTAATGATTGCTGATAGTGTAAGGTAATCAAAAACATCAGTGCAGTACCGCCATGCATTGGCGTTGCCATACTTCCTCTGACACTCATCATAGAAACCATACACCTAAAGATAAGTCACAGTATTATTAGTATGCCTGCATGATAAGCTAAAACATGTCAAGCATTTTCGGCTATTTGTGGTACAGTATGGATACAAGCATGCAATGTAAATCGAGAGCTAAAAGATATAGCCATTTGAAGTCACAACCAGAGGAAAAAACACATAAAATAAGAGCCATGTTGACAGGTAGTTTGACAGACACTGGCTAAACAAAACCTAAGCATGACACACAGGCTGATTACCAGATAATGTTATCTTGAGAGGCATAAGACTTCAATAATCATGGATGTGTAACTTGCATTCCTAGATTCACATAGCCAAGATTAAATCACAGATACAGTATCAGTAAGAGCACTGTTTCCCCTAGAATAAAATCAACATGTACTGAATTTGTTTCATACTACCAAAAAATTAAATATCATGCTTCCCACAGATGGCCAAAAGTGCTTTAAGAGAGCACAGTGGAGGGTTAACCAGATGAATACAACACCTTTTGAGCTCACAAGTAAAAAGCAGAACACAAGAATCATGGGAACATATATTGGACTCAGCCACTCAGGGCATTTAGTTGCAACCGAAGTGGCCTAAATCAGAAAAACTATGAACTGTGTACAATTATCTGTTTTTCACATACAAGAACATACCTGCGTCAACTGCCTCCTTTCATGATTTCCACGCAAAAGGGTTATGTGTGCAGGATACCTAACGGCAATCGGAACATTCAGCAGCAAGAATTAGCCATAGATAGTGACGATTCTTGGAAACATTCTACATGGGAACTGAAGTAACGATGAGAATTATGAATCAAAGCCATCTCATCAGAATGTTTGTTCATTGGGAAAACTTATGAGAATGGATGTTTCTTTTCACACTTGCAGTTCATGCTGCATAAAAAGGGGAGGAAATTTCTGTTTCTATGTTCAAACACAGTAAACTCATTCAGCTACCACATATGTTAGGTGGACAGTGCCAACCATGGTTAAACGTATTCAGATCAACTCCAGGATATTATCTGTATTTTTCAGAAATCAAAACAGCATACATTATTTAAGTTTTAACTGCATGATAAACTAAAAGATAATTTGATCCGTAGAGCAGCCAATAATCCAGGAAAGATAATGTGAGAAAGTGAGTCAACAAGGTGCGAAAGGGTATGAATAGTCAATTGTCAATCAATCAAGAACCCGTCGCGAAGAGCTTCATCAGGTCATGGAACTGCCCATGGATGTCACCGCAAACCGTCACGGGGCTGTTCACCGGTTGAACGTTCGACTCTTCGATGAGGATCTCCTTCACCTGGACAACCAGTAAAGCAGACTGTGGTTACACACAGACACCACCAGCAAACGCAGCAAAGGAAACCGTTTTCCCCCTCCATCTACCTCCACCCACCAAGAACCCTAGCACCACAGCCGCGCAAGCTGTGCGCTCGCGTGCCACCGCCCTAGATAGCAACGAGGTGATAAAAACCCTAAGGGGCGGAACGAGCTACTCAAAGGGTAGGGAGCTCACGTATTCGCAGAGAGACTGAAGCTCGTGCTCGGCGAGGTGCTGGCTCTCCTTGACCTTGGAGATCCACAGATCCAAATCCATGGCGGGGCGGCGGCCAACCGGGTGAGAGCGATTAGGGGCGGAGGGGCCGGGGGGTTCGGTGGAGCCGTGGAGGGAGGAGGAAACCCTCTCCTGGCTATTGGCGCCTCCTCGATCGCGGCGGGGAGGCGGGCGGCGAGAGGGGAACGAGGAGCGGGGGAGGGGGCAGGAGGCGAGGTTGTGATTTGCGCCTGGTTTTTTGGGCAGCTGGCTGGAGTCAATGAGCGCCTTGGCTGGCTCGCTCACAGCCTCGTGCTTGCGGCTGCACGAGGCGACGGGGCCTCTTCTTCAGTTTGCATTTTCTTCTGGATGGAATTATGTTTGGGCGCGAAACGTCAAGTACTGTATCCTTGTAAGTAAAAACTTGACATTTTGACAACATTGAAATCAAAATTTTGAAATCTTTTATCAGTTACTCATGTTATATAGTGTATTGTAAGAATTTTAAGACAAACTAAGAGAGCACATAAGAGACATGTACCCTCATTTTATTTTCTAATAAGATACTATCATCAACATGATTAATGATGATTGGTTGATAAATAAAAAGTATTTAATGTCAAATTGATTTTTACTCTAGAATGCATTATATTTGAGGATAAAATTTAAATGCTAAAATGCACTATATTACATGACGAAGATAGTAGTAAATAACATTTCATTAAATATATCGATGTATTCTTGAAAATTATTTTCCTTATTTTTTACGACCATCAACGAGACCATGTCGGGCATATTGATAGAGAAGAAAAACAACAAAACCCTAAAAGGACCTAACAACAACAACAACTAGCAATAGAAAAACAGCCAAAACAACTAAGACAACGATGTGTCATATGAAGAAATGACCAATACAAAAGTTATAGATCTTGATGAGTTATTCAACTTTGGTATTTATCACTTTTTCAGCTGAAATTATTTGGGATACCAAAATCTTGTCTGAAGTTGCATTTTTTTGAAATTCAAAATTTAAATTGCTCAAACTTTTCATATGTATATATTGACAAAACCAACAAAATAAATTGATAGAGAATGATTTTAAAAAATTTTAGGAAAAAAATCATCAGATTTGGAGTTAGTATTAGGAAGAAAAACTAGTTACAAAGTTGACCCACAGATTAAAAAAAGAAATCACACTGTCCATTATGATCATGTAAGGATCATTTAGAACAGTGTGATTTCTTTTTTTAATCTGTGGGTAAACTTTGTAACTAGTTGTTCTCCCTCATACTAACTCCAAATGTGATGGTTTTTTTCCTAAAAATTTCTAAAATCATGCTTCAGCATTTAAGTTTGATCAAACTTGAATGTGACAATGTTTTACACATTTTAAAATTTAAAATTTAAAATTTGACAAGTTTAAACCAAAATTTAAAACCCTAAATGATTTCAGATGTAAAAGTGATGAATACAAAAGTTGTTCAACTCATCAATATTTACAACTTTTATATTGGTTATCTTGTCATTTGACTAAATTTGAACCTTTCAAATTTTGAAATTTAAAAAAAGACAAATGAGCACTGCAGGGGCGGCTGGTGATTGAGTCGTCCCTACAGATCAACCCCAACTGTAGGGGCGGCTCAGGTTACCAGCCGCCCTACAGCGCTATCTGTAGGGGCGGCTGGGCTGCTGGAGCCCGAGGACGCCCACTGTAGGGGCGCCCCCAAGCCCAACTGCCCCTACAGTAAAAATGCCCCCGTTCTTACAGTAAGAATCTGGCGTAGCGAAGATAGCTATGCATACAGTTGTTGGTCCAATGTTTCATGGCTGGCAATATGGCTGGACATCCGCCACTATGTGAATTATATCATGTCCCGACACAGCTTTAGCTGGGTGAGTGTGTTAGAAAGATCTTTATATTATGGATTGTCTCATTTTTAAAGAACGTTGTCTTACCAGATCTGCTTATTTGAAAACTATGCAGGTGGAATAGAACCGGTCTTATGTGCGCCCTTTTTTGCCGCTGTTTTGATGGTGTTGACCTTAATCCAAAACTCGAATCGGTAAGATCTGGTAGCTTCAAGTCATTTTGGCCATAAAACCACCTCCCCTTAGTATCTTGCAAGTTTATTTGGATCCCAATATGAATGTTTTTAGTATCGGTCAGTATCTTGTACTCAGGTGGCTTCTCTTTTTCTGCTCTATTGCAGGTCGACTTCGATGCGATCGCTTCTAAGCTGACCATTGATATCGTACAGCTTAAGGGCAATTCAGGCAAAGTCCCGCGATCACTGCTCCAGTAGAGGGGGTTTCAACGACAGTCTGTTGCCTGTTTTTTTTCTTTTGAACGTGGACTAATGTGTGTGGGAGTTATGTTGCATTTTCGTAGAGTCCACAGCTGCAAGTTATGCTCTCCATCTACCCTTTCCCCACCTGGAACATGAGAAGAGTTGTCTGCAGTTTGGACATCTTTGGCTTCAGGCAGGGACGTAGCCAGCGGTGGGGCTAGGGGGGCTTCAGCCCCCCTACCCATCCTGAGCACGTGGAGTTTTTCTAAGTTATCTCTTAAATTTTTATGCATACATGTATTAGGTAGGAGGCGCTAAGGTTAAGAGAAGATAAAAAAACCTCTATTCTTTTGTTCAGCCTCTCCTAAATTTTTTTCTGGCTTCGTCACTGGCTTCAGGTGTCACCATGAGCTCCACTGATCCATGCATAGACGTTGCACCATCAGCACCATATGTCGACGTAACCCATCCGCCATAGATATATCCTTCCGCCGGCAGCCCCGCTTTGTCTTGCATATCGCGCATGCTCACAGTCTCCTTCCACCATCGATTTCGACGGAATAGCTTGCCGCACCATCGCCACGAGACCCTCTGACTCTGCCTCGCCACGGCAGGTGGCCGATGGCCGCGCTTGCTTAGTCAGATCATTCTCACGCATCGCCCCTACTTCGCTTGCTCGCAGATGGTGTAGCCATGGGTCTCTCCCCTAAGATCGCTTCTTTCCTCTGCAAATGTCTGCATCGTCCCCTCCATTGTTGATAGCATCCGTTGGCAGGAGATCGAAGAGGCCCTTCAGAGAGAGGCAAGTCTTCCGTCCTGAAATTCAGGTGCTCACAAGCCTGAACACGGTCATTAGCAGCGTCTCTGCTCTGAATGTATGTACGTCACGCGCAAGGGAACGCGAGAGTCACGCCTGAGGTCACCCGAGACGTGTGCTTGCTGGCCAGGATGATGACTGCCAACATGTACTTGTCAAAAATGGCGGATTTGATGTTCGAGGTACACAGACTGCGATTTGTCATCAGCCCAAGGGCATCACATAACATAAGCATTGCATCTCTGACTCACCCTGCTATCCTGTTCCCAATTCCCATGACGAACTTCTCCATCATGTGGCGGTGCAACAACGAGCTTCGAGCCCACGCCGACGAGCTGCACCGGCAGTCTTATACCACAATTGTCTGACGAACAGTGAAGCAGACCAGACAGACTCATACCGTGGCTTCAGTATCTGCGGCAGAGTTTTGGAAACAGATTTCTCCACGCGAGCCCTACCAGATCGTGCTCGGCTACGTGAGGGACAGGCTGTACAACGCCTGCAATCGTGCTCGGCAGATCTTGTCGCATGGTGTCTCCAACATTCCGGACGCTGCAGCCCGAGTGGCGGTGCCTGCTCGACGACATGGCGGCGGTGTCCACCGAGGAGTACAGATCCATCGTTTTCCAGGAGCCGAGATTCGTGGAGTACTTCCGGTCCGCGGACGCCGGAGACGGAGGGCGGATGAACATCGGCAGCCGGCCGTCGAAGCGCAAGCCCGGCGGCGGCATCGAGTCGCTGCGCGCCATCCCGTGGATCGTCGCGTGGACGCAGACGAGTACGAGTTCCGGAGTACGACCCTGGGCTACCCATCCCACCATGAAGTGCATCGCTGCGGCATGCAGAACCCCGGCTCACTGCGCGCAGCGGCGTCGCCGGTTTCCGATCTTGTAGGCCGTGTAGGAGTGTGTATTCTTGTGCAGGTAAGCTGTGATTTGCAAGCTTTCTTCTGAATAGATAAATAAATAAAAAGGATGGTTAAAATGTGGAGAAGTAACTCAGTTCGATGGATGAGGAGTGCTTGACAATTGACATGCGTTGGTCATGACTTTCGGTGTTGCATAAACATGTTCCATTTTGAGTAATGGCGCTGAGGCCTTAAGACAAGTAGACAACTGTTGCTGGCTTTGCCACACCCAGAGGCCCGGATTAATCCTTAACCACGGGCTTGACCTTCTGCTTTACCAAACACCTGAAAAATTACGAGCAACAACACATGGGCCCCGTTCGCTGGTCTGAAATTTGGCTGAAACTGGCTGAAAAACATTGTTCCGACTGAATTGTTGTGAGAGAAAAACACTGTTCCGGCTGAAAAAAAAGAAGCCGAACAAGCCATTTTTAAGACAAGCGAATGGGGCCATTAGGCCTTAAAGCGCATCATAATCATGAATCAGCAGAATGCTATGCGATGCCTATTAGAAGCTAAGAAATTCAATATAAGCAACAACATGTTAGCAATTGAAGTAAAAGCCAAGTTTGAAAAAGACAAGCACGAGCGAACAAACTTGTTATTTTTTAAGTTATAATAAAACTTTTATTTAGCATATATTAATAAGAACAGAATTGACATAGTTTATGAGAAAATCCTGTCAAAAAGAAAAAAACATACAACTACTATCTACAACTACGCCATGCATCTCTACATATAGCTATCAATAGGTGATGAAACTCGTCAACTCTTAGAGCATCTCCAAAGAGTCTTTCTAAAACCCACTCTCTAAATCATCATTTACAGAGTCATTTGCATAAAAATCGCTTTATACATCTTTTCACTTTCCAACAATTTTTCTATATCTTGTGCCCACTCCACAAAGCCATTCTCGCTATCTTGGCTAGATAGAAATTTAGAGTAGAGGACGACTATATTTAGATAACCAATTAAAGAACATGTTGGAGGGTGTGTTTTTTCACCAAAATTTCTACTGCTAACAATAAAGAAGGATATAAAGAGTCTGTTGGAGTTGCTCTTAGCATTGTCAATCTTGCCAGTTGAAATGTAGGTACACCTTGGGTCTGATTTCACGAGACAAAACTCAACCGTGTACAAGCTACCACCAAATCCAAAAACAACAAAAGATGAAAACTACCACCAAGGTTATCTTTGCTAACCACCACCAATAGCCAAGCATGGCATTGAGCCATTGCTGCAGAGCTCGCCGTCACATCAATGTAGCAGCTCTGACTTCCAATAGATCGCAAATGGCGCCATTGTCGGTAGACGGACGCTGAACATGATACTAGATTCCCACGATGGCGCCTTCAAAAGGGTCAGAATGTTAGATGAGCCATCATGGCCTGCCCATGAATGAGTAGGGTTCTCACATGAAGAAAACCGATAAGCTAGGATATGATGGGTAGGCCTCATTTGGCTGGGCTCCGCCCAACTCCAACGCTACGGTGCTACTGTCATGGAGCCGAGAAAGCCCTAATATATTAACTTTGAGGGCTTTTCCTTTTGTCTCCTTTGTTTGAAAGGAGTCGAAGAACTTTGCACAACGTAGCATACCGAAATAGGCCAGAGCCACCGAGAGCCATGCCAAATGAGTTTTTTTCCCTGAAATTACCGCAAGTGCTAACGGTCATTCTATTACCATGCATGTGTGTCGCTTTTTTGTGGTCACCTAAGGCCTTCTCCAACGCGCCTCCGTGGCTTGTAGTCCTAGCCCCCACCTCTGCAAAAATCATCCATGTCATCTTGAATAGCAGCTTCGCAGCATGTCATCACATCTTGCAGAGGATGCGAATGCTTCAATTGACAAAAAGTGCAAGCCACTGCTTTTGGAAGAAAAGCTAACGGGTGTCTGCATAGAGAGAGAAATGGTGATATCAGCAATAGATGAAGTGACTAGCCTGTGATATAGAGAAGACAGCTTAAAAGCTTCCTTCATATGGGCTGCCCTAAGCAGAAAAATCCTTCGCTACGAGAAACTTAAAAGCTTCTTGGATGTTTGAAGTATGAAGTGACTACGGAAGTCCAATGCTACCATTGCTTATGATCGAAGTATTCCACTTTTAACTCAAAACTAGTATCATGTTTGCTAGATCGTATCAGTCATGCTTATCAGTCATGATACAATGTTTTTCTTTCACAATAAAACAGCATCAGCTGGCTTATAAGCCACGTAAACGATCAAGCAAACAGTGTATAGATGGATGCAAGTTTTCAAATGGAAAATAGCCAAAAAAAGTGGAGGGAGTGACTGAGGCACGAAGGACTTTTTCCTTAAAAAAGAGTAAAAGCTACTCAGGACCCATCTGTAATTATGCTTTCCTTCGCGCGAGCAAAGAGAACCACGCACGCACTAGACCCAAATCCCCGTAGCTTCAAACATCCAGAAGCTTCTAGACCAAACCATCAACCCATCGCCTCGGGCTCCGGCCATGTCGCTCTCGTCGGCGCGCCAGCGTCGTGCCACGGCGGCGTCGCCACCGACAGACGACGGGTACGCCAAGGACTCCAAGGACAGGAGGCGGCGGCCCGGCGGCGACGGGGACGGCGAGGACGAGGGTATCAAGTGGTTCCTCCCGTTCCTGGCGCTCGGGCTCCTCCGCCACATGAGCGCGTCCTCCAACCTGATCCATGACTGCGACGAGGTCTTCAACTACTGGGAGCCCCTCCACTTCCTCCTGTACCGCTCCGGCTTCCAGACCTGGGAGTACAGGTAACCTATCCGACCTCACCCCCATAAATGATAAACCCTACCTGTGTCAGCCATTCCCGCCGCTTGATACTCCTGTGCGTATTGGAAGGGGATGAATGTTTGGACCTGTGCTCTGATTTGGAGTAGGAGAGGGTTTCTGCCCTTAGCTTGGGCAAGCAATAGTGATTGGTTTTGGGGGGGGGGGGGGGGGGGGGGGGGGGGGGTTGAAGATCTACACCGTTATTAGCAGTGTTTTGCTTTAGGTTGTAGGTTACACGCAGGGTGGCTTGGCTTGGGAGTATGTTGTAGGTTTATTAGCGGAATGATTTGAATGTTTAGCGGCTTATTTGGAAACACTGCTTATCCCCCTTCAGTCCATAAGTATTGGGAGGTATATAGCCAAACAAGTCTTAAGGTGAAAAACACTCACACTCTGTTATGATTTTGATGGATTGGTGAAACAGTGGGAGTGTCTCTGTTGCTGGTGTATGACTGTTTTTTTTCCTTGGGGAATGGGGGTGGGTGATGATGGTGAGGTTTGGGGCTGGACAAGTTTACAATGCGAGTGTTCTAAAAATTAAGGTAGGTTATTAACATTTGTATCTGTTTTGTTTACAATCAAGCAGTGGCAGAGTTACGTGTAGGACAAAGTGCCCCCTTCCTGCAATTGAATTTTCTTAATGATGTCAATAATTGATGCTTAGGAAGTAATAGAGATTTGCACACCAGAGACAACTTCAGTACTATTGCCCGCCACTGCAATCAAGGTCATTAATTGTTTCAAAGTAGGCTGCCTGGCCTGCCTAGGCTCCACCGTACTGCCTTGCTTCTGATTGCCACCTACCTATCTCTCTGCATGCCATTGTTTAGAACAGTCAGAGTCACAGTTGGTGCAATTGTACCATGATGACTTAAATTTGGATTGAGCTACCATAGATTATTTATTTCATCATGTCATTTATGCTAGTATATACTGTCATAATATTATATATAGTAATGATATTTCATTGTGGAAGTTTTTTCTGTGTTTGACATTCAGATACTCTGTATCCCGTTTGAGTTTCTGCTGGAAACCATGTATTATGATATTCAGTAACATTTCTAGGAGTAACGAGGCTCGTTTTAGTTCTCGCCAATATGGGGATTGCTGTATTATTGTGGTTTGGATTGGAAGAGTGATATAACTATATATAACACAGCTGCATGTCTTCTGTAACTGTTGCTGAAACTATTTTTCAAATTAATAAGTATGCTTTGTTTTTCCCCCCCACATCTTAGGACTAAGCGGTTTATTCTATATGCTTAGCTACCTTATGTTGAATGTTGGCCTAGGCTTTTAGTTTAGTTCCAAATTGATTCAGCTTGCAAGTATTGCTACTATAGCATCTTGATTTGATGTTTTCTTCATAGCATCCTGGAAGACTCCAGCCTTTTAGGGAAACCAAACCCATTAAATAACATAATTTGTCTGCAATGATTTTTTTGTATATTATGTTCTGCATGGCACAAGAGGTTAGTAAATAGGACATCGATTTTAACTTGGGACTAAAAACGCTTTGTTGTTTGATTTTGACTTTCTGCAAAAATGTCTATTGCAGTTCCGACTTTGCTCTTCGGTCATATTTGTACCTTTTCTTTCATGCTCTTGTAGCTGGGCCTGCTTCACTATTCTTTGGTGAGCATAAGGTTCGTAGTCTCTTACTCCTTTGGTTTCTTGACATCCTTATATGCTGGCTATATCTTTACCCATTTGTGCTTACTAATGATATCTCATCTATTCTCCTGTGAAGGTTCGTGTGTTCTACTCAGTGAGAATCTTTCTTGGTCTCATTTCAACTATTACCGAAACTGTTCTGGTGGTTGCTCTTTCAAGAAGATATGGGAAGCGACTTGCTTGTTATGTTCTTGCAATGCTATGCTTATCCAGCGGTTGCTTCTTTGCCAGTACCAGTATGTATCTTTGTAAATTCAGTTTTCTGCTGTTGTTTGGAAATTACATTGCAGATGTGTGGTTGCTCCAACTGGGTGCTACCTTAATTATATTTATACTCTATTCCAGGTTTCTTGCCAAGTTCATTCTCCATGTATGCAGTAACACTTTCGTCTGCACTCTTCCTTCTTGAGAAATATGCTGGTGCAGTCTCAGTTGCAGCTGCTGGAGTGATCCTTGGTTGGCCTTTCTCAATTTTGGTTTTCCTCCCTGTTACTGTTTATTCTCTAATCAGAGGATCTTTTAGAAGCGTTTTTCTATCTGGATTTTTGACTTCACTGTGCTTTCTTGTAAGTAAATCCCTCACAAATTCACTGTTTTACAATATGTATGAGTTTGACTGATCATGGCAAGTTTATACTAGGTTCTTTCGTTTGTTGCTGATTACTACTGCTATGGTCGATTGACATTCTCGGTGTTCAATCTTCTGAAATATAACGTTCTTGGTGGTGGCGAAAGTCACTTGTATGGAACCGAGGGGCTTTCATTTTACTTCAGGAATGGATTCAATAATTTCAATTTTGCCTTCATCCTGGCTCTTCTTTTCTTGGGGGTTGTACCATTTGCTAGAAAGAAATATGCTCCTGATCTGCTGATAGTTGTCTCTCCTGTCTATATCTGGTTGGCTTTCATGTCTTTGCAGGCACACAAAGAAGAAAGGTATGAAGCAATTTCGCAATATGCACATGTGATCAGTTGAACACTCGAACATGCAATATAATATAGGAAAAAGTCTTCTTTTGATCTTTTCTGCAGAACATCTTCACGCATGAAGATTATGTAGAGGCTAGAAATGTTATTTCTCTTTGCCTATGAACCTAGCATATGATTAAATACTTGCATCTAGTTGACATTATCTCTCTGGTCTACCTTATACTCCATTATTTCCCTCAACTAACCAGTTTGATTTTTTTTATATTAGACTTTAAACACAAATATAAGGCGCCCTGTATTTTGTTTTAACCTACATTTTCTAAGTCGCTGTTTTGTTTAGCTTACTTGTATTGCTGCTGGCAAGTTTCACTTATAAATTGAATTCACAGCATTTCTAATAGGATAGCCTTGAAATCCACTTAAATTAGACTAAATTACAACCAAATCAGCCATGTATCCTTTGCACTATGTTGCAACCATTTTGACTAGTTATTGCTACCGAATAATGCTAAGAGTAATGGCCAGGTTTTCTGTTGTCCTCACCATTATCTGAAAATAGTAGTGTTGTAATAGGGTATGAAAAGAATAACAACTCGCTTTTGAAGAATCTTTCCTTGTGTACAGATGGAACATACTGATGCTGACTGGCCTTATCTGTTTGTGCAGGTTTCTCTATCCAATTTATACATTGATATGTGTTGCTGCTGCTGCTGTTATTGATAGCTTACCTGATTTTTTCCATGACAAATATTCATCTGATCAGTCTATTTTTGAAAAGGTTAGCTTGGAGACTTGAATGACATTTACACCTTGTTTATTAATTGGGAATGGTTGTAAAGTTGTTTCATAATGCTTGTGACAGATAGCGAAGGGTCTGCGTCCTTTGATCCTTGGTTTTATTTTGTGTGCTTCCCACAGCCGAACATTTTCCATGTTAAATGGATATGGTGCTCCCCTGCAGATCTATCAGCATCTAGAACATCATGACGACACTGGGCCCGGTAATGCTCTACAATCTATACCTGTCATGGCAGTTGATTATGTTCTTGCTTAGTATGTTATAGGATTACACCTGTAATGCCAGACATGCCCGAGACCCAGAGTACTGTCTTGTGTCATTGATTGCGTTTTTCTTGTTAAGGTACTTATATATAAATAAACGAAGATGCAAAATTGACTTAAACAGATATACCATCAGAAAGAATTATGCTTGAAGGTATTGTTGGTAGCTAAATTTGTGTACCTGTCTGTTTACAGGGTCTATTCTCTGTGTTGGAAGTGAGTGGCATCACTATCCATCATCATTCTTCATACCCTCCTATATCAGTGAAGTCCGGTGGATAGATGATGGCTTCCGTGGGTTACTTCCATTTCCCTTCAACGAGACCCTGGGTGGAACCACTGCAGCTCCGTCGTACTTCAATAACAAGAACAAGGCGGCTGAAGGGCAATATGTAGTTTCCTTTCTTACTGAACTTCAACAATACAATCTTCTAATAATACACTGAGTGCAACCTGTTGTTATTTTTCGGTGCAGCTTAAAGACATTGGAGCATGTACCTTACTGGTGGAACTTGACCTAAGACGGCCTTATCCCTCACGTGGGAGTGACTTGTCAACGTGGGAGGTAGATTGACAGTAACGCACATAATCCGAATATAAACGCACATGTGTTTTCACAATCTGACAACTCTTTGCAAACTGCAGGCATTGGCCGCACTACAGTTCCTGGACAGAGAGCTTTCCCCTGCATTATACCGGTCCTTCTTTATACCATACCGATGGCAACAAAACAACGTGTTCGGCCTGTACAAGCTACTGAGGAGGTTGCATCCTGACCATGCGTGATCAAGAGACGTGTGGGGTTTGCTTCAATGAGCTTAATCACGTGATTTCTTTTAACAAACAGCTTGCAAAATTTGACTGCTTTAGATTTTCTGATCCGAATGGGTTTTCCTATTGGGTAATGGCGAAACCGTTTTTCTCCCACTCGTCGTACCATACAATACAGAACGAAATTACGAGGTGTATAACTGAATTAGCCCCTCGACGAGGATGAGAGATCTGAACTGCTGATGTAGTGATGTTCGAGGAGAATCATGTTGCGGGCGCTGGTCAGTTGTGTTCTGGAACTGCTGTTTTTGCCAGTTGTAACTTGTTTGGATTGTTTGTTGAATCAAGGCCAATGACAGACTGATGGAATAGCGATTAATTCATGAGAACCAACATCATTGAGATTTATACTTTTTTTATTATATTGAGTTTTTTGATACGGTAAAATGCCTCAAGCCCAGGTCAGAGGTACAGGTCGTTCTACAAATATGCTCTGCAGTGTAACCAAGACCTGGTGAATGGGCCAACGGGCACGACACGGTCCCGGTCCAGGGACGGGTGCACGGCCCATCCTAGCAACCGCCTCCCTCGCGGTTTTCTTGGAAATCGTTGCCAGTCTCAGTAGGAGATTTTATAGTTTTCAAGACATGACACCGAGAATAAAACGGTGTCTCTCAATGTATAGTTTTATTTCACTGTTTCATAGACTAGTTTTAGCATTTAATCCTTGCACTATGTTGCGATCAAATGCGCCGTATTACTATGTAGCCATGTGATGTTGTGCTTTCATGTGTGTGTGTATAGCTGAATATATCAGTTTTCACACGTAAAAAATGACAGCACTCACTCAGGCACTAGGTAACTGACTTCACACACAAAAAAAAAATGCAGCATTCACACATGCACTACATATCCATATTCAGTTTCACACCGAAAAATTGCAGCATTCACACATGCAAAATGTAGCAGATAAGAAACAGTTAATCACAGCAGCAGAATGTGTACAGGGCTTCATGTTGATAGCAAACAGCATTCCTGCAGAAAACAAAAGTAATTCAGGATCTGAAGGTAAATGGCAGAAATTGTTAATGTTCTCACCAAAGATGACACTAAAAAAGTCTGGCAAGAACTGTTACTTAATGTCAAGGGCGTTGGCACCCAAGGTAGGAGGGCCTTGGCTCCTCAGTTCATAGCCAAGGCCAGGTAATGGTGCTAGGGTTTTTGCCTGGTCGACCAAGGTAGAAGGAGGTGAGATTAAGAGTTGAAGAGATAGGACTGGAGTCTGGAGGTAATTGATATTGCTTGATTCATTCAAAACAGGTTACAGCATATAAATAGAGGTGCCCAGCCTCTGGCTGGCGCCCAGCCCCTTGGCTCCTCGATTCTCTCCTTCTCATTAACTCTAATCCTTCAACCAACTCACTAATTGTCATTAACTACAGGCGGCTGCTGTGTCTGCAGCCCCTTGATACCGCCCTGGCTCTATCTCGAGCCCTGGGACGCCTCTCGTATTGGCGCCCCCACATCACACTTAAAGTATGGCAGCAGTGTCTTGCACAGAAGAAAATTTCTATACTAAAAAGATTCAAAAGCACTAAGAGCAAGACTAATAATATAGCCGGCTTACAGGCTGTAAGGTTCTTTGCAGCCTTCTCTCAGCCCACTCATATAGTAGTTAGCTCTTTACAGTTAATACATGGCCCACTTGTCTCTCTCACAGACTTTCTTGGTTCTTGTGCCCAAGCCGGCTGTAAGCTTACAGCCCGCTTCTCCTCTCTCTCCTCCCCCTCTCTCCTCCACCTCAGCATTTAGTCGTCTTACAGCCTGCTATTATACTTGCTCTAACAAGAGTACTACAGTTGGATCTGGAACATTAACAAGAGACTTACCATGGATTCCGCAGTGGCTTCCATGTGCAGGCGACGAACAATCTTGATATGCCCACAAATCGTAAAGCAATGAAAAATAGGGAACTGAGCAACAGTCCATCATATTCTACACTTTAGAACATTCTTCCACACATGTCCTGTTAACTGTTGTCCATGCCAATTCCCACACTGCAGCTGTTTTTCTCTAATAACAATGTTGATTTGCTGATCGGTGAACAGAGAAGCACATATAAGCCAGTTGTTATAGGCTTACTGAATGTAAGATGTGCCACATGTTCAGATACAAAACACTATAGTAGCCTGTTCTGTTGCATCTACTTCTCTAAGGTTGGTTTGTAGCTAACAGCACAAAGCAATTGAGAATCAGCAAAGTGGTATGATTCTCCAGTCTCACCTAACTTGCCCCAAAGATCCATGGTGAAGAAAGCTGCAAGAGCATAGTGGAGATACAAGTGCTTGACACCAAGAATGCTATGTTACTCGGGCTCGCTTGTGGTTTGGACTCACAGCATCTCTAATCCCTTTGCCTGTCACTGCATACGGTGCTGAGGCTACTGGAAGTGAAGGAGACTTATCAAGGTGTGCGTATCGTTCGTTCCCATTCCAGTACAGAATCAGCCGGTTCGTGCATGAGTGGGACCAGCTGTCACCTGCATAACAAGGTCATCATCTTATCTTGGAATAATCGGTTCAAGTGTCCAGCGCCAATGAAATATTCAGAAGAAATACGTCACTGAACAGAAGAGATAAGCTACAGTGACCCATCTACTTGACCCCCCCCCCCCCCCCCCCCTTTTTGGCAAACATCCATCCAAGTATCCAACCCCACTGGAGAAAAAATTGTAGCTATTGTCATAACTTGGACAGTGTCAAAACTATAACCAGTTTATCAATTTATTGGAACTTAGCCTGTAATACTAGTTTCTTTTTTTTTTGAAACATAATACCAGTTTCTTATAAAACAGAGGAATGAATACACGGGAATAGGGTTACTGCAAAGGTGATCATGGCGTGGATCTTGTTGGACAAGATCATATTATATATAAGTCATATATCCAGGTGTGTGTGTGTGTGTGTGTGGGGGGGGGGGGGGGGGGGGGGGGGGGGGTTCCATTCCCCTATGGGAGCTTATTTGGAAATCATGGGCACTTAAGAAATGTCAAATTTTCCTATGGCTAGCCGCTCATAATAGGTGTTGGACTGCTGATAGACTTGCCCGCAGAGGGCTGCCTCATGCAAATCAGTGCCCTTTATGTGATCAAGAGCAGGAGACAATTCAACAAATTTTGACAAACTGTGTCTTCTCTAGACAAGTTTGGTATTTACTCTTGCACCTATCTGGTTCACCGGACCTCTCACCATGAGTCGGGGATGAGGTATCCTGTGATTGGTGGCTTCGGATTAATACTTTAATTCCAGGACATTGGAAAAGTGGAGTAAACTCGTTGATCTCCTTGGGAGCATGGATGATTAAGCGACATAGAAATGAGTGTGTTTTTAATGGTGCTGCACCAAGTGTCCAAGTTGTTCTTAGAAGAATTTTTTAAGAAGGGGACCTCTGGTGTATGGCTGGTGCAAAAGGTTTGGCACAGCTTGTGGCACCAATTGTAGTAGAGCCACAAGATTGCGGTATAGATTGAAAGTTATGCACATTACATATGCTACAATTATACAAAAAACACAACAATATTTTCAGCTTTTAGTGTACGATTTGCCTAGATAATTTCATCCACCCTACATTATCACGGTACCAAAGTTTTGGCTGCAATCAGTAAAAGCTTGCCCATATGCATTTCAGCCGTTTTGACTTAGTCACTGGAAGTGTGTGCCAGCACTAGAACAGAAAGCCAACCTTGATAATGTTGTGAAGTATTAGTGGATTGCCCACCTCTTCCCAATCGCTTAAGCTTTTGGGTTCACTTGGTTGGTGCATGAAACCTAACATGGTATCAAAGCTAGAGGTCTCGAGTTCGAGTCCTGGTAGAGGCATCTTTTAAGTCCTCCGCTCCCTTCTTTATTTCCGCGTTTGCATCTTGTTCTGGCTGCACGTGAGTGGGAGTGTTGTGAAGTATTAGTGGATTGCCCACCTCTTCCCAATCGCTTAAGCTTTTGGGTTCACTTGGTTGGTGCATGAAACCTAACAGATAACATAAGCACATAATTAGGAAATTCTTATTGCTAATTTCCTGCTGCTCTGTGAACAATAAAGACCACAAGCATCCAGTACTGATTCGAAGATGAAGAAGGAATGGAGGATTATACTTGTATGACACAAAACTGACCTAGAGCAAGAGTCAATTGAAATGACCCTTCAGTAAATTTAGTAGTGACTTGGTTCAACAAGACAACCTGCTCAGCAGAACAAGATAAATATGTTAGCCTCATCAAATAGGTAACATACGATCAGAATTAATACCCTTCATACGCATGATGCGTAACTTACTGCCAAGTTATATGTCTTTGCAATCTTCATTAACTTCAATGATAATCCACTTAGCACTCTGGTCCTCAATGCTAGATCTTCAAAATCTTGTCGAAAGTGGAAAGTAACACTATCAATAATAACAATACGCACCTGCGAAGTAGATAGCCAAATCTTTACTTTTGAACACTAGGTCAGTTGTTGTACGTTGCAAACAAAGAAAAATAACTGGGAGAGAAAAAACTAGTGTACATTATAATGTCCTGATTGCAAAGAAAAGGTAAAGTATCAAGATAAAAAAGATTGACAACACAACAGAAATAGTTGTATTAAAGTTAGACTTGAGAAGTCAACTGTTGAAGAAACTCACATCTTTATGCTCTCCAAGGAACTTTTCCAGGTAGTTTATGACTGCAATTTGTTCGGTGTAACTGCATATTCGGAAGTAATAGATGTCCACCAGGAAATGCTCAGGCTGTAATTGTTTTTTGCCAGAAGAGGACTTCTCATGGCTGTGCGGAAAGTGCTCCAGTATGTCCCTGATACACCCTTCAGCAATCTGGTAGACACGTTCAACCATGAAACTGCCCTCTGTATCTATTATGATGAAGACAACTGCTATTACGCTTTCTCAGTAAAGCACTAGATGATATGTATTCCTGTGTGAAGCTATTTACCGATATAAACTGCTTTCCCACCAAGGCCACCATATTCCACTGGGATTTGTACATTGATTGCTAGTTGAATCCAGAAGAAAAAGTACGTATTTAGTAGGGAGATCTGCTGTACTTGTATTGATTAGTAAGCACAACATACCCCAGCTGAGTTTTACCAACCCCTGGGACACCATCTGAATAAAATTAGTGTTGTGCATTAGGTCAGTTGCTTCAGATACATCAACTGAGAAAAAAGGCGTACCCAGTGCAGAGAGCTCCCGCTTTGTGCGGGGTCTAGGGAAGGGTGTCAGTGGCAAGCCTTACCCTCGCCTGTGCAATGCGAGGAGACCGCGACTCGAACCCGGGACCTTCCGGTCACAAGCGGTAAGACTCCGCTTGCACCAAGCCCGCCCTTCATACATCAACTGAGAGAATCAAAATTATGTAAACTACTTGATAGAGGGAAATTAAGGGCATTTTCTGATCTCTGAATGCGAGGAGCGAAGCATGATAGAACAAGAGACACACTAAGCTCTATGATTCTTCATAATAGCACAAAAGTTTGAGAGATCATCACTAGTAGACATGAAGCAAACAAAGAAGCACAGGTTACATATACCTAGCTAATTGATTAAAAAATTCCCAATAGCTCCTATTTGACCCTTCGCTAGGAACAGTATTAGAAAGTAAACTAACCAATCTCAGTAACTTCTTTGCAGTGAATCCCGCCACCAAGTATGCCATTGAGGTCACCAGAACCAGTAGTGATGTGTATCTGTGACTGCTCGTCAGAGAGCATATCCCAAGCATTCTGGGCCCCTGAAATGTAACAGCATCAGGATACGACTTCTGTTGTGGTCCATTTCTAGAACCTTCAGAACATCAAATAAAGCAGCACAAGGGCGGGACACAGTTTAGGACACGGGTGTACATCAATATTTCTTTCGCCAAAATTCGATATGAGTGGGTATGGATTATGATATAGATAATGTATATACCAAGGTTTTAAATCTCTGGCTAAGCCTCTTAGCTGTTGTCCTCCACAACAGCTAAGTGCAGCTATAGCCGGAGATAGCTGCAGCCATGCCATTTAACTATTTTTTGCAAAAATTACACAGAACCTTGGCATAACCTGATAACCATTACTAATTGATTCATAACCTTTACTACTTGAAAAGTTGAAGGCGTAGATCATATGCAAAGTCTAAAACTAAGCCACAATAAAACTAATTGACTAGTTCAACAAGCATAGATTTTAAATCTTTACCAAAGATGTCCACAACATACAAGCAAAAGATGAGAATGCAATGTGAGCAGAGAAGAAACTCTGCCTGATTGCTCTGCCATGGTGATTGCCACTTGGAGTTGGTGGTGCTGATCAGGGGCGGATCCGGTAAAGGGACATGGGTGTACACATGTACACCCAATAATTTTTGCAAAAACTTCGAAGTTAGGAGGCTTGTCAATCAAATAGCTAAATAGCTTTCGGTTAGGGTTTCGGTGCTCAGCTTGAAGGGAAGGGAAGAGAAGGGGTGGGAGTACCTGGTGGGTGCTCGTCGCCGGCGAAGAGACCAGCTAAAGCCTCAGCACCTACCTTGCTTAGGGCGGCGGCGGCCCACCAGTCGTCGGAGAGCAAGAGGGGGCGAGATGGGCAGACGTCCGAGACTGGATCTCTATGGGCCTCTGTTAGTTGGGCCGAGACGCAGGGTGATCCACGGCCCACAGGGACCACCCTGTAGGTCCGCCACTGCGTCCACGCGAAACGGCGGAAGCGGAAGTACAAAATTTTGGAACTGCCCCAACGCCCATCGCCCTGTCCTTCTCCTTCGCGCGCGCAAGCACACAGGCACCGGCGCACAGTCAGCCATGGGCCTGGCATCCGCCGATCCCTCCACCTCCGGCCACGGCACGCTTGTGCGCCGCCGGCGACACTTCTTCCGCCACCGTTCACCAACCCCTTCCTCCATCGACGAAACTTCCCAAGAACTCAGCCCCTCTCACACCGGCGCTTCATTCTTGGAGCAACCGTCCTTCGTCCCCGTCCCCTACGACTACGACGACGGGGACGTCATGGGCTCCTACGTCGCGATCGCGCCTCTCCCCATATTCCGCGGCGACCCCGGCGAGTGCCCCGACGCCCACCTCGCCCGCTTCGACCGCGTCCGCCGCGCCAACGGCGCCGCGACCCTGGCAGCCGCCGCCCGCATCTTCCCGGCGTCGCTCGACGCCGACGCCGCGCTGTGGTACGACCTCAGAGTCTCCGGCTCCGACGACGACTCGCCGACCCCGCCGTGGCACGCCGTCCGCGCCGCCTTCCTCGAATTCTTCCGCCCGCCGGGCGCCGCGGACCGCGCGCGCGCCGAGCTCGCCGCCCTGAGGCAGGGACCCGGCGAGGCCGTCAACCGGTTCCACCTCCGCCTGCAGGGAGTCCTCCGGCGGTGCTCGGGCGTTGGCGTCGACGTCCCCGACGCGCTGTCGAAGGCCGCCTTCGTCGACGGCCTCCTCGCCGAGTTCAGGGACTGCGTGGCGCCGCAGCATCCGGAGGCGCTGGACGACGCGGTGGCGCTGGCCCTGATCTGGGAGCGCGCCGAGGGCGTGCGCGAAGCGTGGCGCGTGGCGAAGGCGGCCTGCGCCCCTGCCCCCGCCACACCCGCCGTGGTAAGGTTCTCGTTCTGCGGCGCGGACGGTCACGAGGAGGCATTGTGCGAGGCGTGGATGAGCGGCGGCGGCGGCGGCGGCTGCGGCGGCGGCGGTGGGAGGGGAGGCTCCGTCGTGGTGGCGGAGGAGGAGGGAGGCGGGAGCGGGGCGCTGGCGCGGCTCGGGAGCGCGGTGAGCACCCTCTCGTGCCAGTGCAGGAGGCACCAGTGCGGGAAGAAGGCAGTGGCGCCGAGTGAGGTCGCCGGAGATGACGACGCGGGCGGTGCGGCTGCGGACAAATCATCCAACCAACTGGCTGGCCTTGGAGATCTCCTGGCCTTGTGAATTTGATGCGTTCTTTACGCAGTTAATTTTTCTCTTTGAAAGACTTCTACGCCATGGGCTAAAAAAAAGACTTCTACGCCATTAACTGATCATATGAGTTGCTCCCTACTTCGTAACAGAGTAATTCATAACCATTATGTACTGTTAGCATTGCGATTCTAATTGAATAAAAACTCATGTGTTTTATTAATAAAATTTTTATGCAAGATATCAACAGAGTGTTCGGCTGGTCTTATCAGCCAGCTTATTCGCTGGCTTATAAGTCATGGTACAGTATTTTTCTCTCTCAAAAAATCAGCTATACAAATCAGCACCAGCGGCTTACCGCCAGCCGAACAAGCTGTTAAGTTTGTTCTAAGTTGAGACATGAAATTATGTATTGTTTATTGCCTCTTGTTTATAAATGTGAATATAGAAAATATATCATGCATATGTAACTAGAAATTCTTTATTGTTTTTTATTGTCATATAGTGGTGGGTTTCGGGTATCGGATAACCAATCAGCAATCGGGTTTCCGGGATCCACCAGGTTTGGCTTTCGGTTTGGATTATCATCTAAACTGGTGTTCAGAGCGGTTTTAGTTTTTGAGTTCGTGTTTCGGGTTTGGATCCGTGGAAACTCCACTTGCCATTCCTACTCGTACGTCGTATCATTCTCACTTGAGAAGAATCATAAGACGTTTTCATTATATTTAAGTGCGTATAAAAAGTTGTGAATCTAAAAAATTCAAAACATCTTATAATTTAAATGAATATATATATAATAACCGTGATTAAGTGGCATATGAATTATGTGTGTTTATATCATTCTCACTTGGAGAATCAGGTTGTCGATATCGTAGATTCTAATTTGAATCAATACTGATTAGAATCGTAGAATCAGAGTATCAGACCTGTTAGTTAAGATCGTAAAGGCGTACAACATTACAGATTTTTAACAACTAGCCACGTTCGCTTCGCTGAAAAGCCATGGCGCTGAAACAGTACGGCTCATAAAACAAGCGAACATGGCCTATATGTTAGAGAAGCCACGGGGGACCGCTTGTTTGACACAGCCGGCCAAGAAAAAACTTTGGAATGCATGTGTGCAAGGAATTCAGGATATCACTTGTTCGGTCATTCCCCGTTCCATGGGGGTTGGAGGGGATTTGGAGCGCATGTGTGCACAAGGAATTCAGGATACACTTGTTCGGTTATTCCCCACTCCATGGGTTAGAGAGGATTAGGGGAAATTTTGACTCGCTAGGGATTTAAACCCCCTCAATCCCCTCCAACCCCCCCTTAGATTGATTTGCAACCGAACAAGGCCTAGTAACTGTGATGATTCACATGTAAGGCGTCAAAATACCAATTAGTTTAACAGTAGGAACATTAACATAAGTTACTTGATGGCTGATTGCCGAATAGTCATTCTCAATGGTTCCATCATGTCGAATGAAACAAGAGAACCGAATGTTGGCTATAAAAGGGCCTGATCTAACCAGTTCCCTTCCAACAGGTTTGCAAAAGGGTACAAAGAGAATGTTTGTAAGGATGGAAGCAAATGCATCATGATGCACTGGACCGCGGAAGCCTTTGGCGATGCCTTCCCGTGAACAAATCCAGTTCAGCTTACGCAGAGTCAGTAAGATCCCACTCGATTTACACGTGGCTTCACCGGAGTCTTAGAAGGGCTCACCCTGAACATTCCACAGTGCGATCAGCATTAGCAAATACCAAATGTTCAATTTTTCAGTCTAGATACCCCATAAATAAACAGAAATAGAAGAGGTGGGTGGGGGGAGGTCATGCCTGACAGGCAGAGTTCCCAAAATCATCCCGCTGCAATTCAGAGCCATGATGGCACCCTCAGCCTGTGATTCAGAGTTCAATAGTTACAATCAGAATCTCCATCTTAAGGAACAAAATATAACACATGCCTGTATGAGCACAATCATGTTGCAGGTCAATATACAATTAAAAAAAGGCAATAAGCACTGGGAAAAAATCTCAATTGTTTGAACAAACTTATCAACTTATTGTCATCACTCATTGGAGTGAATGTATCACAAGAACCTTTCATGCATATGCTATTAAGAAATTACCAAACATGCACAAGTTGATCGTATCAAACAAAGCTCCTGCACAATATGCAGCATGCCCATTCTAGGATAGCATCATAGCAAGAGTTTACTAGTGACATGAGTGCCACAGTATTGTGACGCTAAAAATATAATGCAAAATAGACCAATTAAACTAGCTCATTGTGCTAGAGGATTTAACCAGGAAACATCACTTGCTAGTAAATTAAATGTAGGTAGGCATTAGAGCATTATTTAACAATAAAAATAGGAGCTAACCAGTGCAGAAAAAAAATGTATTGTTCTTACATGGACAAACTCAACAAAAGCAATCCTTGTGGAATGTACATTATCCCCTAGAAGTCTCAACCGAGAGACCTGCAAAGGAAATATATTTAGCAGGCAAATTATATAACATATCAATCAGATTTTATTACTCTTAACAAATAGTATATTTGATGGTGGATTTGGCAAACCACAGAGTTGAATGCTTACCTCACCGCAAAGTTCTTCAAAGAATTTCTTTACATCTAATTGAGTAACCTACATGATGAAGATGGCAAATGAGATCACCAAGCATCTAATTGATAGTGTTAGCTTCAGAAACTTGCACCCAAGATCTAGGACCATAAAATACAAGGCATCAATGAAAAAACAAATAAGTGAAAGGCAGTAAGCTTTATGGCATAGAAAAGAGATGGTACCATCTTATCTATGTTTGTACAATAGACAGTTCGCATGACCATTTCCTTCTCATCTTCCGTCTACGGGACAAACCCAACACCACCAGTATTAGCATACTGTGGAATAGTAGAATACTGATATCAGGGCATGAAACAAGTGCAAGACTGCTCACCCTGGGAAGAAACTTTGGATTAACAGGTAAGATAGCTGTCTTTGAAGGCAAAACTCTAACAGGGTAGAAACCAAAAATTGTGCCTCCAAGGTTAAGTGCAGTTCTTGCACCCTCTACAGAGAAAATGGAACTCAAAATTCATCAAAAGAAAATTGATTATAGAAAAAGGCATCTGAGTAGTAGGTCAATATGTAATACCTTCATCAGAGAACTCAATAAATGCAAACCTAAGAACTGAGTGGGGATCACCACAAATTCTGCAATCAACGACCTAAGAGAGAGAAAGTTCATTAGGATTTAGGAAAAACATCGTTAATCATGTTGACAGAATATAAGATCATGTTGACAGAATAGAACACTAAACATGATCACTTAATAGACTCTGCTTAATAACTTCTGTTGATCAGCACAAGCAATAAAAGGCCTGTTCGTTTCGGCTGAAACGATCGTGGATTATTACTGCTGGCTGGTTTGGTGTGAGAGAAAAATATTGTTCTGGCTTATAATCCACGATCGTTTACGACCAAACGAACAGGCTGAAAGTGCTCAAATATCACATGAGCATACAAGTACAAGTAAGAATCAGTCTTTTCAGATGAAATAACTTACTTGCCCACAGGTAGCAAAGATATCGGCAAGTCTCTCCTCTGTCACCTAACAGATGGCAAACATCATTAGATCTTATATCAACTCAAGAATATATAATATATAGTAATGGGTGCTGAGGCAACCATCAACTACTCACAGTATGGTCAAGTTCAGAGACATAAACAGTTCGCCTAATGCTGTCCTCTCTCTCTGCACGCCTCACCCTATCATTTGTCCTCCTCCTTCCTTGGTTGATGTATCCATTCCCCCTCTGAAGATGAAAAAAAAAAAACACTTGCATCATACTTTTCAACAGGGTTACCTCATCCAATATTAGCACTTGCAAACATCTGATCATCTAGTACGTCCGAGGCAATTAAATAACCAAACAAAGAAGCAGTCCTGGGGAAAGTATCACATAGTTGAAAAACTAAATACCACATTGATCAAAGACTTGAAAAGAATTTTATTACCATAACATTTTGTCTAAAAGGTTCAGTATGGGTAATTGAATGACATAATTGCAGGACAGTGAACGGGTCAATGAGGTACTCCCATGACAAATATAGTATGGAAAATAGTAAAAAATATATTGGTTCCTTCCAAATGCCCACACCTGTCCACCATTGCTACTATTGAGTGCAAACGAACCTTGTAGGATAAAATTCTGCTAAAACAAACATCTGCAGAAATAGAGAAAACATTCCCAAAAACAGGTGATTTCAACTAAAAATTGAATCAGTAAGATTTGACACCACCAAAATATTAATCAAATCAAATGAATCGGCACCAGATTAAAAATACAATCACTGTCCAATCAAGCACACAAGAAAAAAACAGATCAACTTAAAAGAACAGAATTGCTTAGATAGTGCATCATCAGTTCCACTAACGGAGTGGCACCTCATCAAGATCAAACCTTTACATCAAAATAAAAGAGGGCAAACCGTTCCCCAAAGAGTAACGCCAACCACCGCACTACGGGAACGATCAACCGGTAACGCAATTCAACACAAAGAGAAGAAAGGAAAAACCCAAACTTTACCAAACAACTGGTGAGACAAGCAATCAAATCGAGAATCCTGCACACAAACCCAACCACAGCGCCGATCCAAGCGCCCCGCTCTCCGATGAAGAAAGTCTAGAACGAAAGCAGGATCAGGAATTATACCCTGCGGTGCTGGTTCCCAAACCCAACGTAAAAGGTCGCGTCGGTGGCCCCATTCGCGCCTCCGATGGAGTGGTAATCGAACACCGGCGCATCCGCCGACAGCGCCTTCTTGGGCGGCGACGCGGCCGCCGAGGGGACGAACTCCTTCGCGGACGGGTTCAGCTTGGACAGCAGGTCCACCAGCTTCTGCACGCCCGCTTGGTATTCCACCTCCTTCGCCGCCGCAGATGCCGATCCCTCCGCCACCGCCGCCATACCTAGGACTGAGACGAGGCGGATCGATCGAGCCAGACGCCGGCTGCCGCCTGCCGATCTCGGTCAAACCCGGCCGCGGCCGGATGGGTGGGGTGGGGTGGGGTAGAAAGTGCCGGACGGATTCTACTGGCGCGAGGCCATCCAGCGGCTCGGCTCTGCACACCGGAGCTGAGGACGGTGGTGGGATGGGTGGCTGACGTGGTGCAACGCGCGCCTGTGCGCTCGCTCGCCAACGGCGTCGATGGGGGCTGCTGGAGCGAGCCGCGGGTGGGTTCTACTGCCTGCCTACTAGTGCCTCGAGGTTCTGGCCATTTCAGGGGTGGGAAATGTATGCGAGAGAGAATCGCGAGGAAGCGAAACGGAAACTGGAGATGGGGAGGATGAGAAGGGCCGGCGGGCTGGGCTCGCCCGATCGGGTTCCGCGTGGGCATGGTCTAATGGTCTCTGGACTGCACGGGGAGGCGTGAAGCACGTGCGTACCAACACGGGCATCCGGAACCATTGCTTTGACGGTAAACGACACTTTTGATCAGGCGTCTAGAGCAGCCGAACGACATTTTTATGCTAGACCGACTTAGTTATCATCATTCATGTCACCTACCATTAAAAGAATAACATCGTTAAATCCAAAAACTTACAAACACCTATGTCAAATCGAGGCTTAAACCATGTGTTCCACTGTAAAGAACTTAACCAGCTGAGTTGTGTTGTGCTCAATTCACCCTCTATCTACATATAGATTTAATTATAGTTTTGAGCGATGTTATAAATCGTGAGTTACAATATTTACTGATTTGTTTCCTTAAACAGTTAGGTTTTGGATCCCTCTTTGGAACGAAGGATTTATAGAGGGATTTTGTCGGATTCTAAACCTGAAATTCTACAATATTCCTATGGAATGGCTTAATCCATAAGAATTTGGAAGGAAATCTA
The DNA here is from genome assembly GCF_019320115.1 of Miscanthus floridulus. Taxonomy (NCBI): domain Eukaryota; kingdom Viridiplantae; phylum Streptophyta; class Magnoliopsida; order Poales; family Poaceae; genus Miscanthus; species Miscanthus floridulus. Next base: position 4,116,507 of record NC_089585.1, read on the forward strand.
AGATTAGGTCCAACCTCTTATAAACTTTTCCTTTGTGTCTATCTCTCTTATAATTCCTGTGCTTCTCCTATATTGTATCCAAATGCTCCATTAGAGAAGTTCCTACGATTTCAATTCCTATAGGATTGCAGGTGACCAGTAACTCCAATCATATTTTTTTTCATGTTCCTATGTTCTGAATATCATAGTGTTCCAAAGAGACCCTTATTGGATAACAGGGTAACTAATAGTTAGCCGCTAGATATTAGCCGACTGGATCCTAAGCTAACAAGTCAACTAATGTTTTTACCTACTATCTAGCTAATAAAAACTAATTTCTTACCTACTATCTGGCTAATAATTAACTATTAGCTGGTTTCTTCGGACTAAAATGGTGAATAGTTAGCTAGGGAGTAGCTTTTGCTATATATTTAGAAAAAAGACAAAATGACTATAAGGACAGGGGAGTAGCTAAATAGAGTTTTAACAGCTAGAGATCTCAAACAACTATATCCAAAGATAGCAACAGCTTCGAGAAATTTAAACCCCTCCTTTTTACATAGAAGGCAAATACCTAAATCCAACCAATTGATTCCATTCTATGTTGAGATGAGACTATGAAAGAATGAAATCATTAAGTACCGGTGTTAGCTCTTTAATTTGTGCAAAAAAAAGAGAAAGGAAACCTTTTATCTTCTACTATAATTTATATGCCGTATGAGAAATTTGGTCAGTCTCGCCACTTGATCAGAGGCGGCCGTGTGCAGTCATTGAGCAAACTTCCCTAATGTGGACCCAGTCTCAGGCTCACTGCTCACAACCTGTGGTTTCAGTAAAACCGTCAAATAGTAGATTTTTTTATATTACCTCGTCAAAACATGCTTGCAACAAAAGCATGAAAAGTTAGATGAAGGTCTAATCCGATGTGTATGCAGAGACAGCCATGAACAGGATAAGCAAAAGAATAACGATTAGACACGTGTAAGAAAATAAATGCTCATATCTGTCCAACCTGAAGGTTACGCTTGAACAACCACATGTATTTTTCTATTCCTTTTTTTATGGAAAAAAATAGGACTGTATGGTTTGATCCAAGAGACCAAGCACATATGTGGATTTAACTATGTAGTGAAATGTTAGGTACCAACTTTCAGGCTTAAAATAAACTCAGTTATTATGCGCAATAGAGATTAAAGATCAGGATTAAAGAATTTTGAAGAGGTCATGATGGATTCAGTCACGGCACTTTTGGTCCTCTCCAATTGAATCACTATCCCTAACTCTGACCCTGACCGTGTTTGATCCTCCGATGATCTTCGGAGTTGAAGCTGTCAGAGTTAATTCATCGGTTTTGGCTTGTTTACCTCCTACTCCCTTCCTTCCTTCCATCCTCTATATTCATCTCATTTTCTTTTCTTTTTTGGATTTGTTTGTTTCCGACGGATTGATGGCCAAATCAAGGGTCCTCTCCATGTAGCTTTTACCCTCTCAATCGTGGAGAGATATTTTGCTTTTCTTCTTCCTCGTTAGGATCGTGAAGAGATATTATGCTTACTATTTTTTTTTGCTCCTAGTGGTTAGGTTGAGAATGACATTAATGATATGAATCTCTACTATGCGACCCATCGCGCTCTCCACGACGGCACGACCCGTATCTCTCTCTCCCTCCTACGTCTCCCTCTCCCTCTCACAACCGCCCGGGACCACGACCCACCGGAGTTGAAGAAGATGACGACGCGGCTAGGGTTCCGGCAAGCCGTCTTCTTCGGCGACGGCGGCGGGTTTCGGCGAGCCGTCTTCTTCGACATCGGTAAGGTAGGCCTCCTCCTCCTCCTCCTCCTCCTCTTGGATCTGTCGCACCGAAGATGAAGAAGACGGTGGCATTAGGGTTTCGGTGGCCACGCCCCACCCTTCTTCTCCAAATCTGGCGTGCTATAGAAGGGCCGGTCGGGGGAAGGTAGGTCGGCCAGGCGGTGGGGAAGGAGGCCTGGCGGTGGTCACGGCGGCCAGGTCGGGGCGAGGGCGCCATGGCCAGAGCTTGGAGCTCGACATCACCGGCAAGAGGGGGGGAGGGGAATAAGGCAACCATCACGGGCACTAGGGTTCGTCGGAGCTTCAGCGAACCCTAGTGCCCATGGGGGGGCGGGGCTGGTGACGAGGGCGAGGACGACAAGGAGGGCGGGGTCGAGGACGATGACGAGGAAGGGGCAAAGGAGGAGGGGCATGGGGAGGGAGAAGGGGGGAGAACGCCGGGCACGAGGTAGACAAGGGGTCGCGCGCTTCGTTGCGCGTTAACATCCCCTTTTAATGATGGGTCTGTACGTGACTAGGGCCTAGAGTAGTTATTAAATGAGTATGATGAATTGATTCATCTAAAATTTATGATAATTCAGGATAAATTCTAAATACTTTAATATCTAATATTTTGATGCCGAGGAAGTAGATTAGCATAATATTTTGGGATGAATCTTCAAGAAATTCACTGACATACAAATTCAAGAGGGTGTTTAGATCCCAAGACTAAACTTTAGTCCCTATCACATTAGATGTTTATATGCCAATTAGAGGACTAAACATAAGCTAATTATAAAACTAATTGCATAAGCTATGACTAATTTGCAAGATGAATCTATTAAGCCTAATTAATTCATGATCAACACATGTTTACTGTAGCATCACATGGGCTAATAGATTCGTCTCGCGAATTAATGAGAACTTATGCAATTAGTTTTATAATTAGCTCATGTTTAGTCCTTCTAATTGACATATGAACATCCGATGTGACAGGGACTAAAGTTTAGCCCTGTAATCCAAACACTCCTAAAAGTACTATAGCACGGTGTAATTTACACACAAAGGAGTCATGGTGGGTACCCTTTTTATGATAAGAGCCTTTTTAGAGCATTTTCATTTAGGTACCGTTTGTTTTCACCTAAGATATAGTTTTGCCTATATATTCTGCCATCTTGTGATAATATTTCTCTAATAATTTTTTTAAAAAAAATACAAGCATCTATAACATCAAAGTAATTTTATTAAATTCTTTAGGAATTTTTTAGAGGTTGGAATATATGTTTTGATAGTGCATTTACTTAACATTGCTAATGTTTTTTGAAAATGTGGTTGAAACTAGAGAAATTTAAATTAACACAAGCTAGAAAATGACTTTGGAACGGACCGAGGAAGCAACATTAGATGACCATTCCTCTCTCCTTTGACAAAGGTTGCTTTAAACCAAATTTGACAAGGGGCGCGTTTAGTTCCGGCCGGATTCGGTATTTGCACCGTGTTTGATGTGACGGCAAATACTGTAGCAATTTCGTTTGTATTTGTGAATTATTGTCCAAACATTAACTAATTAGGCTCAAAAGATTCGTCTCGCAAAGTTCAACCAAACTGTACAATTAGTTTTTTATTTCATCTATATTTAGTACTCCATACATGTACCGCAAATTTGATGTGACGAGAAATCTTTTTTTTTCATAGTGACAAAGTTGGGAGTTTGGGGGAAAACAAGGGCAAAGAGTGGAAAGCTGGGGGGCGTTAGAACAGTATCTGCACTTGTTTATGCGAGACCTGGGGCACAAACGCACGGACGCTGTAGGCGCTGAGACCCCTCCAGTTTCCTTTTTTTTAAAAAAAACGCACGGACGGCTCAGCTGTTGCCTGCTGGAACAAGAAATTCACGAGTGTCAAAACCGATGCCCCGTCTTCGACGGAATCGGACCAATTCCCGGCCACTTTCTCCCGTACTCACATGACTCCAAATTTTATGGCTGCATCTGCACCGCTGCAGTAAGGATTCTGGCTGGTCTTTTCCTTTCTTCTGATACTCTTTTATATGCTGTATTTCCTCGTGTCAAAAAAAAAAAACAAAAATCTGCACCGCTGCAATTTGACAGCACAACCAACCGCGCAGGGACAGTTTAGCCTGTCATTTGGTGCTGATGCTGATCAGGTGCCTTTTTACTAGTGAGGAGACAAGGTGAACTGCTTGCATGATTTATCATATATATAGTAGTATATAAATATATAAACAGTTGCTTGGTTTTCTTCCACGGATCACATATTGCAGCCGTGAGGGAAGTAAACAAAGACCAATTGCAATTGGGATAGATGGGATAGCGCCAAATGCCAAGGCCGTGGAATCCAACGCAGGCGTACGAGGAGGCTCAACGTTTTGGATTGTGCTAGCACATTTTCTCCGCGAATTTCGCCACCGTGACGGGCAGGAACTTTGGTCGAGTTTGTATTCGCGTCGCACGGGTGGTGGTGCACCGTGCAAGACTTCCTTGCCTCCTTTTGACCCAAACGGCCAAACCCAATAAGAGCTCATATCATATCCGTCACGACGCGTGAACGGGGACGAGTTTCTTTCGTCTACCAGTGAAGGACGGGAAAACAAATTCATGCGGTGGGGAGACTTTGAAAGCAAGCGACAGCTCTAAAAAAGGAGGCTACAACTTTGAGTATGGATCCCCTAATCCCTGTGGCTTGTGTCACAATGTGCCACGCTCCATGCAGGGAGTTTTGCGCATCCTGGAAGCTTCCCTTTTCCCAGCTAACAAACAAATGCAAGTTGGGAGAGCCGGTGCTATGTTCAAGGACTTGCTTTGCGTCACAACTCCGAAGCAAATGTAGGCTTGGCCTTGTCATTCGGCCTGTTTGATGGTTGATTTGGGCTGGCTGAAACCAACAAGCGAATAGGGTGATTGTGGTCTCCTGTGGTTTTAGAAAAGGAAAAAAAAAAGTTGGATCGGACTTGAGTTGCACCAGCAAGTGAACAGGGTGTCAAACTTGTCTTGTTGGGTGCATCATGCCACGTTTGACTGGGATGCAGGTCCGTCCGAATGCAGTACATGTACATACAGGATCAAGATATTTCGATTTTTCAGCATACCATTCGTACAGGTACAGCGCTGAAATTTCCACTGTTTGGCTGAAGATAGCTGTCGTGGAATCAAAATTCAAAATGGGTCTCCAACAGAGTACCTATATGGAAGACCCATTTTAGGTGCAAAGAGAGGCATAACCCAAATCTGAGTATCCTCTCTCCTGTAGACCTATTTGCAGAAAAAGTTATCTTTTGGGTCTTGTTGTTGAAGAAGCCCAAAAATAAGTATGGAACTTTTTGTTTATAGCGCTACCCAAAAGACAAATTGATCTTTTATTTTGCATCACGGTCGTTGGAAACAGTCTACGGCTATGTATTATATGGGTATTTGCGTTGCACCCTTTTCTTAGACTGTCTCCTAACAAAGGAGGCCTAGATACGACACCCATTCCCGATTTTAGGTTATGCACAGAAAAAGATAACGCACTCATGACTCAGCACTCTCCAACAGCGACGCAAATGTAGAGCCCATCCCGAAACGGAGGACGACCGCACGGCCGAGGGCGCCGCCGAGCTGCCTACCTCGCCCACCACGGCCTCGACGTTCACCCGCGCCACAGCCTCCCACACGGGCGCCTCCACCACCCCCCACGTCCCGTACCGCTCGGCCAGGTCCCTGCCCGGGCGTAGGAACGCGCGGTGGAGCTAGAGGAGGAAGGTGGCGGCGGACCGCACGACGAGCTCGATTTGGGGACGGGGAAGCTCGATTCGGATGTGGGGAAAGTCAATTTAGAGGCGGGGAAGCTCGATTAGACCGATGGGAGGCTCGATTTGGGCTCCTGCGAGCTGGAGAAGAAGGCCGGCAGAGGTCGTGCTTGCCGGTGTGCTCATGCTCGTGCTTGTCGGCGTGCGCGTGAAGGCCGATGTGCTTGTGCTTGCCCGTCGTTGCTCGTCTGCTGCTAGTGCTTGCCGGCATGGTCGTGCTAGCCGGCGGAGGTTGCGTGCTCCTGCATGCTCGTGAAAGGCCAGCGTGCTCCTGCGTGCTCGTGCTTGCCGGCAGAGGCTCCTGCGTGCTCGCGTGCGTGCTTGCGGTGGAGGTCGCGGCGGGGGATTCGGTGGTTGCCGGTGGAGGTCGCGTGCGTGCTCATGTGTGCTCGCGTGCTTGCTGGTGGAGGTCGCGCGTGGAGAAGAAGGTGCAGTAGACTCCGCTCGGAGATTTGAGTAGCGAGGAGAGAGGGTGTGGTTGGGTCATCCGTCGGAGCTGGTAAGACTGTCTCCAACAGCCTATGCATAAAGGTATCCAGACGAAAAATGCATGATGCACAGTAGAAAAAAATGCCTCCAACAGACTACTCAAAGCAGCTACCTATTTTACCTACGAAGAGAGAGGAAACCCAAAAAAGGTTATTCTCTCTCCACGACGCATCTCCAGCCGGCGTGCCAGGAAGGGGAGGTTGTGCGGGTTCACAGGCGGGCGGCCGAGCTCCGCCGCCCCGTCACCGGCCGCTGCTCCCTCACCGGTCGCGCGAGGTCCCAGATCCGGCTGCGCAAGGTTCGGCTCCTCCCCTCCCCGGCGGCGTGCGGGCCTCTGCTCCCTCACCGGCCGCTGCTTCTTCCCGGCGGCGCGTGAGGTCCTTCCCAGCGGCGGCGTGAGCTCCTTCCCCATGTCCGGTGGCGCACGAGCTCCTTCCCCTTGCTCGGTGCGAGCTCTTCCCATGGCCAGCGCGAGCTCCTTCCCTATGCATGGAGCCGTGCGCCGGTTCGCCGAGGTCTACGAGAGGGGATTGCGTTCTCTTCGCTGTTGGAGAAAGGTAGGTTTTGGGTGGGGATGCTTTCACTGCACATAACCCAAAGGTGGCGTATTTTGGATAATCTTGTTGGAGATAGTCTAACTAATAGGTAAAGCACTGTGCGACTCATTTTTGGGTTTGGGTAGCTCTGTTGAAGTCAGTCTTAGAAAAAAAAAAAGAGGTGAGCCCACTGTTCAACTGACGATGAACAGCTGTCCAACAGTAATGTAGCTTAACAGTGCTGGTTGTACAGCAGTATCTCTTGGCTACTGGAGGCGGCATCGACCTGATGCCGAACCTAAGGTTGAGCTGTATTTAACTTACAGAGCTTCTTACTGTTTCACTTCAATGGAAGAACAGCAATTCTGTCGCCGAAAGCTGCTAAAAGCCCATGATTAAGATCCCAAACCTGGTTGACCAACCAAAAGGAATCTAAAAGACACGCAGTAGACTAAAGGCAAAGCATCTGTTCACTTTTTATCTAGTCAAGAAGTGTGCAGCAGTGCTCTTGTCCCTCCTTCCTTCGAGTGAGGGATCTTTATGGCCATGAAAGCAACGGCTCACATTGTTAGCTGATGGACGAATAAATTCCATCACAACGCAACATTGAACTGTACTGGAACATGCTGCGCTGAAAGCGTGGGGGCACAAAAAAACGAAAGAGGGCCAGAAAAGGAGATGCGCCGGGCACCCACCTGGGTACCAGCGACAAGCTACAACCAAGAAGATACTCGAGGGTGGTCGCAAATAACGAGAGCAGATTCACCCAAGCAAAGCAAATGCAAACGCGTGAAAGAATGACAATGTGACGGCACATTGACACCGTTGGCAGTACAGCTTAGCAATGGTTATTTACCAAATGTTCCCTGAAGGACCATCCCCTGCAGTCTTTCAGCATGTTCGCTCGTTGGTTTCAGGCAAGGAGTTTTCCTCTCACAACAAACCAACACCAGCCGAGCTTATCAGCCCAGAAACCAACCAACGAACAAGGCGTTTGTACATGAAGCTCCATGCTTGATCTTTACAAGCTATAGCAACAAACAGGAAGCACTCCCTTAGCAACAAACAGGAAGCACTCCCTAACACCATTTTCGCCACCATCCAACATCTTGCCATCTAGGTTAGAAGGTATAACTTGTACATGTCTGTTGTTAGGTTCTGGGAAGCAGACCTCTCGCCCTGGTGCTAGAATAGGCTGTACATGCGGTACGAAATGTCAACCTGTGGGCAGTTCGTTCCAGAATCTCTGCTTCCATCAGTCCATCCATCATGACTTGACATTATTGGCTGTTGGAGCAATGTGCCTGCCATACCACCCCTCATGCCTGAAGCTGTCCCCTGGGAGAACACATTGTATCCCCCAGTAGCCATGTAACTACTGGTAGTTCCATCCCTGTTTTCAGCCTTATGATGTGCATGTAACAAGCCACTAGGGTAAAATGAATAGTGAGGGTCATTTGACCAACCAAAGAGGGTGCCTGGAAACTGTCTGTGACTCTGACTCCCGTTCCGGTTGGTATCAGTCAAACTGGGTGGCGAAGAGATGCTCGTGCTTAGATTTTGTGTGACATCTCCATCATCTTTCAGGCAATCTGTAGCCCAGCTAGTGAAGTCTTGTTGATCTGGAATACCACGATCTTGTACCAGGGCATCAGATGCAGAGCAATGTCCAGAGCAAGCTTTGTCTGAATCAGAATACTGATGAGGCTTCTCAAATCCAGGAGGACAAGCTTGTCTCCTTTCCTTTCTATGCAGAGATGCCGCATCAGTGGATGATACTGCACTGACTGGTCTTGATAAGATAGTGCTATCTGAACAATGAGAGGAAACAATATGACCAGACCGAATTGTGTCCCTATTGTGCAAGCTCTCACCATCAGTCAAAGATGCATTCTTATTAAGAGTGCTGCGGCAGAAACTTGCTCTTGCTATACCTGTACTAGAAACAGGTGCATTTTGTTGATTTACCAGCTGTGATTGATTCTGTGCTACAAGCTTTATGTTCAAATCTGAAAGATTATGTGGTCCAGCTGAACCTTGAGTTTTGGCATAAGATGCAGAAAGATTACCCGGCAGAACTCTGCCGCTCATACTCAGTGCTGCAGTCAATCTGTGTGACACAGTGCTCTCTGGTAGTTGCTTATGATCTCCTAGAACTAGCTTTTCACTGATATCTGAGCATTCATTCTTTATCTCTACTCCAGCATGAGATTTAACACTAGCTGTAGCTGAAGCCAACAGATGCGCAGGTTCCTCTTTGTTCTGGGAAACTGGATGGCTTCTAGGAACTGTAATGCAGCTCCCTTGCGCTTTTTGTACCAAAGTAAGTTTTGTGGAACTTGTTGAAGTACCATTGTCAACTTGTCCTGTTGCTTTAGGCCTAGGATCACTAGAAGCAATCAACGGCCTGCTAAGTACAGTAAGACGCCGAGCAGGTGCAGCTTGTCCTTGTGAAACTACATCAGCATACTGTGGCTTTTGCTGCAAGGTGTCAGATGTTCCATTTTCTGCTGAGATAATTTGCTCGGGATTTGAATTATCATTTCCTAACTGTGAAGATGCTTGAGATTCGTCATTATTGGAGCCCAAATGCTCATTTGATGAGCTCTGCAACGAAGCGCACTCAATAGGCTGCATATGCTTTACTGATGTAGTCATTTCACTTGAACAGTTACGCCCTCCAGGTGGTATGTATCTTTGAGATTTGAGGTCAGACAAATTTTGCTGATTATTGTGTAATCTCTCATGGTCATTTCTTTGATGAAGAACAATATTTGCCATAGATGGAGGACTGCCAGAAGAAAGGCTTGAGTCCCTGCAACACATAAAAGAAGGGTGGTCATCACTTAATGGTGAAGGACTGAAGGTTAATATACATTAGGATCTGGCCCTAGCAACAGAAGCATTTACCGTGGAGTGGTGACTGGCAGTAAACTAGTATTCTTGTTAGCACCATTGGGTAGTAATCTGTCATCATTGATGCAAATCTATGCATAAAAGGACTCACAGTTAGTACAATGATGGGCAAGTAATGCATATACAAACTATAAACAAAACGCAATCCTTCTATCCCTTTGCAGCAAAACCATAAAGTTGTATACGAAAACATAACCACAAGAGAAATGTCAATGACATTGTGATTCTTACATCTTTGGAGATTCCACTACCAGTTGTATTTCTTGAACTGCAGTCACATGGAGGGGGCAAAGTACGTCCTGAATGATGGTGGAGACATTTGGTACTCATTCCCATCGAGTGCTGCAACCTAATCTCCAGAAAGAAACAAAGGTGATATTAACAGATATATGTGGGTGGTTTTCATAAATTTATATATCATTTGACCCTAAGGTGCCTGTGCAACCAGCATCTAACAATCCAAATTGAGCATAGGAACATTGAATATAAATGAGTTTGTAGTACAGCGTAATCTTTTCGAAAGTACAGATTCAGCTAATTATGCTACATGGCAGAACTGAAGAATTCAGTTCAGACATGCTAACTGCAGCATCAGGAGCTGTCAAGGCAACACAAATCTCAAGAGTCCAATTTAACGACAGCTGTTGCACAAAGAATCTTATGAAGGTCATTTGTTCTCGAACGATCTTATTAAGTTATTAGTTCTACATGTTCAGCTGGACTGCTCATCTTCATACTCAGTTGGCCCCAGCAAAGGGCTTTAATAGATATGAGATACTTGATGGGCAAAAGAGGTATATGGAAGTTTAATATTTTGTAGAAACATGATGGGCATTTATGCAATAAGTGCTGTGCAAATCTGCAACCTAACCAGCATGTAGATAATCCAGGTAATGCAATAACCAGTGTTACCATCAACCAGTTGGATGACCCTTCCTCTTCTTTTTGTTTTGCTTTAGTTTGAGCAAAACACATGTGGTATTCGATGCTTTACATTCACCATACTTATAATGTCTGCTGCTTGTTCGCAGTTAGGCACCCTTATAGGTATCTTCGAATCAGCCTATTATCCTAAGCAGATCAAGAAGTTTTCATATCCCAAAAGGCGAGATTAGGAAACAACAAAAGTGCATCTTTTAAGATATTAAAATCTCTAGATGCCAGTGAATAAATGTGGTTGTCCCAATTTATTTATGCTAAGTATTTGCTACTAATCAACAACAAACATAGGTCCAAAAAAAGTTGACATATTCAATGGATGTCTCACAACAATCTAATAAGTCCTCCAGTGTTGAATCCAATAGCCCAGATATGTATGGTGTCCTGATATCAATTACTATGTTAATCATAACTGACCTGACCCTCTTTCTATCGTGCTTCCAGTAACTAATAATTACATTGTTTTCAGCCTTTTCTCCATCAAATGACGATTCACATTGACTATTAGTATTACATAATAAAATGTTAGTACTAAAAAAATATACCTTGCACACACCACAGAAACATCATCTTTTGTACAAATATCTTCTGCTGAGGCTTTATAATGCACATACGAACAGTTTGGCTTATAGCAGTCCTGAGACAAGGCACAACCAATTATCAGAAAAAAGAAGAAAGAAGCCAATGGCTCCAGGGAATTGAATATATATATAAGACATACCTTATTGTTGAGCCATATATGACAATATCTTGTGACACCAAAGGTTGCTCTATATGGTAAGTATAAAAAGAGCAAGCCATACCATTAGAATAAGACGAATAACAAGATGGATGATGATTCATTTAAGTCGAATTGCAGTATATATAGAGCCAACTTACTTTAAAGGTCTACCATCCAAGGTATAACCATAAACTGCCCGTATGCATCTGATAGCCTCCTCTTCTTTTGAGAATCTAACATATCTAAAGAGATGTGTGCAAAGAGTTACACAATAAATAACTAAGCATCTGATCTCAAACATACTATATATAAATAATTAAGTTTGCTAAGAGTAATTTCTGCTCCATACAAAATGTATTCCCTCCATCCCTTAAAACAGTTCGTTCTGGAGGTTTGGAAAGTTTTCACAAAAAAAAAAACGTTTTAGCTGGACCACTGTGACATGAGACGAGTTTGCTCCTGCGACCTCACATGCAGTCATTAACGTGACCTTTCGTTTCGAAAGCATGCGGTCATTAACATCCGCCTGGACTCTTCCGCTCTTCGTTTCCACGGCTGCATGCGCTTGAAGTAATTAATACCGTCGCTTCAGAGTACAATAGCCAAAAAACACACCATAAAAAACGCACCATAATTGTCATGTGCGGCATCCCATACACCAGGCGGAGGCGCGCACGCGATGTGCGTCGGGCCGCTGAGCGCGCCGCAAGCCAAGCTCAGGCCGCGCATGCAGAAGGGCCGCAGCAACAGCGTGGCCAAGATTAGAAATAGATCAAGTCAATTTCCTTAAGTTTAGTTATTTCCTTATATCTAGGAGGTTGGTTTCCTTTTTTAGTGCAGCCGCATGGCTATTTAAGATTGTACTCGGCACCTTGAGGAATTAAGCAAGATTATTATCTCCTACCTCTTCCTTTCCTAAACCCTAAGCCTGCGGTAGAGGGGTATAACCTCCCCGGAGAAGACGGCCGACGGCTACGAGCTCCGTAGCCGAGGCCCTGCCTGTCGGGGGTTTGACGCCCTTGACAACCTGGTATCACACGTCAGCCGATCCTCTCACGCCCATCCTGCTTCATCTCTTCCAGCCGCCCCAGCCCACCAACAGCCATCGCCACCTACTGCTGCCGCGCCCACCCCGCCACCCACCGCCACCATGGCCGAGCCTACCATCGCCGATCTCTTCAGGGAGCTGAAGAACATGTCTGCCGAGATCACGACCCTGAAGGCCGACATGGCCTCCATGAAGGCCTCGACGGCCGAGAGCAGCGGGGGCCGCCATTCCAAAGGGCCGCGCGAACTGGACTTCCACCCGAAGCACAAGAAGTGGGATTTTCCTCACTTCGACGGCACGTCCGACCCGATGCTGTTCCTCAACAAGTGCGAGGCCTACTTTCGCCAACACCGCACCATGGCGGAAGAGCGCGTGCGCATGGCATCCTATCATCTGGACGACGCCGCACAGTTATGGTTCATCCAGCTGCAGGACGATGACGGCACGCCAACGTGGGGTAATTTCAAGGATCTTTTGAATTTGCGCTTCGGTCCTCCCCTTCGCTCCGCTCCGCTGTTCGAGCTCGCGGAGTGCCGCCGCATGGGGCCCGTGGAGGAGTATGCCAACCGGTTCCAGGCCCTCCTACCTCGCGCCGGCCGGCTCGACGAGGCGCAGCGGGTCCAGCTCTTCACCGGAGGGCTCATGCCGCCGCTCAGCAACGTCGTCCGTCTCCACAACCCGGACTCCCTCGCCGCCGCCATAAGCCTGGCCCGACAGGTCGAGTTGATGGAGCTGGGGCGTCCAGCGCCTCTTCCACCGAGGGCGCCCCCGCGCGGCCCACCGCCCCCCGCGGCCCGGGCCAACATGCCGCCCCCACCGCCCCTCTTGGCACTCCCGGCGCCACCGGCGGCTGCCCAGCAGGGCCATACCGAGGGCAACCAGCGCCGCCTAACCCCGGAGGAGATGGCCGAGCGACGCCGCCAAGGGTTGTGCTTCAACTGCAATGAAAAGTACTCCCGCGGCCACAACAGATTCTGCCGACGTTTGTTCTTCCTCGACGGCGTCGAGATCGACGACGCTCAGGACACGGGCGACGACACCGCGGCGGACGCCGTGGCGCAGGAGGCGCCGATCTTCTCCCTGCACGCAGTGGCTGGCGTGCCCGTGGGTCGAACCATGCAGGTCCGCGTCATGGTGGGTTCGACCCCGCTCATCGCCCTCCTTGACACCGGTTCCACCCACAACTTCATCGCCGAGACGGCAGCGGCGCGATCCGGTCTACCCATCCAAGCCAGACCACGCCTCACGGCCATGGTGGCCAATGGCGAGAAGGTGCCGTGCCCAGGTGTCATCAGGCATGCCCCACTTGTGATCCACGACATCGCTTTCGCCGTCGACCTCTTCGTTATGCCCCTTGCAGGACACGATTTGGTGCTGGGGCTGCAGTGGATGGCCACGCTCGGCCGCCTGGTGTGGGACTTCGTTGATGGCTCGGTCTCCTTCCAGCGCCAGGGCAGCATGGTCCGCTGGCCCGGGGTGGCTACCTCGAGCACCCTGGAGACCTGTGCCGCAACGTCCAGCGCACCACTCCTCGACGAGCTACTTGCCGGGTTCGCCGACGTCTTCGCCGAGCCGCGCGGCCTTCCGCCACCACGCAGCCGCGACCACGGCATCGTCCTCAAGCCGGGCGCCTCCCCAGTCGCGGTCCGGCCCTACCGGTACCCCGCGGCGCACAAGGACGAGCTGGAACGCCAGTGCGCCGCCATGATGGAACAGGGGATCGTTCGTCGCAGCGACTCCGCCTTCTCCTCCCCGATCCTCCTCGTCAAAAAGGCGGATGGCTCATGGCGCTTCAGCATCGACTACAGGGCGCTGAATGCGCTCACCGTCAAGGACGCCTTCCCGATTCCCGTCGTCGACGAGTTGCTTGATGAACTCCATGGCGCCCGCTTCTTCACCAAACTCGACCTCCGGTCGGGCTACCATCAGGTCCGCATGCGGCCCACCGACGTCCACAAGACGGCGTTCCGTACGCATGATGGCCTCTACGAATTCCTGGTCATGCCCTTCGGATTGTGCAACGCGCCGGCGACCTTTCAGGCCCTCATGAACGACGTACTCCGGCCCTACCTTCGGCGTTTTGTGTTGGTATTTTTTTGACGACATTCTTATCTACAGCAGCTCGTGGGCCGACCACCTTCGTCATCTGCGCATCGTGCTCTCGGAGCTCCGCCGGCACCACCTCTTCGTCAAGCGCAGCAAGTGCGCCTTTGGGGAGGTTTCTGTGGCCTACCTCGGGCACGTCATCTCCGCGGCCGGCGTCGCCATGGATCCGGCCAAGGTGCAAGCCATCGTCGACTGGCCAGCACCTCGCTCGGCTCGGGCGATCCGCGGGTTCCTGGGACTTGCGGGCTACTACCGCAAGTTTGTGCACAACTACGGCACCGTCGCCGCTCCGCTGACGGCACTCCTCAAGAAGGAGGGGTTCTCCTGGAACAACGACGCGGCGGCGGCGTTCGCGGCACTCAAGGCAGCTATCACGACGGCGCCCGTCCTCGCCATGTCGGACTTCACCAGGCCATTCACAGTCGAGTGCGACGCGTCCTCACATGGGTTTGGCACGGTGCTCATCCAGGACGGCCATCCGATCGCCTTCTTCAGCCGGCCGGTCACGCCACGCCACCGCTCTCTCGCTGCCTATGAGCGGGAGCTGATCGGCCTCGTCCACGCCGTCCGTCATTGGCGTCCGTACCTGTGGGGACGTTCCTTCGTCATGAAGACCGACCACTACAGCTTGAAGTACCCGCTGGATCAACGCCTCGCGACAATTCCCCAGCACCATTGGGTGGGGAAACTCCTTGGCTTCGACTTTGTGGTGGAATACAAGCCGGGCGCAGCTAACACCGTGGCGGACGCCTTGTCCCGTCGCAACACGGACGATGGGGCCATCCTGGCACTATCGGCCCCTCGGTTCGACTTCGTGGACCGCCTTCGCCATGTTCAAGCGGAGGATCCAGCCGTGGTGGCCCTTCGAGAAGAGATAGCAGCAGGTCACCGTGGCGCGCCGTGGTCCGTGGTCGATGGCGGCATGGTCATGTTTGATGGCCGGCTCTACATCCCGCCATCTTCACCGCTGCTACTGGAGCTCCTTGCTGCCGTGCATGATGATGGCCACGAAGGAGTCCAGCGCACGCTCCACCGCCTCAGGCGTGACTTCCACTTCCCCGAGATGCGCCGGCACGTCCGGGACTTCGTACGCGCCTGCGCTACCTGCCAGCGTTTCAAGACCGAGCACCTCCAGCCGGCCGGCCTGCTGCTGCCCCTGCCGGTTCCAACCGGGGTCTGGTCGGACGTCGGCCTCGACTTCATGGAGGCTCTTCCGCGTGTGCACGGGAAGTCCGTCATCTTGACGGTGGTGGACCGCTTCAGTAAATATTGTCATTTTCTCCCCTTGGCTCACCCCTACACTGCAGAGTCTGTCGCCGAGGCGTTCTTCAAAGATATCGTGCGGCTCCATGGCATGCCGCAGTCCATGGTCTCGGATAGGGACCCCGTCTTCACTTCCACATTCTGGCGGGAGCTCATGCGTCTCATGGGCGCGAAGCTACACATGACAACGGCCTTCCACCCGCAATCTGACGGACAGACAGAGGCGGCCAATCGAGTCATCGCCATGTACCTCCGTTGCTTCACCGGCGACCGCCCGCGCGACTGGCTCCGGTGGCTGCCATGGGCGGAGTTCACCTACAATACTGCCTACCAGTCGTCACTGCGGGAGACGCCGTTCCGGGTGGTCTACGGCCGCGATCCCCACACCATCAGGTCGTATGAGCCAGGCGACACACGCGTGGCAGCGGTCGCCAAGACCATGGCTGAACGCGCCGCTTTCCTGGAGGACGTCAAATATCGCCTGGAGCAAGCCCAGGCCACCCAGAAGCGCGTCTACGACAAGTCACACCGGCCGGTGGCGTATGCCGTGGGGGACTGGGTTCTTCTCCGTCTTCGTCAACGCCCAGTGGCGTCCCTGACCGGCGCTGTCAAAGGGAAGCTCCAGCCCAAGTATTTTGGGCCGTACCGCGTCCAGGAACTCATCAACGAGGTTGCTGTCCGCCTTGAGTTGCCTCCACGCGCCAAGATCCACGATGTCTTCCACGTGAGCCTTCTGAAGAAGTGGATTGGACCAGCACCAGATACACCACCTCCTCTACCGCCGGTTCATCATGGCGCGGTCGTCCCAGAACCAGAGAAGGTCGTTCGGGGTCGTCTGGCTCGTGGAGTTCAGCAAGTGCTCGTGCGCTGGAAGGGGGAATCGGCATCCTCTGCTACATGGGAAGACAAGGCCGACTTCGTCACCAAGTACCCTGCTTTCCGGCTCGAGGACGAGCCGGTCGTCGAGGGGGGGAGAGATGTCATGTGCGGCATCCCATACACCAGGCGGAGGCGCGCACGCGATGTGCGTCGGGCCGCTGAGCGCGCCGCAAGCCAGGCTCAGGCCGCGCATGCAGAAGGGCCGCAGCAACAGCGTGGCCAAGATTAGAAATAGATCAAGTCAATTTCCTTAAGTTTCGTTATTTCCTTATATCTAGGAGGTTGGTTTCCTTTTTTAGTGCAGCCGCATGGCTATTTAAGATTGTACTCGGCACCTTGAGGAATTAAGCAAGATTATTATCTCCTACCTCTTCCTTTCCTAAACCCTAAGCCTGCGGTAGAGGGGTATAACCTCACCGGAGAAGACGGCCGACGGCTACGAGCTCCGTAGCCGAGGCCCTGCCTGTCGGGGGTTTGACGCCCTTGACAATAATACTGTAGCAAAAACGCAACAAAAACAAGCCAGCGAGGGGTCGAACCCGTGCCCACTCGCTAAGAGCAAGCCTCGGTAGCCGGTAGGACTGAGATGGATATTCGTTTAATGGATGCCCAAGAGGTTATTTAATGAGGGCAAACAGGGGGAAATAGACTCTAATTAATCACTCCTTGGTATCCTAAATCATGTCCAAAACGAACTCATTTCTGGGATGGAGGGAGTATCTAGTAGGAACCAACAACAGATTTAAGTAAAATCAGAACTGCAATCCTTGCAGCAAATCATATCAAATGTCACAAACAAAGGTGGATTGCCCACATCACTACAAAATGGAAGGGCATGCAAGCAAATTTCCGAATTGTGCAACTTTTGTTTGTGGTCATAACAGCAAAGATACGAAGAATTCTATCTATTGTATATCCAAATCACTTACACACGGCCAGAGTCAGGAATTTGTTGGTTAGCTCCAACCTTATCAATGATAATGTTTTCTATCTTTCCATACTGTCCAAGGAAACTCTTCTGTCTCAGCACCTGCATGAGTAGCATACAGTAAGAATTTATCTTGGTGCATCAAGAGATCTTACAGGAAAAAGAAAGAACCATGGTCATAATGCTTGAACTCTCAGTGCAAAGCATTTACCTTCTCGCTGGCGAACTCAGTCGGCATACCAACAATATAGACAAGCTTCCGTTGAATCACACGAACGCTATTTGGATCTTTCGGTTCTGACTGTCCCAACAGAACTTTTGCAGATGTTTGCTTATGAGACTTGGTTTGTTCTTTTTGATAGTTGGACTTATCAGCACAAAGTTCCTTTAAACTGGCATTTGGGAAAATAAGGAAGAGAAAATTCAAGTCAATCAATTACTATTGCATTCTGAGAAATGAAAATGGGCATATGGTGAAGAAGTGGACTTTTTACTGATTAAAACATCGAATCCTAGTCTTAAGAGATAAAGCACATGCATTTGGTTCCTGGCGCTTGTCTCCAAGATCTTATCCTTGTTATATACAGAACGGCATCCAGGGCACCTCCCGCCAGATTCATCAATTATACGATGCCAACACCAAAGACATATCTACCAAGAAAATGATGATTATAAATATGCTAACTTAACAAGAAACACAAGAAAAGAAATCATCTGAGCTGTACATATTTAACTAAACCATGATTTACTAAAAGCACAATACTGAATCATGAAGGTAGAAATGGAAGAAGCATTTAATTTATTTCACTAACCGGGTCATGTTATCTAAAATAGGATGCTACAGATACTTCTCAATGCTACAGCAGTACAATTCTAAAAACATACTACATCAGTAATATTTATTGGACAAGAGCAATACTGACATCTCTTGGTCTTACCCTTTTTCGAAAAATACAAAATAAGCTTCACAAACCATGAAGAGAACACATAACTACAGGTATTTATTACCCATCTTTTAGCATGAGAAATGAAAATATAATCATATAAAAAAATTACTGTATAATAATGTAGTTTTACAATTATTGAGAAGAGTCTTAGCAAACAGAAGGTATGAAATACATCTAAATAAATAAAGACCATGGAAAAAACATAAGACAAATTGTCTGCACAACACAATGGTACTCAAGCACCTTGGATGTTCACCTCATATCCACATTTACATGGCTTAAGTTGTTTATCTGTCAAATCCATCTTGTTCAAGCAAAGTGGACATTTTTCATTAGTTTGGTCGCTCATGGTGACTCTGCCTTAATAGTTGAAGAAGCAAGATAACTGAAAATAGAAGAAGAGTTATCTTACCAGAATATGATACAGTATAAGGATGTACAGTTTCAGAACATGACTAATCTAAACAACAGCATCGAAGAGATGTTGCAAAATATGAAGCTTGATTGCCATAGCAATGCATCTACCACTTCAGCAGGCATCATTGGCTTTGTTTCAGATATGTGAAAAGCATTGTTAAGCATAGCACAAACTTCTATCAACAATTCTGAATTCTGAATAATGATAAAGCTTGAAAGATCAGGGTTCAATGAGGCAATAAAATTATCAAATAACAAGTGTAACTTTGGTGAGTAACCATGTGAGGACCGCCTACTAAAAGTATCTTTCCAAATATGCACAATTTAACCAAGGTTTTTTCTCTCCCACAACGGTAGAAGTAGAACCTAATTTCATTACGAGAAAACAACAACATTACAAGTGTTTTGTACATGCACACAGCAGCTAAAGAAAACGACTTAAACGCCAGCACTTCTGAACACAAACGACCTATGTCAGTTTAATCAAGGAATATGACAATATAGCTTTTATGTCAACTAATTATTAAAGCTAGGCATAACTTTGGTATGGTAATAAACTTTCTGCTCGACCAAGAAGTGCTCTTTTTCCATCCATAATAATATCAAAATATTCTGAGTAAGTTTTTGTCTATAAATTGGCATATATTCCATAAGTGAGACCCCAGGAACCATACGTCATATTAAAAGTTTGCTTCAAATAATTGTAGTTATTCACCTATTGCTTGCTTGTACAAAGCATGTGATGTTTTCTTCAAAGGAAAGCAAATATTTAGTCTGCAACTACGAATCTTAGCAAGTTGTTGTACTGTTAGAATAAACAGATCACATTTATCTATTCTTGGCGTAATCATTATCACGCTAAGAAAAATATTGCGCCAAATCATCTCTGCACTACATTCCATCAATAAATAAACGAACAATTTCTACTGTGTACCAAAACAGGACTCCCGTTATACTAAATACTCCTATTTGTTCGCTGGCACCGATAGAATATTCGTTGATTGGGCTATTAATGGCAGTGCAACATTAGTTCCTGAGCTCCAAAAGCCTGAAGGAAAGATGCACCAGGCTACATCATCATAATGCACATGAGTAATAGTCCAAAATGTGCTAGTTGCGTGCTGTACTTTCCCTCTCAGGGAATCTCCTACACGGTTCATTAAGTTCCAGAACTTTGTAAGCTGCATTCACAACAACAACAACAAAAAGACACATGCTTATCTACCCTCAAGCCCTCAACAAATCAGGGGCCCATATGAAAATCCTGAACTCTGAGAGGTGCATGCAGCAAAAGTACACCTAAACAGGAGCTCTAAAATCTAGTGATGGTCTCTTAACCAGATGATAATGCGAGTTTAATAATGACAAAAAAAAACAACTAATCTCGTACTCAAATTAAATTAGTCTTCAATGCTCCGAGTCAAAGACTTATTATATACTTAAAAGGAATAGCAGTGACCAGTCCCACCAAAACCCATCACTAAAATAATACCAAAACTCAAGACAACCGAAGCATTTTCTCTGTGATGCATCGATTTGCAGACAAAGCAAAACAATAGCTGATTAACAACAGTCAACAGGCAAGCCTAAATACACAGATATTGCAATCAAAACAAACTTCCGTAGCTGCCCTAAATAATCAATAAATATCAGAAAAAATCGCCCGCCAAAACAATCCAAATTCCACCGCGACCAAAACCACGGGAGTGATCGCGGCCAACCGCCGCATTCAGCAGCAAAGCACACTCAAAACCACCGGGGGCAAAAAAAAAAAAAAAAAAAAAAAACCCAGCAAATTTTCACCAAAACCCCCGCCCCGCCACAAACAAAGCCCTAGAGCAATCAACCACCGCGGCAATGCTGGAAAACAGCGAGCCCGCCGCTGAAACGCACCAAACAACGGGAAACCGCGGCCGAATGCCCCCGAGCCCCACATTGCCAGAACCGGAAAGCCCTAGCGCGAGGCGAAATGGGAGGGTTTGCGATCGGGGATTGGAGCGGGTGGGGGAACTCACGTCCAGAGAAGCGGAGGCGATCGCCGCCGCGGACCGCCGCGGGTTTAGGGTTTCGAGCTCTCCCTCCAGAGACGGAGTCCTCCGCCCCCCTCTCTCTCTCTCTATCCCCTCCGCCGCTGCTTCCCCCCTCCTTCTCCCAATAAAAACTGAGAGAGAGAGAGGAGAGAGCCTTCGCGTCCTGGCCTTTTTGTTTTTTTTTCTTCCGAGACAAGGAGAAACGAAGTCTTTAATAATTGGCACCACGACTCCGGACCCACACCCAGCGAGCGAGATACGCGGCCCCCCGGGTGGCACGCCGACACGTGGGTCTAGAGGATGCGTGGGGTCAAGCTCACGATGACTTGGGCTAGACGGCGCCACGGTGCCCGTTGCGGGCCGTCAGGTCTTTTCTTGTTTCTCTCATCTGACGCGGCCGTGTACTTTTGGGCGATGCGCATTGCTTCATGCCATCCTCGCGCGGGGCGTGGGGCCCTACGTGTGGAGGGACCACATGTCGGGTGCTCGTACACACAGGGATGGCTTGTCGTTTCCGGGGCGCATCCGTATATCCCGTTCGCCGTTCGGGAGTGAGGCCCGCACGCAAGCGGTTGGATGGGGGGTTACTATTACCCACTGAAAACCGGGGCCGGAAGGTTGTGCGGACCAGCTGTCAGTGAGTGGCTCGGGTGCGTAGACGCAACCGCCAACCGGGATCAGTGGGCTGGCTTCCATTGAAGGCAGGAGGAGGGTAGCGTGGTGGGGTGGGGAAAGTGACTGCGAGGATTTGCACTCTGATCAGCAGGCTTTCAGGCTGCTGCAGCCTTGTACAAGGCGTCCTCTCTCATCGGAGAGCTTGCGTTGGAAGAGCATAGAAGGGCTCTGGGAGCCTGTTCCTCAGCTTTGATTTATGCCGCTGCTTGGCTGCTTCTCTACGGTGCCATCTCGTGTAGTAGCTTTGCTTAGGGCCCGTTCAGTTCCCAATTTTTTTTTTTTTTGCATAGTATTCGTCACATCGAATCTTGCGGTATATATATGGGATACTAAATATACACGAAAAAAAACTAATTGCACAGTTGAGTGAGAAATCGCGAGACGAAACTTTCGAACATAATTAGTCCATAATTAGACACTAATTGCCAAATACAAACAAAAGTGCTATAGTAGCCGAAACCCAAAAATTTTTGCATCTAAACGCGCCCTTAGGGCCTGTTTAGTTTCTAAAAATTTTTGCGCAGTAGCTATCACGTCGAATCTTGCGGCACATGCATGAAGTACTAAATGTAGACGAAAAAAAACTAATTACATAGTTGGGTGAGAAATTACGAGACGAAACTTTCGAACCTAATTAGTCCATAATTAAACACTAATTGCTAAATACAAACAAAACTGCTACAGTAGCCCAAACCCAAAAAAAATTACATCTAAACGCGCCCTTAGAGCGTCTCATACAAGTCCAGAAAAAATGCGCTCTCAATAACCTGTTTTGACACGAGGTAAAAAAAAACAATGTCTCCAGCAGCAACTCTTCCGCGATTGTGCTTTTTATCCACGCGGTACAAAAGTCCTCTCTGACTTCTCATTTTTGCATGCGCCTCCAACTGTAAAAAAATCGATCGCTCGACAGCAAATGGATCTTGCGACATTTAGGGCATGTTTGGATGCTGCCTCCCAAGCAGCGTCTTCAGGTGTTCGATTTCGATCGTCTGGGGCTACGATCGTTTGCCTGGCAGGCAAGCTCAGGCGAAGGCGGCATCCAAACACACCCTTACTTCATCGCCCACGCAGCCAAGCAACTAGCCGCCCTAGACAACCCTCGTCCACTAGACATGGCAATAGGCCCGGTTTCCATTTCCCATAGAGAATTCCCCAATTACAGGACAGAGATGGTTGTAATTTTATTCTCACACGGATATAAACGGGAAGAAAGTTTCCCCATCGGATATGGCGAGTATAGGGTTCCCTATTCCCCGTCCCCGTTTCCCCAACTCCCGCACGACCACCCACCGGTTGCAATTGGCAGTGGTGGCAAATGAGGTCAAGTGTCAGTGGTGGAGTGCGGGGGAATTTGCGACCGTTGAAAAAAAATGGCATGCCACGGTTTTTTATTATTTTAATCCAAAACTTGAAATTATCAGAGCGACTTCACAACAGATAACTTAAGCTCATTTCCAATACTAAAAATATGTATAAATTATTGTGATTGCTTGTCATATTGCCAATATATCCAAAAGTTTCATCTCCCTCAAATGTGGGAGATTCACCCCCAATCTCCTATCCACTTTAAAGGTATTGATAATATGTTGGAGGAGAAGAAAAAAAGTTACACTAACTAGGGTTCTTGTTCGCCACAAAGATGCCTCCCCAGGGAGGAAGCACACAACCTAGAACGTCATTAGATTTTGACTTAAGGTTCACCTATGCCATTGCTGGCTGGGATGACTCTCCACGTTATGTTTTGATTCTTGCAAATGCCATGAAAGGGATTGCCGATGTTTTACGATTTGTTTCTATTGCATCTCTATTGTGGATCTTGTATAGCCGATTCAGACAATGGTTTTAGAAAAAAGTTTTTTTATGTTATTCTTTAACATTTCAAGGACTTTTACAAGATCCTTATATTGTCTAACCGGGTTTATTTTGTCTTTGTACTAAATCTCTCGTCTAAATTGAGCAGCATAGCTCCTACCTTCTCGTTAAAAAACCTAATGTAACCGGAGATGACAATGGCACACTACTCGTTCATACTAGAGTAAAATGCACTGTAGGTCCTCAAACTATTGGCTCCTTCCCATCTACGTCCTCAAACTATTAAACCAACTATCTAGGTCTCTGATCTATTTCCGCGGCACACGCAGTGTCCAGATGCAGCCATGCCAGCCACATAATCCGACGTGGCCGTGCCAGAGTGGCAGATGAAGGGCGAGGTCATGCCAATTTAGCAGAAAAGCCCCCGCCAATGTTCTGTTCATTAGTTGGTACTCCGGCCTTCTCTTCCCCAATCTTCTTCAGGCTGCTCGCCGCCCGCCGCTTGCTACTCGTTGCCCGCGGCGGCTATCTCCGGTCCGGCCGCCTGCGCCCGCATTCTTCGGTCCGCAGCGCCTCCACGTAGTCTGTGATGTCGCTCGGCAGTTCGTCATCCGCGCAGAGGGTTAGGCCCCTGAGATTGGGCGCACGCACTGGGCTACCCCTTGTGTCGTGCCCTAAATGCGGCGAGGAGATCCTCGAGCTCACTTCGGGTCCAGGATCTAAGGTCCCGGGGGCCATCTTCTTCAAGTGCCAGCTCCATGAGAGAGATGCAAGTGCCGACCTCTTCAATTGTTCCCTCCCTGTTCAACGGCGATGATACTCTTGTTGTAGTCTTACTGTATAAATTGCAGGACTCTACAACTTGCCCTTGGTATTTGTTTCCCGACAAGTATGAGAAGCTGCTGATTGCCAAGGAATTGGTGGAGAAGAGAGGGACTGCTGACACCGGCATTAGGCAGGAGGATTCCATGAATGAAGTTGAGCAGATCAAGATTGCAATTGGACGCTCAGAGGGAGTAGTGGAAGCAAACAAGACTGAATTGACACCTTTGCTTGCTGATGTAGTGTCTCTAAAGAATGGAAGTGATAGAGTAACTGAAAAGCTACAGAAGTTGGTAGACCTAGGAAAAAATGTAGCAGTGTGCCTTGTAGTTGCTGTTGTTTTTCTTGTTCTGGTGTAATAACCATGTTTTTCATGTAGAAGTGGCAGCTTAGTACCTCTACTGAACCATGTGTTCAAGTATGTTTCAGTTTACAAGCTGTAATAACCATGTTCATGTTCAATGAATGGAATATGAGTTTGTATCAATGCAAGTATGTTTCAGTTAGCTTTTATGCAATTCTCTTGCACCAAATGACAGAAGTTGATAACATGGTGACATAGACTAGATCACTGGAATTTCATTGTCAATTCAGTCACTGCAGTTACATATCATAGCTTAGGCCATTAGTTCTTTGACCATCAGTCACTGTAGTTACATACCATAGTTTAGGCCATTCCTTCTACCACACTACTGTTTGCATTGCAAATGATCTATATATCTATGATAACTGCACAAAAGGCAAGCTTAGCTGCTTGACAAAAGGCAGCCATTGCTGCTGTACAAAAGAAACAGTAGCTGCTACACAAAAGTAAGACACCACACTGTCTTCACTTCTCTCCATTTGTCCCTTTCTTGGACTTGGATTTGGCCTTGGCTACCTTCTTCTTCTTCTCTGCAGGTACCCTGCTGGCCCTCACAATCTTGGATGCTGTTGTAAGTGGCATGTGTCTTGCTGGTGGGAGATTGGAGTTGATGTAGGCATAATCTAGAATAGGTTGCCTCACTGCAGTTTGCCTCACAGCTTGGGCAGCCTGCAACAATAAGATCCAATTATTAGTCTTACAAAGGAGAAAAAATAGTGCTAGGAGCTAGGAAGAAGGTGTTGCCTCATCTTGCAGTTGTGACACCATTGGGTTCTCCAAAGTTGATATAAGTGGTTGTGTTACACTTTCTTCCTTGATTGGCTGGAATGTTGATCTGGCATAGATGGACTAGCTTTCTTCCTTGATTTTTTCACTGCTGGTTCTCCTGCTTTCTTTCTCTCATAGGTTGCTGAGTTGTGCCCAGGTTCTCCACAATGACTATAATGCATGGTTACTCCATGTTTGGTTAGTCTTGGCCCATTTGGTCCACCAACTTCATGTGCTGCTTTCCTTCTAGCTTTAGGTGGCCTTCCAACCCTTTTTCATACACAGGTGGTTGAACTTGTGGGCCACCAACCTTTTCCCAAGTGGACTTATCATTGCATGGGTGAATGTAGCATCCATATGCCTTCTTAAAAGCTTTAGTAGAGTAACACCAGGGCAGCACTGACTCCTTAGGTATCCTCTCATGCCTCAGGCAAGAAATTGCATGACTACAGGGTATACCTGTCAAGCTCCACCTCTTGCAATCGCAATGCCTTCCTCCAATGTCTAAATTAAATTGCCACTCCCTATCATGACCCTCAAATACACCACTCCCACTTGGTATTACATAGCATGTGTTGGCCATCTCTGCATGTCTTGCCAATTTCTTCCTGATCTTTGGACAGATCAGCATCCCTCCCTATTTCTCTTGCACTTCTTTTTGTTTGTTGTAGTGCCTGGCCATGAGTTGTCCCTTGATCCTTTGCAGCATGCTTAAGATAGGAAGTTCTCTAGCTTCTAAAATGTACCTGTTAAACACTTCACAGGTATTGTTCAGCAAAATATCACATTTTGGGTACTCACTAAAAAATGCCCTAACCCAAGTGTTTGGGGCCATTTTCTCTAACCAAGCATGGGCATCTTTGTTGAGTAGTTTTATTTTGTCCATCTCTTGATTCCATCTTGGCACTGTACTTGCCCTTGCACAAGCCCAACGCTGATTCTTCAGGTTTTCCCCTTTGAACTGCCCCTGGAAGTTGGAGTAGAGGTGCCTAACACAAAACCTATGTTCAGAGTCAGGAAAGGTTTGCTGAACAGCAGGGATTAAACCTTTTTGTTTATCTGTCATGATGGTCCAAGGTGTAGTATTTTCTATTCCTAGATCTTCTTTCAAGTGCTCTAGGAACCACTTCCAAGAAGCAAGACACTCCACCTCAACCACTGCCATTGCAACAGGAAATATATAATCATTAGGATCTATTCCTACAGCAGTTAGCAACTAACCCCCAAATTTAGTCTTGATGTGGCAACCATCAAGACATATAACAGGTCTGCATCCACTTAAAAATCCCCTCTTGCATGCATCCAATGAGAAATACAATGAACTGAAACAACCATCAAGCAATTTCAAATACAAAGTGCTTCCTGGATTTGTCTTCCTAAGTTCCTGCCCATAGTCCCACAACTCAATGTACTGCTGCACTTCATCTCCATATATCAAGTTCCAAGCCAGTCTTCTAGCTCTAGATAATTTGTTTCTAGATGGGGTCAAATTTGACTCCAGCTGCACTGTCTTTGCAAAATTTGACAAACTCATCTTCTCATCGGCTCTGAACCTCTCTACATATTTGTTGGCAAGCCATTTTGCAGTACACCTTTTCAATACCCATTTTTTCTGACATGTGTGAGTCCCAACATAAGTCTTGATGACAAAACAGTCCACCCTTTTGTCTTCTGAAGCATACAAGTACCATGGACATTCTTCATCATAATGAGCTTTGATTCTAGTCCTATCATTCTTGGGCATCTTTATCTCTACTCTATTCTTGATGCTATATTCAGTAATTGCCTTTCCAAGCATCTCTACTGAATCAAACTTCATGCCAACTTTGAAAATTGGGTTCTGCAAATCTTCAGGTCTGAAACTTCTCATGTTCTGCCCAGCCCTACCCTCTTCACCAGATTTTGGTAGCTCTAATTCTTCTTCATCAGAGTCCAACTCATCCCATTCTTTGCCTACTGGTTCATTGTCTACTGGGCCAAATCTTTTCCTCCCTGCTCTGACCATTATCCCCTTTGCATCACCCTCATCAACCACACCTTCATCAACATCATCACAAAAAAAGGTCATCATCATCATCTCAAACTGCATAGTCACTGTCAACAAAATCAACATCTGAACTGCATTCACTATCATCACCATCAGCACATTCTGTCCTAGCAGGGGCAGGCACCTTTGAAGGACTAATCACTTTGGGTAAGGTTGCAATTGGGTTGTACACAATGTCCTCCCAGTTGTTGCCATCAACAGTATTGTAATGGTTCATATAAAGCACATAATTCTTGACCTTAAATACAACTTGCTTCATTATCTGTGCTTCTTTATCTGATGCAATCAAATGCAAACCGGTTGATAAGTCCTGCTTAGGCAACAACCACCACACTGGAACACCCATATCATAACCTAGCACCACTGATATCTCATCTACTGCATTAAAAGACCAGTACTGCACTTTGATATTGTCGAACCAATCGACCTTGCCATCGAGGTACACTCGATCAACACCAGACCCACAGAAAAATCCATTATGATGCACTTCCACAGAAAACTCTTCATCGTCAGACCCTAAAGAACAAAAAACAACCCTAAAATTAAGCACCGAATCGGAGCATATCAAGCAAGCCTACCAGACCAACTACTACGCCTCCAAATTGATCTGGCATAGATAGCATTGAGTATAGGATATAGCTCTAGGGCACTTACCATAGGTTGGAGCCAGCTCCCCTTTCAATCGTCGACGCCCTGCCATGGTGCCACCACGCCACAATTTGTGCATGAAAGCTCTAGTTTGTTTTTGATTAATTGATGAAACCCTAAGTGCTAACCTAGTTTATCAAGATGATTATGAGATAGGTAGCACTACTCCAAGTGATGAAGCAATGGCGAAGATCATGACAATGGTGATGGCATGGTGATGGTCAAATGCTTAAACTTGGAAAAGAAGAAAGAGAAAAATAAAAGGCTCAAGGCAAAGGTATAAAATGTAGGAGCCATTTTGTTTTAGTGATCAAGACACTTAGTGAGTGTGATCACATTTAAGATAGATAGCCGTACTATTAAGAGGAGTGAAACTCGTATCGGAATGCGGTTATCAAAGTGCCACTAGATGCTCTAACTCATTGCATATGCATTTAGAATCTAGTGGAGTGCTAACACCCTTGAAAATATTTATGAAAATATGCTAACACATGTGCACAAGGTGTTTGCAGGGTTGAGATGGGTTTGGGTCCCTCACTCCCTCCCGCTGAGCTTGCGAGGCGGGATTCGGCGCTTTTGGAAAAATGAAATGTCTATTTTCTATTGCGCCGGATGCAAAATTCTTGGTGGTTGGCACACTTAAGCAAGGGTGAAGAAGTTAGAGTTGAAATGGAGTTGGTCGAAATGATGCTGGCGTCGGTCTACTGATCGGACGCTGGGTCACTCAGCGACCGGACGCTGAAGGGCTGTGTCCGGTCGAGCTGTCAGACGGCACAGTCGCTGGGGTTGAGCACCGGACGCTGGTCTGCGTCCGGTCAAGGTGGACCAAACGCGTCCGGTCGAAAAAATATGCCTCGGGGAGCTTACTGGAAACGACCGGACGCTGGGGCTTCAGCGTCCGGTCAGTTTTGACCGGAGCGTCCGGTCAGCTTCGTAGCCGTTGAAATCTGACGAACAGCGTTTGAAGCAGGTGACGCGTGGCGTCCATCGGGCGACCGGACGCTGAGGGCCAGCGTCCGGTCGGTATGACCGGAGCGTCCGGTCAGAGCGTGTTTTGCCCAGCGAAGGGGTACAACGGCTCTATTTGATGAGGGCTCTATTTATAGCCCCATGGCCGGCTCAAGGGATATCTTTTGCACATTTTCATTGACATAGCATCCTTGTGAGCTTAGCCAAAGCCCTCCCACTCATCACCATCATTGATCCATCATCATTGTGAGATTGGGAGAGAATCCAAGTGCATTGCTTGAGTGATTGCATCTAGAGGCACTTGGTATTCGTGTTGCGCTGCGGATTTCGCTTGTTTCTCTTGGTGGTTGCCACCACCTAGACGGTTGGAGCAGCGGTGAAGGATCGGCACGAGTTGGTGATTGTTCGTGGCCGCCTTCGATGATTGTGAGGGGAGTTGTACCTTCCCCGGCGGAGTGCCGAAAGGTAACTCTAGTAAATTGCTCGTGTCATTGAGTTACCTCACTTGTGGGTCGGTTCTTGCGGTGTCCTATCGTGTGGACGAGTTTTGTGAAACACCTCTTAGCCGCCGAACCACTAAGTGTTGGTCGACACAACGGGGACTAGCGTGTTGGCAAGCACGTGAACCTCGGGAGAAAAATCGGTTGTCTCTTATCATTTACATTCTCCCGGTGATTGGCTTGATCTTCATCTTGTGATTGGTTCATCCCCTACACGGCGGTATAATCACCCTACTTACTTGTTTACATTCTTGCAAACTAGTTGATACAAGCTCTTTAGTGTAATTAGAATTAAGAGCTTGCTTTATTATTTACATTCATCTAGTTGAGCTCTTTGGAGTAGCAAGTTTGTGTGCCTAAGTAATCATTGCAACTAGAATTATTGGATAGGTGGCTTGCAACCCTTGTAGAGCTAGAGCAAGTTTGCATTACGCTATTTGTCATACTAATCAAATTGCTCTAGTTAATTTGTAGATTTTTAAATAGGCTATTCACCCCCCCTCTAGCCATATTAGGACCTTTCAGTGCGGCCGGGCGGCACCCACCGCGGAGCTCGTTGACACCGACGTTGGTGGGGCCGCGAGTTCGCCGCAGCCTCAGCCCGCCCTCGTGATCTCTCCCGGCCCGCGAGTTCGCCGCCGCCCCGGCCTGCCCTTGCCTTCTCTCGGCTGACAGAGATTGGGGGAGAGGGTGGCTGCAGTTGAAAGTAAGGAAGACAACGTTCGGGGAGGGGGGGGGGTTGATAAAATGCGATGACCTCGCCCTTCATCTTGTCACTCTGGCACGGCCACGTCAGATTATGTGGCTGACGTGGCTACATCTGGACCGTGCGTGTGCCGCGGAAATAGATCAGGGACCTAGATAGTTGGTTTAATAGTTTGAGGACGTAGATGGGAAGGAGACAATAGTTTGAGGACCTACAGTGCATTTTACTCTTCATACTATATGCAATTGTAAGATAATGAAGTACAAAAGAATCTTCAAAGAGCAATGTTGCTTGCTACTTATAAATGAACTCCATGCCCATAGCTTAAGCTAATTTTGGGATAGCGCCTTGGACACTTTTACAGCTGCAGCTTCCAAACTACTACAGCCAGAACCGTTTTTACAGAGAAGTGAATACGCCGAAACAGCGGGTCATCCATAAAACAGTGACTGAGATCCACTATACTCTGACATTTAAATTTATGTTCTTATCCCTTTTCCTATGTCTACCGTCTTCTTCCAGCACCGACGCTCAATCTAATTTTAGGTCATGTTTAGTTCCCCCGATTCCTGAATTTGGCACTATGCAAAAAGAAGATTCCCCGTCACATCAAATTTACGGTATATGCATGGAGTACTAAATATTGATGAAATCAAAAACTAATTGCACAGTTTGGTTGTACTTTGCGAGACGAACGTTTTAAGCCTAATTAGTCGACGATTGAACAATTATTATTAAATAAAAACAAAACGCTACAGTAGTTGCTATAGGCCAGAAAATCCGGCGGGCGCCGAATCGGTGGCGAACTAAACATGACCTTATTTGATTTTGGAGCATGCGTGCATGCGAATCAATCCCACATTCCCACTATATATATCATATCTTCTCCAACATACCAACACAACCGGCTAGCCCAATAGCATAGTCCTGTTCGTCTTCCTCCAGGTACACATGTACTCGTCGAGATTTGGGGCCATGAAGCTGGGCGGTGGGTACTACATCCTAGCGCTTCATCCATTCCGTGTCCGGGTCATACTTGTGCAGCTTCCCGGCCAGGCGGTACTCCTCCTCGACATCCTCCTCCGTCAAGGCGATGTACCGCAGCGCGTCCTCGTACACCGCGCTGAGGAACCTCTGCGCCGCCGTCCTCTCGTCGAGCGTCATCTTCCGGTGCAGACGAACGGTGGCGCCGCTGCTAGTACCAGCACCCTTGCCGTGACCCCTCCCTTGGCCCTTGCAGCTCGGATTATTGGCCAACAGATCAGCTACGTGGTTCCAAGCAAAACAGATTTTCAGAAAGGGGAGCACCGTGCACGGTGCGCATTATAGGGAGAGAGCCGAAATCTTACTCGCGGATCTATTCGGCCCACCAGGCCGCACAAGCCCAGGCCCAGGACCAACGGAAACGGTCCAAGCAGCGGCACCAGCTCGCAGTTCTCCCACTAATTCGAAGCAGAACAGCAGTCGGGAACTCCTGATCCACTGCCGCGTCTAAACCCTCCACCGCCCGGCGGAGGCAGCCATGGGGAGCCGCCTCGGGCGCCGTGTGATCCACTTCGCCAACCTCCCGCTGAAGCTCATGCTGCCCCCCGCGCCGCTCTCCTCCGTGCAGGAGTTCGCCGTGCGGACCGTCCCGTCCGCCTCCAAGGTGGACATCCGACGCTGCCTCGAGTCCATGTACGGCTTCTCCGTCGCCGAGGTCCGCACGCTCAACATGGAGGGAAAGAAGCTCCGCCGGGGCCCCTTCCTCGCCGCCAAGCCCGACTACAAGAAGGCCTACGTCACGCTCCGCGCCCCGCTTGCGGTCTCGCGCGACCTGTTCCCCATCGGGGCCATCCTCGCGGAGCGGGAGCGCAAGGCCAGCGCCGCCGCCGCGAGGAGGAAGGCGGTGGAGGGCGCCGAGGTGGAGGGGGAGGGCAAGGGGAAGCACTGGATGGAGGACGAGAGGGAGGGCTTCTCCAGGGCCGGCTGCGGGAAGGCCGTGTACGGGAACCCTGGGAGGCTGGGGAGGAAGAGGAGGGGTGGGGGCAAGGTGAAGGAGGAAGCTGGGGACGAGGGGGCCAAGTTCCCGTGGACCGGGATGCGCCTGGCTACCGAGAAACCGAGGTGAGGATCCCCGCACCTCTCCACTCTCACCAGTGATTAATAAAATGTTTGTGTGCCTAGGCCCTGATTGGGCATTACGGAAATATATATACTCCTGCAAAGTGTTTACACTTGTATTTTGATGTGCACAAGCAAACCAGTCGACGATTATCCACTTGTAAAATGTTGTTCAGAAGTACAGTATCAGACTAGTTCCGAATGTTTGAGTGAATAATATGATCAGAAATGCAAATCAAACAAATGGAGATGTGAATTAGTATATCATCCTAGCAACTTAACACGTTACTGAAATAGTAATTATCTTAAGCTCAGATAGAAGGACACAAGTAAAGTTTGTAATCGAATCATCATTGGTAGTAAACTGAAACATATTGTCTATCCATGATTGTATCAGCTAGTGTTTCACTTTGTACTCCTAGGCCAATAGATGCTTCAGCCTTGCAAGATCTTGACATGGTTTGCTGTTTGCTGCCACTAACCTGCAATGTAGAGTACAGTAATTGAATTGTGTGAGAAGCATTGTTACAAACTACAAAGAAATAAGCTCTTTTTTTTATCGTGGTATCATAAAACGTAAAAGATTGCTTGATTTGCTATTTTGTACAGCGGCATGAGTTGTTCTCTCATGGCTAAATACACCATAATTCAGAGAGTTTAAGATATTTGTAATACATAGACAAGAGAATGCTTCCATTCCAGAACATGATGTGCCTGTCGATAATTAGTGAAAATACAGGTCCAAACAAATATGCAAGGTATCAACTGGTCTTTAGGTCTAGAAAATGAAATTGTCAGCAAACAATGGTGTACTGCACATAATGAAAAAGATAGCACAGAAAGCAGACAACAGTGTACCGCAAGGTATCAATGAACTGCACTAGTTTTTGTAGATAATAAAGTTGAGCAAAAGAACAAAAAAAAACATAGATACTAATCAGAAGCACAATAAGGTGATGTGAATCTGAAAACCACGACTTACTTGCAGTTGATTTGGTTCCAAGCTTGTTCACTTCTTTCGTCAGCCACAAACGACAAAGTCTTCCTGAATAAATATTCAGGAAGAAGAACCCTCTAACCGGGTAGAAATTACATGAGCTAAGCCACCGTCTATGCGGTCATCAGCGATGCAGCAGAGCTATGACCTGAATAAAATTCATTGATTGGAATTACATCAAATAATGTAGCATGATAGATCAACAAACAAAATAAAAGACACTGGATGATTGGAAGCCATCAATAATAGCATAACACAATAGCGCCTCTGACATTAACGATGAATCAGAACCTCGACTTGTTTGCCCCCACAGACTTTGGTCAGAGTTTTCAGACACTAAACAATCACAAGCTGGTGGTCAGGGTTAGACGCATACTCAAACCCCAGACATGGAAAGCTTGGAGAACTGGGCTGGGCAGGTACCACCAGTTTTTGAATAGCAACGCTGGTGTGCTGTGTTGTATAGAGAGCTGACAATGGTATCTCCACTAGATGTACATTTTTTTAAACTTGTTTGGATTTGAAATGGCACCTTGATGACATGTGATGGTCTTATGATGCTACCTTTGGAGAGAGCATCTTGTTAGGTTGAGTTTTGCATGAGGGGCAGTAACACTTGAGTTTTACATCCTTGAGGCTGTTCTTTCAAGTGTTATCTTGAAACAACCATTAACTTAGTTTAAATGGATTCTACCTATTGCAGGACAGGCTTGAGCTTCTCTTGACATGTAGCTCTTAGGTTTGAATTGTGTGATAACAGAACATGAGTTTTTGTGGTAGGCATATTATGGTAATTGCCCAGGCATGAACATTACTTTCTTGCTTAGTTTGACAAAATCCAATGCAGCCGGGTAGAATTTGTGGTTTCTTGCAGCAGCATCGGGTTGATGTTGCGGTCCTGATATTGACATCTTAGGAGATAACTGGTTATAATGTTTGATACTCAGCAAGAGGGCACTTTTACATTTATATTAGTGCATTTATGGAACTGGATTTCTTCTCTTCATACTCAGCAAGAGAGGCATCATGTGAGGCTTGAGTTGAGTGTTTTATATACTTATGGAGTTAAAGAAAATACAGATTTGCAAGTTTTACTGTTCCGATTGGTTATATTATCTGCTTTCGTTGAACAAAAGCCAATCTATATGTATCTCGTGCTCATATGCTGTATTCTGATCCATTTCGGTATTGTTCTTTTTATTAGGAGGGTGAGACACTCTCCACCGAAGAAGGGAATAGCCTTGAAGCAGAAATCACGGAAGGTATCCCTGCAGCACCGCTCAAAGAAGTTGAAAGCTTGATATTTACTTGACTTGAGCTGCTGCACCGAACCATTGGAGGATCCTGCCATCAAGCGGGGATTCAGGCCGTGGATCCTTGAGTTCGCTGCTAGATCCATCTTGTTTTTAAATTACCAAATAAAGACCGAACGTTGAAGAATCTGTAAGGATTTTGTGCCTTTGATATGAAAAATCCAGTTGGGATTTAGAAGGCTGCATCGGGCATATGCGCTGAAGGACCAGACCTGGAAGGGTTTGTGGGTGTTTCCTATCCTGTCCCTTCGTTTGAAATGATTGTGCCCTTTGCGGTCCAAGTTCCCATTGAGAATTGAGATTTGTCTAGTCATCTACTGACTACTATCAGAAGGGTGGGACTGGTGCAAGCGGTAGAGTCTTACCGCCTATGACCGGAAGATCCTGAGTTCGAGTAGCGGTCTTCTGGTATTGCACAAGCAAAGGTAAGACTTGCCACTAATACCCTTCTTCAGACCCTGCACAGAGCGGGAGTTCTGCACTGGATACATCCTTTATCTACTGACTACTACCACAACAGATTAGAGACAATGTAAACCTGTTTTTTCACTTGCTGTCCTTTTTTTTACCTACAATGATCCTTTTACAAATAGTCCATTTGGTTTGTTCTAAGTCAAACCGTTTTTTTTGCTGTGACAAGCAATTTCTAAAATGTGTAAAGATTCATATTTAAAGTTTATATGAGTTTCGTTTTGAAAAATATTTTAGAGAATAGTTGATTGCTCTTGCCCTTGGTCCTACAAAAGAAAATCCTCTCGCCTGTTTATTGCAGCTCTCTAATCGTTTGCCATTGTAGCGTTTAGACTGAAACTGCCGCCCCCTCCCTCAAATCCCCCTTCTATGCTCGCCGGTAAGGAGATGGAAACCCTAACACCGGTGAGCTCCTCGCCAGAACCTTGGTCGCCTTCTTCTTCCTCTTCGGCGCAGGTGAGACGTCGGCAGGGGCGCCGCCCGCCGGGGCGGCAGGAGAAGGTGGTTGGGCGGGGCTGGCGGCGGGGGCGTCGCGACAAAGCCCGCCGGTGCCCTCCCCTAGGATTAGGGTGGGCAGGGGTCGAGGGGCGGGAGGAGGGTGGCACGGTGAAGCAGCGGGAGTCGCCGGCTTTCGGATGGTGGAGGGCAGGGGAGGGCGGCGGCGGAGGGGCGCGGAAAGGGAGAAGAAGACGGGGTAGGCGCGAGGTAGACACGGAGCCGGGTCGTGCGCTCCCAGAGTGCGTGATATCGGGCTCCTATTTAATATGTGGTGTTCAGAGAACACATGCACAATAATTATATATAGGCAATATTCTTAGTAGTTATTATGCTTTCCCTGCAAATAGTTCATGCAGAAATTCAAAGTACAGTTACTTAGGGCCTCTTTGGTTTCCTGGACTAAACTAAAATGTGGACTAAAATGTTTATTTTTAGTCCCTAAAATGCCAAACACATGGACTAAAATTTAGACTAAAGGGTTTAGTCCTCTAGTCCATGAGGGGGTGATTAAACTGGATTAAAGTGTTCTGGAGACAATCCTGCCCCTCGTTACTCCCCATCCCACCCGTGACCAGCAGCTGTAATATCTTCATCTCAACAGGGGTAATATTGTCTTTATACAACTGCATTAGTGGACTTTAGTCCCTGGAACCAAACAGGGTCCGGACTAAACTTTAGTCCGCGGACTAAAGGAACCAAACAGGCCCATATAGTTTTGAAGCCTCGGCGACAAGGCCTGGACGACACTGGTTGCTGGCTCTATTCGCCAGGACTCATCGCTGCTGCGACTGATTTGTAGGACTAATTTATTGTCGGAGAAAAAGACTATTCTAATAGCTGAAAAAGCCTATTTTTTTACTATTTGGCTTTTTTTTCTAAAGAAACTTTATATTTGGCACTCTGGGAAACTTAAACTCATCTTTGAACCTGAGGGTCGGTGCCATGAGTCCTAGCGCCGAGATAATATGTCTCGACGCCACAAATCTTGACATCGAGGTGCCTAGCCGTACACTGTAGAGAATCCTAGATAGTGTTGACGTGAACGGTACCTTAACGTCAGAACACATGGCGCCGATCTGGCGCCACAGATATTACGCCGACCACGGATGTACAGCGACCGATGCATCGTCGAATCGAAGCCGGGGACGAGCCGAGCCCGAGCCCTGCCCGAACTGCCTGCCCCTGCTGGGTGCTGCTCGACTGCGCACTTTGCGTTGGGAAAGAAAGAAAGAAAGGAGGGAGTCGGCTAGGTTGACGTAAGAAAATCTAGCGCCCAAGATTTCTCAGGCCAGGTTTAGTTCAAAAAAAAGTTTTTCCAAAAAGTGCTATAGTAGTTATCGAATTGAATCTTACGATATGTGTATGGAGTATTAAATATAGAAAAAAACTAATTACACAGTTTGGTTGGAAATTGCGAGACGAACGTTTTAAACCTAATTAGTCCTATTTATCAAAAAAAAAACAAAAATACTACAGTAACTAAAATCATAAATTTCGTCCAACTAAACAATGTCGCACCATGATGCCTCTCGTGTCGCCGCTGCGCATCTACACTAGAGCTACCGTAATAGGAGCACATGCCGTCGACGGAGGCGATGAGCCGCAATCAGTCGTGGGGCCCACACACCCACACACAAGGGACGGGACTGGGCGGGCATTTGCATGCTGCGAGACAGTGGAGATGACGTGCATGTGAAGGTGTATGCACCTGCAGCTGCAGGTGCATGGCGGTCGGGCCCTCGTTCTTGCGGCCAGAGATGGCGGTGCTGTACTAGTTGCTAGCTGTACTAGTTTTTTTTTTTGCGCCCGCTAGCTGTACTAGTTGTCATGCTTCTCAATATAACCCATCCATTTCAACTTTTACGAGAAAAGCAAAACATGTAAAGGGTTACCCACACAACTATTTTCATCTTGTTCTGTTAAGGCGAGGTTTAAATTTAAGAAGTAAAGTTTTAGAATATCACGTCGAGTATCATATCAAAATATCACATGAAAGTATTCAAATAATAATAATAAAATAAATTACATAAGTCCTTAGTAATTCACGAGACGAATTTATTAAGTCTGATTAATTTATTATTAGTATATATTTACAGTAGCATCATATTATCAAATCATAAGCTAATTAGGTTTAAAAAATTCGTCTCGTAAATTAGTCACAATCTATGTAATTAATTTTATAATTAATTTATATTTAATACTTTATGTATATATCTAAATATTCGATAAATCAGCTACTAAACTCTAAACACCCGCTAGCCCATAGGCTGTGATGGACAGCGCAGCACAAACAGCTCCAAGTAGCACAGTCCAGCAGGCTGCTTCACTTGCGTGTGCGCATGTCCAGTCTCTTCTATTTTCTTTTCACTTCCTTTTTCCATCACCAACGTCAGATACAGTATGCATATGTCCCATCTATCAGCTGCTCAAGTGCCCGCTTTGGGTTAGCTAAATTTTTAAGTTTATTACATATTTAATAATTAGTCTAATAATACTTATTGTTTATCATAAATATTAATGATTTTTATATATTAGTCAAAGTTTAGATCTAAATTTGCATTCATCAAAACTTGCTCTAATATTTTTTTATTCCAAAACTTGCTCTAATTTTAAATCATATATAGTCACCGCTCACTAACAAACAACCTGTTCTGTTCATATACGATCATAGATAATAGGTTACAACATTATTTTTTTAAACATCAAATCAACTAACAGTAAATAATTTGAAACGAAAGCTTTGACTACATCATACTGCTGTGCACGGCCAGTACAGCTAGCAACTAGCCTAGCTATAACCTATAGGTATACTCTATTTCCTGAAATGATGACACGTCAAACAAATCTAGAGCTTGTTTAGATTGTCTCAAAATTCTAAATTTTTTTACTCTCTTTTTATCATATTAATTTTTAGACATATATATGGAATATTAAATATAGATAAAAAAAATAACTAATTATACAGTTTAGTTATAAATCACGAGATGAATCTTTTAAGTCTAGTTAGTCCATGATCAAATAAAGTTTATTAAATACAAACAAAATATGCTATAGTGTTCAGATTGCAATTTGCAATTTAAACCAGGCCTAGAGGAGCGAGAGGACGATCGTTTCATCACGGTGAAACGAGTCACACCGATTCCAAGACGTTGGAAACCGGGTGAAACACGCCATCTTCGTTGATCTCCCGATTCTGCATGGCTGACCGCACGATGGTGCCCGTCCTCCTTCCCCGCGCTCTGCTACTCCTGCTGGAGTAGAGCAGTAGGCTAGCAGTAGCGCACAACAGCAGTGGACGGAGACAGCGTAGGCTTGGGTCTGTTTGGTTTTAGACTGGCCGGACTTGTCTGGAGCGTGCGTCAGTCCCAGGCGTTCCATTTCCCACGTCTGGGGACAGGATGAGCTGCGTGGCAGGCATCTGCCTGCGAGGGCTCGATCCAAACACGCCATGCACGCTCGGCGTCGGCGATACATGCCGCCGAGCTCGGGGCCGCGTTTAGTTGCCTGCCGAATCGGCGCCGCCGAAAATCTCGTACCGTCATAGCATTTTATTTGTATTTGATAATAATTGTTCAATCGTTAATTAATTAGGTTTAAAATGTTTATATCGCAAAATACAATTAAACTGTGCAATTAATTTTTGATTTCGTCAACATTTAGTACATGTACCGTAAGTTTGATGTGATGGAAAATCTTTTTTTTTCATAGTGCCAAAGTTTGGATTTTGGTGAAACTAAACATGGCCCGGGTTGTAAAAGAAAAATGCTGTTCTGGCTAAAAAAACAAGCCGAACAAGTCAAATATGAGGTCATATATTCTGGCATCATGTATTCTGGCGTCGAGGTACCGACCACGTCAACACCACCTAGGATTCCTTACTGTGCACGACTAGACACCTCGACGCTAAGATCTATGGCGCCGAGACGTTTTACCTCGACATCAGGACTCATGGCGCTGAGCCCAGGGTCTAAAGATGAGTTTAAGTCTCCCAGGGTTGAACGTAATTTTTTTTAAAAAAGGGTCAAATTGTAAAAAAAAATACGGTTTATTTAACAGGGCTCTGGTTTCTCTGAAAATGACTTGGTCTGACCGCTAGGAAAACGTTTTTTTTTTTGATAAAGTTGAAACCTTTTTAAAAAGGTTTGGTAAAATAATTTCTCTTGTTTTTTTTCAAGAATATGTGAAAGAGATCACATATCCAAAGTACCCTTACCTAGGAGACAACTACTTTGCTAAATCAGATATTTATGCTATCTAATCTATCCTTGACCTGCTTGCATAACTATTCTAGTGCCATTTCCATAAAAAAATTGTCATTCTAATTTGATCATATTTATATTACTAAATAAGAATAATTAGGTTTATCAGGAACATATTTTTGTTACTATACCTATTTTATGCTATTAATGTTGATGATTTTCTCTATAAATTTAATCGAACTTAAGATAATATGATTTAGGACAAAATTAAAATGTTGTTTCAGAATAGTTTTCAGGCATGGCCTATGCATATGCACAGGGGTGGAGACAAGGGGTGCATGCAGGCAGGGGCCTACCCCTCTCCTAACGTTGCACAGTCTTCATAAGTACTTCTCATAATTAGTTATTACTAAATCACTAGAAACTGTAAGTAAATAAGTCTTCTCAACTAATTGAGGATTGTTTTTCTCAAATACTCTTGATTGTCTAATATTAAATGTCTAAAAAATACGATGTGAACTGTTGATCTATGAATTGTGTCCATTTTTATCTTCAATTTAAACGTTTAGCATTTTTCTAAGCTGAAGAGGTTAAAGATGATTTATTATAGTTTTTTAAGCCAATATTAAAGTTGATAATTTTTTAAGCCAATCTTAGGATTTGGTGATGGTACTGAATAGTTTTTATGGACACTCTGTGACCTAGTCCTCTACTAGTATATCTAAATCCTGGCTTTCGCTCCTGCGTGTAAGAACAGGGTAGACACACTAGCCCTATGATTCTACGAATGCAAAGATTGAATTTCACTGAGGATAATAAGAAGGTCTGCATTCTGTAATAGTCTGATCAGAGATATTGAGGACACTCGTGAAGTTGGCGCGTGTTTAGTTACATCACAAAAAGTGCTACAATACCTATCAAATGTTTATGATCCGTGCATAGAGTATTAAATATAGACGAAAAAAAACTAATTACACAATTTGGTAAAAAATTGCGAGACGAACATTTTGAGCCTAATTAGTCCATGTTTAGTCTATGTTTGAACACTAATTGACAAATAAAAACAAAAATACCCAAAATTCTAACTTTCTTAACTAAACACGCTTGGTACGTGTCACATACTCACAGGCGTAATTGTGCCTGCACGTTTGCCGTCTCATCGTATGGTTGGTGGTAGTACAAACGACGAAACGCATCTTGTTCAAACAGCGTCAGCCGCCTGATCGACTAATCAAAGGGCGCCGCCTGCCGCATCAGCCTTCTCCACGTCGGCCGCGGCAACAACCTTCTTCTCTTCATCGGCGGCCGCGTCCCCGTCGTCGTCCTCCCCGCCGCACGCGCCGTGTGCGACGTCATAGGTGGCGTGGAGGCCGACGAGGACATAGTAGACGAGCATGACGGCGGTGCAGGCGCCGAAGCGGATGAAGGCGTCCTTGCCGAGCGAGCCCATGAGGAAGAGGTTGGTGGCGATGGACAGCGAGGGCAGCCACGGCACGAGCGGCACGCCCCACACCTTGGGCGCCCGCGCCGCGGGCACCAGCAGCTGGATGCCCAGCGTGCCGGCCGCCCACGCCGGCACCAGCACCACGTAGCCCTGCCACCGCTCCAGCGACGTGCCCCAGTACGCGGCGATTCCGATCGACGACGCGATGATGAGCAGCAGCAGCGCCGTGAACCGCAGCGCGTGCGTCCGGGTCGTCACGCCCCGCACGTAGTACCGACGGACGAGCAGCGCCGTCGCCATCATCATGAAGATGAAGAGCGTGCTGGCGGAGAGCAGGCTGGAGAGGACGCCGAGGCTGGAGAAGAGGGCGACGCAGGCGCTGCAGACAGCGATGAGCGCGGTGGCGTGCACGGGGGTGCCGGTCCTCGGGTGCACCAGCGCGAACACGGGCGGGATGATGTGGCTCCGCGCGATGTGGGTGGTGTAGCGAGCCTTCCCCAGCACGCCAACCAGCAGCACTGTGGTCATCCCCTTGAGCGCGCCCAGCGCCACCACGTACTGCGCCCAGTGCATCCCCACGCTGGCGAAAGCCACCGAGTAGGCGGCGCTGCGGTCGATGGCCGTATACGGCTGCATCATGCTCAGCACCAGCGCCATGATGCAGTAGATGGCCGTGATGACGGACATGGAGCCCAGCAGGCCCAGTGGGATGTCCCGCGACGGGTTCTTGGTCTCCTCCGCCATGGTCGCGATGTTGTCGAAGCCGCCGTACGCGAAGTAGACGATCGCCGCCGCCCGGAACACGCCCGGCACGCCGTGCGGCATGAAGGGCCGGAG
Source organism: Miscanthus floridulus (assembly GCF_019320115.1). Lineage (NCBI taxonomy): Eukaryota > Viridiplantae > Streptophyta > Magnoliopsida > Poales > Poaceae > Miscanthus > Miscanthus floridulus. Next base: position 4,158,480 of record NC_089585.1, read on the forward strand.
GTTGGCCGGGTTGGCGTGGATGAACCCGGCCACGATGACGAACGCGATGACGACCACGTGCACGGCGGACGCGACCCAGTTCACGCGGGAGGTGCCCTTGGCGGTGAGCATGGCCAGCGTGGCGGTGACGGCGATGACGACCATTGCGATGGGGTCCAGCTCGTCGTACCCCTCGGCGAGCCCCGGCGCGTGGATCCGCAGCGCGCTGGCGGGCTTGTTGATGAGCGACGCGAGGTAGGACGTCCAGGACCGCGCCACGGCCGCCTTGCCGATGACGCTCTCGAGGATGAGGTTGGCGGCGGCGATGAACGCCGCGGCGTCGCCGAGCTCGACGCGGAGGTAGGCGAAGGAGCCGCCGGCCACGGGGATCTCGACGGCGAACTCGGTGTAGCAGAAGACGGAGAGCATGGCGGAGAGGCCCGAGGCGACGTAGGAGAGCACGATGGCGGGGCCCGCGTGGTCGTGCGCCTCCTGCCCCGTGAGAACGAAGATGCCGGCGCCGATGACGGAGCCGAAGCCGAACCAGGTGAGGTCCCACCACGTGAGGCACCGCCGCATCTCGTGCTCGCTCCGGCGGCGCAGCGCGCCCAGCTCCGCGGCGTCGGTGGACCGCCCCGCGAGGCGGTCCCGGAGGCGGGCGGGGGTCTCGCCCAGCGCCCGCCGGTACGCGCCCCAGCTCGCGAACGACGGCTCCGGTAAGAAGTCGTCCTTGTGCCACCGCCAGTAGCTCCTCGCCGGTACCGTCGCCGCGTCCTTGCCTGCGCCCTGGTCGTACTCCACCGGCGAGGACATCTCCGCGGGCGCCATGGCCGCACTCACGCCAAACCTTCCCTCCCGCTTCTTGTGGAGGTGGAGTAGCTCTGTAGCTGGGGCAGTGTGTGTGGCGACTGGCGAGCTGCTGCAGCCTCGGCCGCGGCAGCGTGGTGGAGATATGGGAGTGCGGATTGGTCGCTCGGCAGGTCTCTCGGTCACCGTCTCACCTCACCGAGCGGGACGTCTTGGCTTGGAGTTCTGCGCTCCAATACCCAGCCACCCAGGACCAGGAGGGAGGCACAGGCACGCAGCTACCTACAGTATTCAAACACCGATTGGGCCCCATGTCCTGTCTCAGAACTGCAGCGCGACGCCGAGTGCCCAGCATTTTTTCAGGAAAACCGATTGGGCAGTGCGAGCGAGCTCAGCTCGCTGGTCAACAGATTCGCTCGGAGGTGGTGCACGCCGGCAAGTGCAAGTCGAGCTCCGTAGCGCTTGGAGCCACATGCGGGGCCGCGGACGCGGAGGAAGCCGACACGGGCGAGCGGGACAGCGGGGAGGAAGCCTCTAGAACTCGCCCATGGTCATGGGGGCCGTCGCAAGTGGCGTCCGCCGTCCGCGGATCACGCGACATCCATCACATCACGCGTGCCGTGCCGTTGCACTGCCCGCCGCGTGCTCGGTATCCTTTGGCCTGTTCACACACGCCGATACCGGCGGCACGGTCACTCCGTCGGAGCTGCAGCTGCTTGCCCTCGGGGATGGATTTTGCCGAAAATGATCGTGCGGAATCGAATTTTAAAAGTAGCCATGATGCTGAAAATAAATAGGTTCTTTTCTGACAGAAGACGGGTACAGACTGTTATCAAGTGTGTGTGTGACGGCAGAAGCATACCGGCTTAGGCCTCGTTTAGTTACCCGCGGATTCGGCGCCCCCAAAATTACTGTAGATACAATAGTACACTGTAGCGTTTCGTTTGTATTTTGTAATAATTGTCCAATCGTTGACTAATTAGGCTCAAAACGTTCGTCTCGCAAAGTACAACCAAATTGTGCAATTAGTTTTTGATTTCGTCAACATTTAGTACTGCATGCATGTACCGCAAATTTGATGTGACGGAGAATCTTCTTTTTGCATAGTGCCAAAGTTTGGATTTTGGTGGGAACTAAACATGGCCTTATTATAAAGTGAACGGTGAATTAAGGGCTAATCAATGATGTAATGGCGGGTTCAAAGTACGCCCGTGAGCCACAATCATAGACCATCATCTTTTGTTTTGCGCAATCTCTATTAGGCGACCAGTCGCGCTATGTGCGGTGCGTGCGACACCCCTTCGCGACGGGCCGGCCCAATAGTGGCCTTCGCCTCCCCCCAAGTCCCTCTCCCAACGCACCCAGATTCCAAATCGTCATTCCTTTCTTATCCAGTCGGGCACCCAATCCGTCGCTGTCGGAAGTAGAGCTGGCGAACGGAGGTGGCGGCAGGTGCAAATATGGAGGGGGAGAAGCGACCGCGCAGCCAAACCCTAGCCCCCCGCGCGCGCCCGCGGGGAGCTCCACTTCGCTGTGCCGGTCACCGCTCCCTGCAACGGCGGCGTCCCAGCTTCACGACATGGTGATCCCCTCTTCCTACTCCTTACCGTCGTTGTTCCATTCCTGTTTGCGATTTATTTTTTCTCACACCCAGTGATTCTGTTCATCTCCACACTGACGCTTTTTTGCTTTTTGGTGATGTTCCTTCTACGTCTTCGCAGGCTGATTCCACTCGCATGAGGAAACTACGCTGGTTTCTGTATTCATTTATGGGCATCGTAATCCTAAGTCGTTGGTCACCCCTGGTCTGGTCCTAGCTGTGTTAACTTATGGGATTTCAGCTTAGGATCTGTACTGATTAATAAATTGATGATGATTCTGCAATCCCCTAGGTTCCTATTTTTAGTATAGTGTACAGAGTGTAGCCAATATTGTCTAGCAAGTCAGATTATCCTTCTGTGGCAAATTACTTAAAAATTAAATTTAATTCAGTAATCTTGTTGTGGCAAGTTATCTTTTTTGTGGCAAGTTGCATAAAGATGCCGATTTGATTACTTTTTAGTGATCTACCAAGGCCAGCTAAACTTGCCAAATCCATGGATAGTGCGCACAAGTCTTTATTTTGGAAACTGTGTTTGGTAGCTTCATTTCCTATGGTCTTTCTTATTCATACTAGGTCTGCATGTGAGGTAGTTTCAGAACCGCATAAAAATGTTCTGCTGTACATGGTCTGTTAAGTCATGTTTTTATTTCTGTGCTTCAGTTTTAGTTTCAGGTTCAATTTTTTTTTTGCAATTGGTAGTTATTTTTTGTTTCATTTTTTCTTTGTTTCAGATTTCAGTCACCCTTTTAGGTTCGAATGTCTTCCTAAATCCTGCATATTAGTTGCCTCACCTACGATGTATAAGTTGTTACAAAAGTATAGCTATTGCACACATAAGTTACCACAAAAGAATTTACCTCCCGGTTTTAGTTTTCGGTCAACTTTTTTCAGTTTTTTTAGTTTATGTTTTCAGTCATGTTTTTTAGTGTTTTTTAGTTTCAGTTCTTAGTCACCCTTTTAGTTTGAATGCACTCATAAATCCTACCTATTAGTTATATAATAACTTATTTTTTTCTCAATTATCTGTTTTGTTTTCTGGTCATTAATATCTTTTTTAGTGACTGGTAATTTTAGTTTCAGTTTTTTTTCACTGGTTTGTATTATTGAGCCCCTTGTGATGAGATCTATGAAATAAGATGTGTTTCAAAATAGTTTGGATATACTAGCAATTTATGTTATAAATGTAATAACTATTTATGTATTAAGCGTGTAACAACCTATATATTAACCTTCCAACAAATTATATATACTAGCAAACGTGTAGCAACTTATGTATTAAGCTTGTAACAACTCATGTATTAAGCATGTAGCAACTTATTTGTCAATTTTAGATTTCATTATTTGTTGTCATTATCAATTCTAGTTTATTGTACTTTTAGTTTTTGTTTTCTTTGGAATTTTTTCATTATGTCTACTTTAGTTTTCATAGTCTATTGGTCAATTCATTTTTTTTTGTCAATTTCAGTTTTGTCTTGGTAATTTTATTTTCAGTGTTATTTGTTTTTTTTCATTTTTTCTTCTTTCGTTTTTAGTTTCTATTTGTCAATTTTAGTTTTTTATTGTTTATCAATTTCAGTCTTTTTTCATTTTGTCTACTTTAGTTTTTATTTTCTATTTTTCAATTTCAATTCTATTTTTGTTTGTCAATTTTGGTTCTATATTTTTTTGTTAATTCCAGTTTCATTTTACAGCAAGTCATGTTTGCTGGATTTTGTAATAACTGCCCACTAGTTGGCAACAAGTTATGGAGACGCGAATTACAGACCAGCAAGGACCGACCAATCAGCATCAGCACGTTTGCACACACATACGGCTTCCAATAGTGCAATCTAATCCACGACAAACCCATCTTAATAAGAGTACCGCAACCAGTTTACAAGTACCATACATGTAGCACAATATAAAAGGTATCTCCAATTCACAGCTCTGATTATTAACTTTGGCAGTGCATAACGGTGTGCCAGCATCACCATAACAGTGCAGGTACTTGGAAAAATACTCTAGTCTTAGGTAAAGCACGATAATTGCTTGCTCGCTGCACCTTAGCAGTAGAACATGACGCGCTTCACATTTTCCTTGAGGGCACGTAATGGCCTCACAGCAACATTCCCAACACCAGCCCTGGTGTTGCGTGCCCCTGGTGCAGGGCCACGGTCGTAGCACCGCCCGAGTTTTTTACAATTTAATTTTTTTTAAAAGTTTCTCACAATTAGACCCCTAGCGGAAAGAATTTAGAAAATGGATTCTTAGCTCGGCGCGATTGATGCTGACGTTGAGCTAACACGTCTCGGCGTCAGCGTCCCTGGCGCCGAGGTCCTGGGTTCGGTGGATGACATGACAGGGAGCTCGGCGCCAGTCACTCTGGCGCCGAGCTCGGCACCATTGATCTTGGCGCCATAGATCTTGGCGCCAGAGTCACTGGCGCCGAGTTCCCTGTCATTTAACCCCGGCCCAACCTTCCTGCCCGAGCGTTCTTCCTCTTCTTTCTCCTCCCTCTCGGGTTTTCTCTCTCCCCACTTCACGAATCGGCATATTAGACCTTGAAAACCTTGATTTGATCCGTAGATCTTTGAGAGCAAGGTATCATCTCTCCCCTCCTAGTTTTTTTTGCATCGATTCGATATATATTAGTCGGATTTTTGAACGTAATAATCGTCATCACTTTTGGTTCATTGTTGTCCATCAAATAGGAAACCCTAGGTTTAGGGTTTAATGTTAACTGCTTTCGGTTCTTAGAACGAAATTAGTTGTATTGTAGTTATGGTTCTCATTGACATTTATTTGTGATGTTTTGATTTATGTGTTAAATTACATCCGTTTTGTTAGATGCAAGAAATATTTCGGGAGGAGTTTTGGCGAAAACGGGGTCGTCCTCGAGAATTATACCCCGACGCGTCTAGCAAAGATGCCCCCGTCCCTCCTGACCTCCCCGTCCCTAACCGTGACTGTGGTTTTCCGGCCCATGTTTTTTAATCAAAATATCCGGACACAGCGGCGCGTTGCTTCTACACATGCAGTCGTTTTAATGTAAGAAATTATTTCCACTATCCTTTTTTACTTGTGTAAGTATGCTACTAATATTTTGTTGGAATCTCGTTGTGTAGGACCATGAGAGGTGCCTTTTCTTTCAGTGAATCGACGGTGCAGACAAGTTTGATCCTAGGTACCTCCTTTTCGACGACTGGTTTAGAGGGAGACATCCACGTGAGCACTTCAAGCGGTGGGTTCCACCTCCCCTAACCCTCCATCAATGTCGGCTAAGGAGAAGCACCTAGCCACAGTTAGACGACTCGAGGAACCTTCTCTATGCGATTGCGGAGATCGAGCTGTGATAAACCCTGAGAATACATTGGAGTTTATGTGTCCAAACAAGCATGAAGTAAGTGCAAAGTTTATGTGTTCAAATCTTGAGCTATATGTGTTCATGTACTAATGTCTCATTATTTAGGTGTTTTCAATGGCGAAGTGTCATTTCAAAGAATGGTTGTATGGTCCTAAGAACCAATGGCCAGAAGAACCGCGGAGGGTTAAGGAAAAGAAGAAAGAAAGAGTAATCTACAAAGCACCTCATGTCATGTGCGAATGTGGTGTTAAATCCAACTATGGCCTAGTCCCTTCAGAGCTTGAAATAGGCCATTATTGCGGCCATATGATTGAGTATGTTGAGGTTCGTTATTTTTGTGGTAAACATGAAATCGTATTTTGTTTCTTTGTTAAGACATATATGATATAATATTTCTTTTGAACAGAGCACTAGGAAATGCAGGTGGGAATGTTATGATGGTCAAGCTAAGTTCTTGGATGAACTAAAGAAGAGGCAACTAATTGCATGGAAGAGGGGATATGGACCTGACTACGTCAACCTATTCGTTAAACATCACAAAGAAAAGATGCATGAGTTTGCTAGACAACGCGGTATTTATAACCCGATCGATGTTGGGCTTAACAAATAGGGATTGGAGAGGCGGATGATGTTAGAGGAGAAGAGGGCAAGGAATGAGGCAAGGGAGGAGACAAGAGTACAGATGCAGGTCTTGAACAAGCATGTTGCTACATTATATACCAGTGAATGCTTGAAAGCCTTTTTTCGTTGCCTGATTTTAAATATAATATAATCGCATTGCTAACTGATTGCATTTTATACATGAAGGGATTGGTTGCAGCGAGAAACATGCCGCAGATGTGGCTCGTGCAAGGTATGAGGAGAAGAAGTTAGATGAGCATAGATCACGAGCTGGTCGCACCGTTCAATCACCGATTGTGTTGTCTGATGAGGGGAACAAGGATGAGGACGACACTGGTAGACTGAGTGAGCTCATTGCTCTAGCAGAGGCAGGCATGCAGGCGTAGGAGGCTGAGGATGACACTAGCAGACTGAGCGAGCTCATCGCTCTAGCAGATGCGGGTATGTAGGCGAAGGAGGCTGAGGACGACACTGGCAGACTGAGCGAGCTCATCGCTCTAGTAGAGGTGAGCTTATAGGCGGAGGAGAATGACGACATGTTCTTCACTCAGGCCGCAGCGGTCGCAGATGAAGCGGAGGCCGCTTACTACATGCGATAGGTAGGTCAGAGCAATGTAGGTGAGCCTAGCCACAGCAACAGGGTTGTGGTAGAGGACTGGTACTCGGATGATGAGTTGCTTACTCAGTATGTTTCAGACTGAGGATTTGGAAGTGCATTTGCCCCTATGTCTACTGTCGACACGTACTTCTAGTATTAATATGTTGTGTAATGTGGCATAGTATTGAACTTTTCATTATGTGGTTATTTTCATTATTTATGGTCTTAATATTCCGCTTAATGATACGGACGTATTGAAATGTGAACACTTGCTGCAAAAAAAACCTAATGACGTACGACATTATATAAATCAACACACGAAACACATAAAATGAGATGTGACTACATGTACCGAACCTAGGTACAAAGTTTCCTTTGACTAAACCTAACATGCCTTAAGTAATTAAACTAAACAACAAACACATAGATATGATATGTGAAAAAGATAAAGTCATCCTAGTAGTGTGGCCACATAGCAAATTATGTTGCACCTTCTCCATAGTAGCCTCCCGTTGTTGTTGGTGGTGGTGGCGGGGGTAACGGGGGAGGCCCCTTGTTGTTGTGGTTAGGGCAGGTGCAATATGGATCATTGCAGAGTGCCTCCTATGAATCGGCACTATTGTTGTTGTCGTCCTATCCGTCGTCCTTGTAACTGCTGCTAACTTCCCTTTTTAAATCGAAGATACGGTCCTATAGGTAGTAGATGTACTCCGCATGCAGATAAATAGGTCGAGAATTGACCCACCTACTGAACCCATAGTTTTCTTCGCCCAAGGAAGACTACAATAAGTATGTCGTGTAAGTTATATACAAGAGAAATATATTGAAGAAACAAATAGTAATAGCAATTACCCATGCTCTCGGGCATTTGAAGAAACTATGACCTCCATCTATTCCCTCGGTAAACATCTGCACTAGGCAGTTCTCACCATGCATGCATTTTGGCCACTCTTCTTTTTTTCATCGTATCCTCTCAGTGGTGCCTCTTTGGTGAAATCACTTTTGCTCTCAACTAGAAACCTCTCATAAAGAGCTTCCTCAAAGCAATCGAGAAATCCACGGTGGTGATAAATCGATGCTGTCCTTGTATCTGAAAAGTCTATTTTTATTGTTTGAAAAGCATAGATTCGTTCACTGTTTCTTGGTAACAATAGATTCATCTACAAAGCTTATGTATGGTACGTTTGAATTATACACATTCTAATAAATTTATAGTTAATCTGTGTACTACATTTGTGCATTTATAGTAGTGTAGTATGATTAATGTTTTACGGAAAAAAATCGCAAGAGTTTCCATTGTTTTAGGAGCATCCACAGTTATAAACAGAGACATCATTATATATTCTAAATATTTAATCATCCAAGGAGAAAAATGCAACTACAACGAACATCACAACCAACATAATATGTTATGCGCATTCCAAATAGTCCACAATGTCCATACAGTCCCAAATAGTTACAGAAAAGTAAATACAAAATCCATAATAGTGCATACTAACAACTACCACATCCCTCATTACCTCCTACTCTTGCCCTTACCCTTGTGACCGAGAGCGTTCGCACATGGAGTGTAAGGGTCACGCGGACGGCGTCGCCTAGTGCCTAGAGACGGTGTAGGATGAGTCGAGGGAGCGTCATAGAGCTGAGAGGGGCCAAGCTCCTCGTGCCTCTTGTCCACGTCGTCGTTGTCTTCCTCGTCCTCGTCCCCGTCCCCTGTAGCTGCTTGACTAGAGGAACCCAAACCTCCTCTGCCTGCGGAAGGAATATACACGTCTTGCATCGTGTCTGTCCTACAACCACAACGACCAGCCGCACGGCGTAGACGACATGATAGCCTCTGTTGTACAAAACTATGTTAATTGAAAGAATCTAACGTATTAATGATATGTTTGAAAGAATATTTTTAATCTTACTTCCAGGAAGCCAAGTATGTAGTCGTCATTGACTCTCGGCCGAACGCGCTCGATCTCTTCAACTGAGCATTTGAGTGTATTGCCTTGCAACAAAGTTCTCGGTAATAATACTTCTGAACAGATAGCAATATGTTTTGTTTTCTTTTGTACAAGATTCTAACATATTATAAGGGTGATACGGCTCGAAGGTGGCACTGGTCCAAGAACGCCTAATATATTGTTATACAACTTAACGTACAAAAATAAGGCAACTTATCAGTCATGTTATAATATTTTTTCTCTCACAAACTTATAAGCCGCAGAAATCATCAGGCGAACCCCATATCATATTTACTTACTAATACGCTGTATCCCGATAGCTAGCCTGCTCAGAGGTTGACGGTGACATCCAAACGGACTGAAGTCGCATCCTAGAGTCTGACCACGATAGACATATGCGGGCCATCAAACATGCTACAAGGAGACGCGAATTACAGACCAACAAGGACCGACCAATCAGCATCAGCACGTTTGCACACACATACGGCTTCCAATAGTGCAATCTAATCCACGACAAACCCATCTTAATAAGAGTACCGCAACCAGTTTACAAGTACCATACATGTAGCACAATATAAAAGGTATCTCCAATTCACAGCTCTGATTATTAACTTTGGCAGTGCATAACGGTGTGCCAGCATCACCATAACAGTGCAGGTACTTGGAAAAATACTCTAGTCTTAGGTAAAGCACGATAATTGCTTGCTCGCTGCACCTTAGCAGTAGAACATGACGCGCTTCACATTTTCCTTGAGGGCACGTAATGGCCTCACAGGAACATTCTCAACACCAGCCCTGGTGTTGCGTGCCCCTGGTGCACGGCCACGGTTTGTCGTTGCACCGCTTGCCATAGACCCACTGTCAGTGGTATCTGGCTCCATGTAAAAGCGAGCTCGGAACGCTGCCAGGTGAGCATAGTATGCAGGAGGAACTGCAAGCAATCCAAACAACGGTCAACATTCTGTTCCGTAATATTACCACCCCACCCTACCTCAACGGTGGGTGGGTGGTGAGGTGATCAAGAAATTAAACTCAATGTCAGGTCGGGCTTACCGATTGATACAGAGCGAGTACACCTGGCATACCTGAAAAGGTTGATCTTCAGTTTAGAAATCGGTGCTTAAAAAGAATTCAGATAAAAATGAACAGATGGATGGAGCAGTAAAATGTTACGTGTAACACAAGTTGTTGGTGAGAGTTTGCAATCCATCAGCGGTAAATTTATTATCATCCCACAGAACAAGATAATGGGCAGGGAGGCTTGTTCCCTGAAAGGACCCCAAAAGAAATTCCATCATTAGCGTGGTACAAAAAATAAATGAAATTCAGCGATGAGACAGGGAAACCCAACCTGAATGCCAGCATGGCTACACAGGTAGAAATCAAACATAGTTGGATGGCAGATCTTTGAGTCCACCACAGTGCCTATATTAAAAAAACCAGTTTAAGGACATTCAGATTGTACAAGGTAGCTTATCCACAAAAAGATATCACATAACTTAAAAGCCCAAAATGTAACAAAAGACACATCAAAAACTAACCAGGCAGTATGTTTCCACTTCTATCAACAGCACGTTGATCGTTGTGATTATTAGCAAACAACCTAGTATGATGACGCTTCTGGACCACGACAAAAGTAACTGGAGGCTGGTAATCGGACTCCAATGATGCACAGGCCTATATCCATAGTTTCGCTAGGGTGGTCAGAGAAAAATAAAGGTGAAGACAGTTACCAAACTAATGCACTCAAATCAAGTTTACCTTTCTAATGGCATCAAGTTCATACAACAGAACTTGATAGAACTGTCCCTCACCGACACCATCCCTTAAAGTGATAAAAGTGTTTAATATACAGGGAATCACAGTCAGAAAAGGTGCTTATGAAAGGCTACAAACCTGTAGAATATGATCCTCTTTGGTTTCTGTCCAGTTGCCCTCCAGAAATTAAGGAGATGTTCCCTGCACAATCAACAAAAGTTATGCGTCTGGAGGAATCCAAACGTGTAGGAGTGAATGCATCTCATTTATCTTAATAAAGATCATACCTGATCATGCCACCAGAGACGGTGCCCCTTTGGGGATCTTGATATACATTGAAAAGATCCTGTATCAATTCTTGGCGACGGGCTTGCGCACTCACTAGTCCTGCATACTTGGTAACCTCAGGCCAGTCTTGAGAAGCAACCACCTAGGAGAAAAACACAGTAAGAAAAAAAGAGTAAAACTTCGACTGAAAAAGATAACATATATTCTGGTATTTCTTTGTCACAATAGGGCTTAATGACCAATCAGGGGAAAACAAAAGGGAATAGGTTGAAAACCGATTAAGTTTATGTTAAAATAATGTTAAAGGCATAGGAGTATAACCTAAATGGCCAATTTCAGTGGCGAAGTGGCATAAATATTAGTCACGAATTAACTACCAGGGTGATTGCAAACGGAGGCAAGACAAGAGCAAAATTTCAGATAAACCAGATGCTCACAATAGAATTTTGCAAGTAAATCATGCAAAATTTCTGAAAATATTTTCCATGTAAAACTACACAAGCACATGTAATTGTGAGATAAGGGGATGACAGAAACAATATGAAGTTGTCTACCGAACCCAGAAAATGGAACTTCACTAGTCATTAGCAGCTATCAAGCTTACATAGACAATCTCATTATTGTATTGTCCATGCAATGATCAGACAATGGCTTGGAAGCATGCTATCATGCTTCAAGGGTGGCAGGCTGGCAGCTATATCATGGTTGCAGGTCTAACTTCATACTTTTGGTGTAAATATAAACTAGAGATTTTATTTAGCTTGGGTTGCATCTTTATCATGTTTAATTTTCACCTCTAATATTTTCATAAGGGGAATAACTCAGTACAGCTGAAGAAATTCAAACAAATAGCAATTTTGTCTTGACAGCATAGTCATAATGAGACATACCTTATTCATCATGTTCCACTGGCCGACTCTTGGCAATACATCCCTCTCTATGCCACTATCATGGTATTTCAGCTATTACACAGAAAGAAGAATACCAGGTCAGAGGATGCCCAAAGATGCAAATCAACTGTTTTGTGCTGCTAAACTTAAATCAAGATGAAAACTCACTGACCCTTGGGGCAGGCAAAACCCGAGCTTCAACAGATGCAAGACGCTCATCAATCCTTATACCAAATTCCTGGGCATATGGATCCTCGGAGTAGGCATTGTCATGAACAGTCTGATCAGATAGGTAAGGCAAACAATAGATTTAGAATCGTCAGTTCATTGGTTTACTTTTGTGAAGGCAACAGCTAATTAATTAAACAACAAAAGAAACAGAATATTCCATGTCACTTATATATAATCATTATATATGCAACAATAATAATAGATGGCAGTCTTCACCGCGATATATAATTTTGCACAAATAATTTATTCATCAAGCAACTCTCATTTTATGAATGTATATGTATAAAATGCACTGCTGCAGCTTCTGCAAGTACTACTACTACTGCTATTCCTTAGTCAAACCAAGAAATATGATAGCAATCACACCTGCAATATGTCTTTCTCACGCTCTTGGGGACACACTTTCAGTATACTTGGCCATGCAGCCCGAGGCACGACGGCACGGCACGAAGCCCGTTTTTTTAGCCCGACACGAGCACGGCACGGCCCGATGACATGCGGGCCTGGGCTGGCCCGGCCCGAGGGAGCAGGCCGTGCCTGGGCCGCTGCTCAGGCCCGTGGGCCAGCACGGCACGGCCCAGCCTGAGACAGCCGGCCCGGCAGCGGCCCGGCCACCCCCCCCCTTCGGCCCTCCCCCTCCTGGCCTCCTCCCCTCCCGCTCTCGGCCTCTCTGTGGCCCAGCGCGCTGCTCGGCCCAGCCGCCCCGCCTCCCCCCCGCTCCTCATATATAAGCCGCACGCCGCGGCCGCGACGGCTCTCACACCCGAACCCTAGCTCATTTCTCGTCTCTCTTGTCTCGCTCTCGTCTCTCTCGCCTCGTCTCGCTCTTGGCTCTTGCCCTCGCGGTCTCGCCTCCGTCCTCCCCGACTTTGGTGAGGTGACCTCGACGCCTCCCCCCTCCTCATATATAAGCGCACGTCGCGGCCGCGGCGGCTCTCACACCCCAAAGGCCCGAACCCTTGCTCATTTCCTTGCCTCGCCTCACTCTCGGGTCTCACGGTCTCCGTCCTCCCCGACTCCGGTGAGGTGACCTCGACGATCTGCCTGCCGCCGGCGAGCAACTCTCTACTCCTCCTACCTGATCCCCTCCCTGTTCCCTCTCCGCCTCTCCCTTCTCCCTCTCCCTATCTCCCCTCTAGATCTCGTTGATTATGTGAGTTGGTTGTCTCTGTTTGTCCCTCCTCCGTCGTCTGCCGTCGTTGCTGACTGAGTGTCGTCTTCTCTCTCGTCGTCTTCTCCGGCACCGGGCTCCGGCTGCGCAGGTGAAACCCTAACCCTAACCCTAACCCTGACCCTAACCCTAACCATGTTCTAATTTCTTCTTTTTCTTTCAATGTATGCTTCTAATTTCTTCTTCTTCCATTGTTTCGCAGGTCGGTAGCCAATGCATCGTCTTCTAGCTACGGCTTAGAGCGAGCAAGGCGGCCACCTGCACCGTCGAGGAACGGGGCTAGAGAGGTGGCCATGGCCGACGAGGATGGCCTCCTACCGGTTGGCCTGGCCCCAGAGGGCGAGAACGACGACGACACTCGAGCCGACGCTGCTGCGTTGTTCGGTATCGATCTTAGGGATGACTCTGCTGCTCCGACTCCGATCGATGTGGACGCAGACGGTGGCGAAGGGGCGACGGCGACTGCGAACTCCAACGGCTCTGCTCCTTCGGTTGCTGGTACAGGTAACACTAGTAAGCGCAAATCGTCTGTGTGGGCTGATTTTGAGGAGATCTATGAGGTTATTAATGGTTCTAGAATTTACACCAAGGCTGTTTGTAGGATGTGCAAATCTACCTTGTCTGCTAGATCTGCTGCTGGCACTGGTCACTTAAAAAGACACAAAAAATCATGTAGGATTAAAACTGATCAATGTGCTAGGGTTCAATCTAGTCTTTCATACAATCCTGATGGTTCTGTTTATAACTAGGATTATAAACCTGAAGTTGCTAGATCTGAATTATGTCGTTTGATTGCTAAACTTGATCTACCTTTAGGAATTGGTGAGACTGATGCTTGGGAAGAATACATTGTTAGAGCTCATAATCCTAGGTTTGTTAAGGTTTCTAGACAGACCACCACTAGAGATTTTGGCAAACTTTTTAATGAACGACGTAATATAATTAAGAACTGTGTGTTGTCTGGTGCATCTTCTGTTGGTCTGACATCAGACATTTGGTCTGGTAATGCAAAGGAAGACTATATCAGTGTTGTTGCTCACTATGTGTCTGCTGACTAGGAGTTGCAGAAAAAGGTAATTGGTCTCTGCTTGATTGAGGTAAAACATACTGGTGAGAATATTGCAGAAAAAGTTGCTTGTGTGATTGAAGAATTTGGTTTGCTTGACAAGGTGTTCTCTGTTACTCTTGACAATGCTTCTTCCAATGCTAAGGCTATGGAAACATTGACACCTATATTTGCTGGTTATCTGGGTTCTGAACCTGCACCTACACCTTCAGATCCTAATAAGGTTAAGTATCATTTTGTGCATCAACGTTGTGCTTGCCATATTATTAATCTGATAGTAAAATCTGGCTTAAAAAGGTTCAAACCTTTACACTGAGGATTTCAGAACTGCTATTAACTTTTTAAATTCATCTAATCAAAGGATTGCTTTGTTCAAGAACTTTTGCATTGCTAAGGGTGTTAGACCTAGAAAGTTTGGTTTGGATATGGATGTTAGATGGAATGCTACATATCTTATGCTTAAACACCTGCTTTCATATAAGAATGTTTTTTCTGTGTTCATTAATTCCAACTATGGCTCAACGTTGTTAACTGCAAGTCACTGGTATATTGCTAATAAAATACTTGAATTCCTGGAAGTTTTTTATGACTCCACAGTCACTTTTTCTGGTGTTTACTATCCAACTAGTCCACTTATTCTGCACCATCTGCTAGATATTATAACTCATTTGCATGAAAGTTCAAAGGATCAGAATCTATTTTTTATTGTCTATCCTATGAAGCTTAAATACCTAAAATACTAGAAGGACATACCTCTGTTGTATTCATTTGCATTCATTCTTGATCCTAGAGGTAAAATGAGAGGTTTATTTAATGTTCTTACCAAAATGTGTCGGATACCGTGAGAAGGGGTACCCTAAGCAAGACCCAAAAAATGACTGCTTAGACTTCGTAAAGATCGAAACCAGCTAAACACCGCTGGCCTCGGCCGATTCTCCAACTCGCCCGAGGCCCCCTCACCGCTAGCCTCGGCCGATTCTCCGACTCGCCCGAGGCCCCCTCACCACTGACCTCGAGCGACTCCCCGCCAAAGGCCTCGGCCGGGCCACTGACCCTCCGTCTTGCGCGAGGCGGGCTCGGCAGCACTCCGCTGCCTCTTCCTTCTCCCGTCCCTCCGACAAAACATCGTGTCGCATTAACTCAGCCAACTGCTGCCCTTGACATCGGCCGCACGCTCGGCACAGTACAGCGGAATGGCTGACGGGACAGGAGGCAGGACGGGGCAGGGGTTACCCGCCACTGTGCTAACCACTATGCACATGGTTGATGCCCATGCCTCACTGAGCTGCCAACTCCTGCTCCAAGGACAACACAGCATGGGGAGCCACGTCTGGGCTACTGTGGCCTCGGAATCAGTACCCAGGACCAATAATTCCCTCCAAGGCCTCGGCAGTTTGCTTTAGGGGCTCGGCAGCCTGAGGACCCACGTCCGCCGGGGCCCCCCGCGATGGCTTGGCCTCGGCACCTGCAGAGCCACAGCTCCCCACGACGTCATCACACGATGACCTGCACGTCGCCCGGACTGGGCAGGGGTTACCCGCCACTGTACTAACCACCATGCACATGGTGGACGCCCATGACTCAACTGTGCTGCCAACTCCTGCTCCCGAGGACAACGCAGCGTGGGGAGCCACGTCTGGGCTACTGTGGCCTCGAAATCAGTACCCAGGTCCAA